>NC_047092.1:153947358-154250388 GCF_902459505.1 Geotrypetes seraphini | reverse complement strand
CCCTTAATTTCTAAGGGAGGTTTCTTTGAAACTTTTTCTCCCCCTCAGGGGACTGATTGATATCTGTATTTCAGTATTTCCTTCACGTTGGTTTATGTTACAAACTGAAAAGGTAAATAAAAAAAATAAATTGTTGACTTCATTAATAAAGATATCAAGTCAGTTTTTGAATGAAATGCACCTGCAGATGTGTTAGAAGAAACCACAGTAACTTGCAATCTAACAAGAAAAGGGGACATAACTATGAATACTTATGCCCAAATTTTATAAACGGCACCCTAACTTAAGTTGAAAATGCCATTTTAAAAAATTAAAAGCATTTTAAAAACAAAAAATGTAGGCGCCTTAAAAAATGGCACCTGCATTATGCCTACAGATGTCCTTTACAACAGTGTTCTTCAACCACCAGTCCACAGAAATTTCCTGCCGGTCCACAGGGCCAGCACATGCATCAGGCCCAAAACAGTGTTCTTCAACCGCCGGTCCATGGTGCAATCAATGCACCATTATCTTGGAGCCAGCTCCCTCTTCCTAACTGATTCAGTGCACAAAGCCACGTTGCAACGTCAGAGGGAAGGCTTCCAGATGAGGCATGGGACGTGCAAGGTGCAATTAGTACTATTATGGGGCAGGGTCTGGGGTAGTGATTGGATAGAGATGGGTGGGGTCTGGCCCACAACTTAGCCCAGTGTTCTTCAACCGCCGGTCCACGGACCGATGCCGGTCCACAGAATAATTCTTTTATTTCTGCCGGTCCATAGGTGTAAAAAGTTTGAAAACACTGCTTTACAACACCTAACGCCACTATAGGAGTGGATTATGCCAGAAGTGACAGGTGCCATAAAGCGCCTCTGGCCTACATTGCTGGCACTTGTCTTTTCCAAAGCCGCAATGTTATAAATGATGCCATTGGGTGATTGACACACAACCGGCGGTCATTTTTAAGGCACTCACCTTTGATGGAGCAATTTATAGAATCCAGGCCTTACTAACTAACAGCAGGAATATATTAGCCAACATTGTTTTCATCCTAGAAAATAGTATATTGAGCATATCCCAACTCCTGTGTGCATCTGTAATTTGGGCTGACCATGCGCCAATGGGTATTCTGTGCTGTTTGTAGGTCAATTTTGTTAACTGTGGTTAAAATAATGCAGAGCTACACTGAAAAAAAAAAATTCATGGGGATAGCAGTATAAAATGAATCAAGCTTGCATATGGTTACCCATAGTTTTGTGCGGTGAAGGTTGAACCCAGCTAGAAATTCTCTACATCCACAATATAATCTAAACTGTAAATTTGTGCAACTAGAAAACAAGAATCTGAATTCAAACATTGACCAGTTTTATAACAAGCATTGGCAGCTAGAATAAAAATAAGGTGTTTTTTTAAAAAAAATTATTATTTTTTGACAAGACGCTGTAGTGTTTCTTTTCTGTGTCGTGTATGTCAGAGACAACAATGTAAGTACCATGCCTTGTGATGAAGCAGTTGCTATGGCAACTGTGAGCATGCAAAGAGAGGAAATAGTGAATCATTATGAATATATGCAACACAAAACACAAATTGTCAGTTTTGAAGCCCTTGGGCTGCAGTGTCTAACATTCAGATGTTGTTCATAATTCTTTCTTAATTGGTGGACTTATCTTGCAAGTAACTGAACAAAGTTGGCAAAAGTTGTCAAAGCTCCAAATACAAAAACACCCGGATTTGGTATGAGACACACATTTTGCGCAGGCAATTTATTTGAGTAACAAACTGATAACTAGCAATAGTTGAGTGCTAAGAATCAATTATTGCAGTTTATTGACTCCAAGCTTGAAGAATGGTCTGAAATTTGGCAGCTAAAATTTAATGCTAAGAAATGCAAGATCATGCATTTCGGCTGCAAAAACCTGAGAGAACAGTGCAGTTTAGGGGGTGCACGACAGAAGAGCGGGACTTGGGTGTGATTGTATGTGATGATCTTAAGGTGGCCAAACAAGTTGAAGAGGTGACGACGAAAGCTAGAAGGATTTTAGGTTGCATAGGGAGAGAAATGGTCAGTAGGAAAAAGGAGGTATTGATGCCTCTGTATAAGACTATTCCGCCTATACCTTGAACTGCAAGGTATAGGCGGAATAGAAGTCATTAATGTAATGTAATGTAATTTAGAATATTGTGTACAATTCTGGAGGCCACACCTTCAAAAAAATATAAAAACGATGGAGTTGGTCCAGAGGAAGGCTACTAAAATGGTATGTGGTTTTCATCATAAAGCGTATGGAGACGGACTTAACGATCTCAATCTGTATACTTTGGAGGAAAGGTGGGAGAGGGGAGATATGATAGAGACATTTAAATACCCACGTAATGTAAATGTGCATGAGTCGAGTCTCTTTCATTTGAAAGGAAACTCTGCAATGAGAGGGAATAGAATGAAGTTAAGCAGTGATAGGCTCCGGCGTAATCTCAGGAAATACGTTTTTACAGAAAGGGTGGTAGATGCATGGAACAGTTTCCCCAGAAGAGGTGGTGGAGACAGAGACTGTGTCTGAATTCAAGAAAGCCTGGGATAGGCCTTAAAACAGGTTTGGACAAGTTCCTGGAGTAAAAGTCCATAGTCCACTGGGCTGCTACTATTTGGGTTTTTGCCAGGTACTTGTGACTTGGATTGGCCTCTGTAAAGATGGATACTGGGCTAGATGGACCATTGGTCTGACCCAGTAAGGCTATTCTTATGTTCTTACCCATGCTAATATTGATAATTTGTCCAGTTATCCAATGACTTCATCAGTCTCACTAGTAGAATTAGCTTTGATTATTGCCTCACATTTTCTAGGCATGCTGTTCACAATAGGTATTATTATGTGGAGCCAGGAGTTGGTTATTCCTGCTACCAGCTCATGTTCATTGGATGATCACTTTCCACTACTGCTCTCTTTAATCTGGCCCAAGGTTCTCAATGGGGTTGAGATCTGAGCTGTTTCCTGGCCCGTCCTGCAACTCAACCTTGTTCTCTTTGTACCAGGTAAAACATTTCTTGGCTGTGTGGCAAGGAGCACCATTCTGTTACCAAAGATATCTCTAGCTGAGGGCAGGACCTTGGGCTGAAAGACCTTCTTTATGTATTTGTCAGCATTTATCACTCTATCAAGCACCTGCAATCAACCCACAACATCTCTGGAGATGAAGCCCTACACCATCACACTCAGAGGATACTTAATGATGGCAGTGGTACACTCTGACAAGCAGTCCTCACCCAGTCGCCGCCGAACTTAGCAGACACCATCACTGCCAAATGTGGAGATTCGGGTCTCATCGATCCACAATACTTTCTTCCACTGCTCTGTGGTCCAGCTGGCATGCTCTTTAGCCCAGTTCAAATATTGCATTGAGGAAGGGCTTTTCCTAGGAATTCTTGCTCGCAGGCCTGCTTTCACCAGTCTCTGGCAAAATCTCTAGCCTGACACCAACACCCCTATTTTGGCCAAAGATTTATTAATATTAGCGGCAATAAATTTCCGATTCTGTAGAGCCATTCTCAAATATCCTTCTATCAGTCTGAGGTGCTGTAACCTTTCTCCGGCTCCTTCCAGCCTTGTTTTTGATGTTTCTAGTCTCTTCAAGGTGCTTACAGAGATTCAGTACCCCAGCCAGTGACACACCTTGACTAATTTGGGCTTCAATCTCTCGGTAACTGTAGCCTTCTTTTCTAAATGTTATGGCTGTTGCTCTCTTTTTAGGTGGCCAGTCAAGTCTCTTCTTCAAAATTTAGCATACAGTTGTAATTTTGGTATATTAAGATTAATATTCATTTAATTCAATTAAATCGCAATTAATGAAAAATAGCAATTCAAATTTTGTCATATTGCACAACGGGCCTTTAGACAATAATCACAAGGTGTGACAACATCAGAACATCAAAACAAAACACCTAAACAAACTACTGTACTCTATGCACTCAGTATCTAAGCAATACATATATATAAAAAAACATAACCGATTGCTTATCTTTTTTATATCAAATCACTAAGGGCTCCTTTTACTAAGTTGCATTAGGGCTTTAACGCGTGGAATAGCGCATGCTACATTGCCGCGTGTTCTAGACCTTAGTGCCAGCATTGAGCTGGTGTTAGTTCTAGCCGTGTAGCGCGCGATAATTTCCTGCGTGCGCTAAAAACGATAGCGCACCTTAGTAAAAGGAGCCCTAAAAGTCCTTCTTAACCACAACATATTGATTGATTGATTCAATTTTCTATACTGTTCTCCCAGGGGAGCTCAGAATGATTTACATGAATTTAGTCAGGTACTCAAGCATTTTCTCTGTCTGTCCTGGTAGGCTCATAATCTATTTAAATTTTTGACTTTGATACATGCATTATTTATATTATGCAAACAAAATGTTGGCAGTGCTTATGAGCAGAAACATCCACACGTTTGCAAACAATTCAAAGCACAGCAATTTGGTTGTTGAGTCTGGTGGGTCATAATGCATGTTACCCCTATATACGTATATTAGACATCATTGGCTGCCAGGGTATTATAGGATACATTTTAAGCTTTTGGTCATGACCCATAATTTAATTTACATGAGGCAGTCAATAACATTACTACATAAGACATTATTACATGAGGCAGTCATTAAATTATTACATAAACTATTATTACATGAGGCATGTTTTATTATTACATAAAACATTATTACATGAGGCATGTTTTATTATTACATAAAACATTATTACATAAGGCAGTCATTAAATTACTACATAATTATTCCCAGTAATGTTTATAAACAATCAAGGAATGTTTATATATTTCATACATTGCAGAATTAAATAAGTAACTGGAGCAACAGCGATTTTGAAAAACTCAGTGTTTCCACAATTTGGGACTGACGAGCTTGGTAGCAGGGAATTTGGGGCATATTTTGAGGAAGTCTACAGCTGGCCTGGCTTGAGGACCCTGCCACCTGCCACAAAGGTGTGCTTCTGCTAGGTTGGCCAGAGTCCACACTGGATGGGCCCCTAACTACCCATAGCTATGCCCCTGGGCTGCAACAATCTCTCCCATCTAGACTGTCACTTCCATGCATCACTGTCCTTTCTTTCATCGTAATACACTCCTTTTTCCTCCTCCTGTCCTGCTGCAGCAATAGATCAGCACTTCCACAAACCAACTTCCGGATTCTGTTCTCTACACTCCATTTGTGTGGGGAGAGTTGTGAGAACCTCTAACAGGACCCCACTAACCAGGATCATGATGACCTGTTTTTCATAAATTACTGGTCTGACAAGTTCCATTATCTATAGTATGGGACAGATTTAGAAAGCATAATCATTGTCCCCCATTTAATGCTTGGTCCCAAACCTAATCTGGTCCACTTTTGGCCTTTTAAAGAAAAGCCTTGCATCTGCCCCAGCTCAAAGAAAGTGATATTCAGCCACTGCTGATCTTGGGGGAGCCTCCATTTGCCACTCTTTCTCTAGCTATTCTTTCTCTTTGAGTGGTATGTGGTACGTGACTCCTGACTCCTATCTTTCTACACTGTATCTCTGTATGTGCCCACCCAGATATAAGCAAATACACAACAAGATGAAAAAAACAGAGGGACCAAAAGATCATGGACAAGCATAATTACTTGGTACGTTAACATTATACAACATAAGACTTGGCATACTGGAACAGACCGAAGGTTCATTAAGCCCAGGATCCTTTTTCCAACAGTGGCCAACCCAGGTCCCAAGTACCTGGCAGAAATCCAAAGAGTAGCAGCATTCCAAAGCTGAGATTGTGATGTCATAATGCCTCATTCCACCAATGCCTAAGAGCCAAACTCATCAGTGACTGCATTACATTAGGGATTTCTATTCCGCCATTACCTTGCAGTTCAAGGCGGATTACAAAAGAGTTAAAGAGGGTGTTTTACAAAAAGATTTCTGGTCCTTTTTGGGGAAAAAAAAGAGTAGAGCAGGTTGATTTGGGAGTTCGGGGGGTTAGAGGGATGAAAGGAGGAAGCTTGAGAGGTTAGGAATTTTTCACAATGTCCTATACTTGGTTCACATAAGAACATAAGAGTTGCCATAGGTCTATCAAGCCGAATATCCTGCTTCCAACAGTGGCCAACCCAGGTCCCAAGTACCTAGCTAGATCCCAAGTAGTAAAATACATTTTATGCTGCTTATCCTAGGAATAAGCAGTGGATTTCCCCAAGCCATCTCAATAATGACCTATGGACTTCTCTTTTACGAAATTATCCAAACCTTTTTTAAACCCTGTTAAGCAAACTAATTTCACCACAATAAGAATTGCCATAATGGGACAAACCAAAGGTCCATCAACAAATCAGGTACTCTAACTTTTTCCCTTTCTGTCCTGGCAGGCTCACAGTCTATCTAATATACCTGGCAGTGAAGGATTAAGTGAATTATCCAGGGTCACAAGGAGCAGCGCAGGGTTTGAACCCACAACCTGATGGTGCTGAGGCTTTAGCTCTAAACAATACACCACACCCTCTTTTTTGGGAAAAAAAAAAAAGAGCCAAAAATGGGATACAGCACATTAAACATTTTCTAACCAGTATTTGTATAATTATAGCTTCCTGGTTCTCTTTTGTTTGCAGCAAAGGCAGCTAAAATACCCAGGAGTTTAAAATATAGTTGGACCTATAAAAAATACCAAAGCAAAATAATGTTGAGAACCATAGTAGAGTTTGAATGTTATTTCTGCTCATTGTTGTTATGAATAGAACCATCCAGACACCAATTAAGACCTTATTGCTATGATTACTTACTATAATATATGCTTCAGTAATCAAACTTGAGATTTTTCCAATTCATATCTGATTTCCAGAAGTTATTGTTTAGCTCTTCCTGGTTAACAACTATTGTTAGAAATGCAAATGCTGCCGTTGTAGATCAGTATTTACTTGTTATTATTTTAATGCTAAATTGGTGCAGAACAAAACAGTTTTAATGCATGATTTGACTGGAGATTCTCAAGTGGGATTTGCTTTCATAGCAGAAACAAAGTTAGCAGAGAATGGGGAACTTTTATTAAATGACTTTTGTCTGCCAGATTATTAGCTTCAGTATCTCCCTCTGTTGAGAATGGGGGAGAATTGGCTATAATTTGTAGGAATTTATGTAGGGTCATTTGGTACATACTGTTACGACTCAAGCTGGAAGTCACGTCAAGCAGTTTGACTGATGATTTCTTGTTATATATGTTGAGGCTTTTATTTTTATACTAGTCTTTTAGCACGTTACATTAACGGGTGCTAGAATATATATCTGTCTTTCTTTCTGTCTGTCTCTCTCTCTGGCCCCCTTTCTTTGTCTGTCTTTCTGTGTCTTTCCCTGCTCCTGTGCAGCAGCAGCAGCAGCAGCAGCATTTCCCCCACTCCCCCTTCTCTTCCTGCGGTTTGGCCTTCGGCTCTCCCCCCTTCCCTTCCCGCGGTCTGGCCTGCTCCGTTATTGCCTTGTTCCTCCCCTTCCTCCTGCCTCCTCCTGACCCCCACCCATCTTTTGTAGTCTACTCATCTATCTCTCCTCCACTCCACTGGATCAGCATTTCTCCCTTCTGCAACTCCACTCCACTCCCCCCAATCTAGCATGTGCCCCCTCTCTTCACTCTCCCCTTAAGCTCCAGGTTTCTCTCTCTTTCCCCTTTCCTCAGCTCCCCCAACCTTAGGCCTAGCATTTCTCCCCCACTCCTGGGTCCAGTGTGTCTTTCCACCCTCCCCCTCTCTGTGCCTGGGTCCAGTATTTGTTGTGCCCCCTTCCCCAGGTCTCCAAACGCTGTGGTGGATCTCAGTAGAGACAGAGCTAAAAGCTGCTCTATCCATCAGAGTCTTTCCTCTGCTTTGAGCAGATAGACAGATGGTAGCTATGGGTCTACCGTCCACCTACCGGCCTCCCACGCTCGGCTCTGCCCAAACCGAGAAAACCCCCGAACTGTGCCGCAATCGCCGTCTCTGCGTTCCGATTGGCGGGTCCGCGAACGGCCCTTGACCTCCGTCTTTATTTTAGATTGGCTCTCTCAGCATTTTACGGCTCTTCTATTGACCGGTCGGTCCGCGGGACTCAAAACCGAAACGAATTATGGGCAGAGGCAGGAGGGCTCAAAATCTGACCCGGCTAGCGGCGAACTTCAGCCGTGTCCGGGAAAAAGGGCCCGGGGAGACCGGAGGAGTGGAGCGGGCTTGTGGAGGTGATCGGCACCGCAGCTCTGTCCCGCCAGCCTCCGAGCGGCGGCGCTGGGTGCGTGAGAAGAGCCTGCTGCCCAAAGAGGAGGAGCAGCAGGGTCTGAAGAGGCTGAGCTGTGGCTCCCCGAGCTGAGATTTCTGCCATTGGCTCCTTTGGTCCCGGCTGTCTCTTTCGCCATGTTCCGCCTGTTGTGTGGTGACGTATTAAGCGCGCATGCGCACTCTCGCCGCGGGCACAGCGCAACAGATCAGATCTCAGGGAACACGCGGCGAGAGTGCGCATGCTCGGCTAACATTTTATTATTATAGATAGTTCCCATGGATTTGGGTAGCAGTGCAGGATGTGGCTATGGCTAATATAGCTGTTTCTGCCAGTTTTGAGTGTTGAAATGAATTGCAGTTTTCTAAAGATAAAATCCCTTACTATGAAAGAGCAATGAATTAAAGAGGATTTTTAAATTTTTCTAGGTATTAATTTAAGATTAGGTATTAACTTAAGAAATAAATATCAATTTAATAAATAACTAGCAATTAATTTTTAGTCTTGGTAGGGAGGGGAGGTTCAAGCAAATGAGGCAATTAGAAGTAAGAGAAAAGAAGTTTTCTTTCTCTTGGAAGAAATCCCAGAATGGGAAAATTTACTCCATAGTCTGAGGCTTGTTCCTGTTTGTCTAAATAACAATTAAGTTAAAAAATTGTCTGCAGTTCTTTTTGACTTCAGTCTATGGTTTTTTACATTTTTATTTAATTAATAGATAACCATTTAGCTTTTTTGAGTTTATGGCTATTATGATGCAACATATTTTGTTGGTTTGGGATCTGAACCTACATTTTGGAAAAATCATATTGATCTATAAGAACATAAGAACATAAGCGTTGCCTCTGCCGGGTCAGACCAGGGGTCCATCGTGCCCGGCAGTCCGCTCCCGCGGCGGCCCCCCAGGTCCATGACCTGAAAGTGTTCCCTACCTAACCTAAAATATCCATACCCTATTCGCTCAATGTCCTGTAAGGTAAACCTCTATCTGTACCCTGTTATTCCCTTTGCTTCCAGGAAATCATCCAGTCCCTTTTTGAACCCCAGAATTGTACTCTGTCCTATCACCTCTCCGGGAAGCGCGTTCCAGGTGTCCACCACCCTCTGAGTGAAGAAGAACCTCCTTGCATTCGTTGTGAATCTGTCTCCTTTCAGTTTTTCTGAATGACCTCTTGTTTTAGTTGTCCCTGCTAGTCATAGCTTTTTTATTTTCTGATGTATAACTTGAATATTTATTTTATTGATTTGAAATGTACACATTAGAGGTCATCAATTTTGTTATGTCATTGGTAGATTTTGTATTCAGAGTTATTTATTTATTCATTCGATTTTCTATACCTTTCTCCCAGGGGAGCTCAGAATGGTTTACATGAATTTATTCAAGCATTTTTCGTTGTCTATCCTGGTGGGTTCACAATCTATCTAATGTACCTGGGGCAATGGGGGGATTAAGTGACTTGCCTAGGGTCAAAAGGAAAAGCATGGGTTTGAACCCACCACCTCAGGATGGTAAGGCTGTAGCTTTAGCCACTGTGCCACTCTAGAAATCAAAATGTAGTAAAAGGGAGTCAAGTATAGGACAATCAAGCCACTGTGACATCACTGATGAGGTTGGCTCTTAGGCACTGGTGGAATGAGGCATTATGATGTCACAATACCAACTCTGGTTATCAGAAGCTGATGCTTCTCACACTATTTATTTATTCAGTTTTGTATAATGGTTCTCCCAGGGGAGCTCAGAATGGTTTGCATGAATTTATTCAAGCATTTTTCGTTGTCTATCCTGGTGGGTTCACAATCTATCTAATGTACCTGGGGCAATGGGGGGATTAAGTGACTTGCCTAGGGTCAAAAGGAAAAGCATGGGTTTGAACCCACCACCTCAGGATGGTAAGGCTGTAGCTTTAGCCACTGTGCCACTCTAGAAATCAAAATGTAGTAAAAGTGAGTCAAGTATAGGACAATCAAGCCACTGTGACATCACTGATGAGGTTGGCTCTTAGGCACTGGTGGAATGAGGCATTATGATGTCACAATACCAACTCTGGTTATCAGAAGCTGATGCTTCTCACACTATTTATTTATTCAGTTTTGTATAATGGTTCTCCCAGGGGAGCTCAGAATGGTTTGCATGAATTTATTCAGGTACTCAAGCATTTTCCCTGTATATCCCGACGGGCTCACAATCTATCTAATACCTGGGGCAATCGGGGGGAATAAGTGACTTGCCCAGGGTCAAAAGGAGAAGCATGGGTTTGAACCCACCACCGCAGGGTGCTGAGGAGGCTATAGCTTTAACCACTGTGCCATACTCTCTCCACTTAATCTGGTCAGATCATTATAGTTTAGAGCTTACTCCTTCAAAACATATTTAACAATCTCAATATGTATACAATGGAAGAAATGTGGGAGAGAGGAGACACTTTTAAATACCAACATGATATAAATGCACAAGTGGAAAGTCTCTTTCAATTGAAAGGAAGCTTTGAAATGAGGGGGTGTAGCATGAAGGTGAAAGGGTACAGACTCATGATTATTATAAATATTTACTTCTTTACGGAAAGGGTGGTGGACGCAGGGAATGGTGTCCTGGTGGAGGTGGTAGAAATGAACACTATCTGAATTCAAGGAAACATGGGACATGCACACAGTATTTCTAAGGGAGAGGAAGGATTGTGGATGGTATGGATAAGTAGGCTTGATCAGCCATATATGGTCTTTATCAGCCATCAATTTCTGTTTCTGTGTTTCTAAAACGAAGGGCTCCTTTTACAAAGGTGCGGTAGGGCCTTAATGTGCGGAATAGTGCGCGCTAAAATGCCGTGTGCACTAGCCGCTACCGCCTCCTCTTGAGCAGGCAGTAATTTGTCAGGTAGCGCGCGCTAATCCGGTGCATCCGCTAAAAATGCTAGCGTACCTTTGTAAAATGATCCCTAAGGTTTGTCAGTTGTGACAGTGAAGGAAACAGTTGTCAAGTAGTTAAATAGATTGTTCTGCTCCTTGGTTGCCCATGTGTTAAAAAAAAAACACCCCTCAAAGATATTTGGATATTGTTGAGGCTCTGAACAATTGGTATAATGTCATTAGGAAAAAACTTAGAAGGGAAAATTCAACATGAAGACCAGAGATTAGACAAAATTGAAAAACAGGTCTCTTATCTACATAATTCTTCTAATCTTCATGTTAAGGACAAAGCAATGTTGGCCAGGAAGATTGAGAATCTGGAGAATGCAAATAGGAACTTAAACTTAAGACTGATTAATTTTCCAATTTCCAGGCTACAATCACCCAAGGAACTTTTTCAACAGTTTCTAACTTCAGTCTTAAAGTATTCAGAGGCCCATGTGCTTAAGGCCCCGCCCACAGGAGGAGTCTATTCTGATTGGCCCAGGCGCCTCATGCCCCACCTGTGGGCGGGGTTTCAGCCGCCTGGGCCAATCTGGCCCCATTCTGGAGCCGGCTGGCCTGCCGGATGGGCGGGCTTGGCACCCGTCCGTCTGGCCAACGTTGAAAGGTACGGGGAAGGGGGAGTGGGGGTGGGAGGTCGTGGGGTCGGCTGGGGGGTTGCAGGTCGGCGGGGGGCCGATCGGGGGTTCAGGAGGGGTGGTCGTTGGGGGAGGGAGGGTTATGTTGTGTTGAGGGCAGGAGGGCCTGGGATCCCTCCTGCCCGTATTGTAGTGGGGGGTAGGGGTAGGGGGTCGCCAGGGCCAGGAGGGTTTGGGCTCCCTCCTGGCCAGATCCAGTCAGGGGGGGGGTCCCCGGGGCCAGGAGGGCTTGGGCTCCCTCCTGGCCCGATCGTACTCGGCGGGGGGGGGGGGGGGGGGGGGGCAAGATCGCCAGGGCAAGAGGGCTTGGGCTCCCTCTTGCCCCGATATCATCAGGGGTGCTGCAGCTGCCGCAGGGCAAGAGGGCTTGGTCTCCCTCTTTCCCCGATATCGTCGGGAGTGCCATGGCTGCTGCGGGGCAAGAGGGTTTGGGCTCCCTCTTGCCCCAATGTTGTGTGTGTGTGTGTGGGGGGGGGGGGGGGTGATGTATCGTGGCAGAAGAGATGCCTCATATCCCCTACCGCGATGTCATCACTCCTCTGCCTGCGGGTCGCAGCAGTTTTATGCTGAGTGGGTGGTGCTGCCAGTGGGGGGGGGGGGGGTGCTGTTTCACCATCATATTTTCAATAATGAGGGACAGGTAGGCTCTGCAGGATCTCAGAAAACCTTTCTGTCCCTAGCAAGTAGAAACATAGAAACATGATGGCAGATAAAGGCCAAATGGCCCATCTAGTCTGCCCATCCGCAGTAACCATTATCTCTTTCTCTCTCCGAGAGATCCCACGTGCCTATCCCAGGCCCTCTTGAATGCACAAAATTGAAGTGCCACTCCCTACTTTCAGCAATGCAGTTGAAGGACTCCCACCCAGCTTACAGGATACAAGGAATTATGCGCAGACAATTTTTTTTTTCAGCCAATAAATTCCATATTAAAATAACACTGGATAAGTTGTTTAGGGACCTTTTAATTAAGCTGTGCTTGTAAATGGACTTAGTGTCCTTAGGTGAGCCTTTCCTGCATACTTAGGTGGGCCATTTCTAGCATGGTCATCAAACTTCTTTGGGCACATAGGGATACTTGTTCTTTTTCTCGCCTCAATACATTCACATAAGTTCTGAACCAGGATGTGGACAACATGAAGGGAAAAGAAAATAAAAGAGAAAGAGGAAACATTGTTTCTTTTTTTTCTCTCTCTTTCTTCCTTTGAACACTTCTTTTCTATCAAATAATTGCAGTTCCTTTCTATTTGTTGTATTTCAGGCAGTACATTAATGTTAGTTTTAGTGCATGGCCATTAAAAAAATTATTGAGTAATACTAGTTGATATTTTTGTCTATCTCATTCTTTTAGTGATAATATTTTTAGGGAGGTTGTATCAGTGTTGTATTTATGCTATTTATATCATTTTGCATTGTATTCTTGTACACTTTAATAATGTTTCATTGTAACTTGCATTTTTTTTTTCTTTTGTGTTTTGGATATTATATTGTTATTATCTGCTCTGAGCGTGGCTGGTAAAATAGGAATTTAAATTAAAGAGAGAGAGAGAAACTCAGTGTGATCCAAAATATAATGAAAATATGAATTGGAAGATAATTAAGACTGTGGGGTCTGTGGGGGACTCTGAATGGAAGATTAATAAAGCTTAAAAGCTTGTGTTCAGAAAATATTTAAGAAAATACCCAAGTAATCATAACACCCATTATGTGCCCCTATTCTCTCATCCTTCCTATTTTTGTTGTTGTTGACCTGATTTTATATTGTCTTGTTTCCTATTCTCTCGCCTTCTCCCTCTTTCTTATTCTCTGTCTTTTTTTGCTTCCATTTTTATTCTTTGCATCCTTTGAACTCAATGAAAGTTGGAAAGAATGATACAAAAAGGGTCAAGTCTATACATCTGTCTGTCTACCTGAGGCAAAATAACTTTCCAAATACTTATGGCATGGGATAAATCTTGGCATGTGGAGAAAATGGATAAAACAAAACATCAAGTTTGAAATTGGGTTAGATTGTACTGGGGTCTATAGAATAAGCTCCCCCTCCGCCCCCCCCCCCCAAAAAAAAAAAAAATAAACTCCCCAAAAAAACCAAGCCTGAAAGCATTTCTATGGAGAATGAACTCCAGCTTCTGTAGCAAAGAAGCTTCATAATAGGGAATTCCTCCCTTCAAGCGTCTTGTCCTCTACTCTCCCCATCTCACAGCTGCCCAGCCATCCCCAAACTGTTCTCACAACCACAACACTAATGCCTCCCATTCTGGCCATTTTACTCCACTACTGTATTCTCATCATGGCCACCAATTATTTTCAAAATTAAATTTAAAATTCTCTTGCTTGCGCTCAGAGCTTTATATACCGACTATCTACTATAATAAAATGCTAAGCACGCATGCACACTTTTACCTGCGTGATCTGCGTGGCCAGCAAGAGTGTGCATGCGCACATAGCTGTGCCAGCGGCCGACAGAGACAATGAAAAGCGCTGAACTCTCTGCTATCCATCTCCTCAAGCCAGGAAATACAGCTGTACCTGCTCTCCACCTCCTCAAGCCAGGAAATACAGCCCTACCGGCTGAAGTTTATTTTTAAATTAAAAGCCGCGGCGGCAGCTCCTCTCATGAGAAGCACCTGTGTCGGAGAAGGCTTCCGACGCAGGCGGGGATCGTGAGAGGAGCCTCCGCAGCACCTTTAAACTTAAAAATAAACTCCGACAAGGGAATAACGGAGCACGCCAGACCGCGGGAAGAGAAGGGGGTGGGAGGAAATGTTGCTGCTGCTGCACAGGGACCTGGAGGGGAAGTAAAATACCACTACTGCTGCTGCTGCACAGAGAAGTGAAGGGGGAGGGAAATACTGCTGCTGCACAGGGAAGTGGGGTGGGGGAGGGAAATGCTGCTGCACAGGGAAATGGAGGGGGAGGGAATGCTGCTGCAACTGCTGCACAGGGAAGTGGGGGGGAAGGAAATGCTGTTGCTGCTGGACAGGGAAGTGGGGTGGGGGAAGGAAATGGTGCTGCACAGGGAAATGGAGGGAGAGGGAATGCTGCTGTGGCTGCTGCACAGGGAAGTGGGGGGAGGGAAATGCTGTTGCTGCTACACAGGGAAGTGGGGTGGGGGAGGGAAATGCTGCTGCACAGGAAAATGGAGGGGGAGGGAATGCTTCTGCTGCACAAGGAAGTGGGGTGGGAGAAAATGCTGCTGCACAGGGAAATGGAGGGGGAGGGAATGCTGTATAGGGGGCAGGGAGAGAGACAGATAGAAAGACAGCGAGAGGGAAAGAGACAGAAAAAAAGAAAGAAAGACAGACATATATTCGAGCACCCTTTAATGTAACGGGCTAAAAGACTAGTCCTTTATATCTTTCATCGGTGGTCCCTTATGTTAATTGCACATCTAGGGCCCAATTCTATATATGGTACCTAATGGCACCTAACTTGTAGGCACGGCTCCGTGTGGCTATAAATCAATAGCAAGAGGTCCTTTATTGAATCACGCCTAGCGGTGCCTAATTGGACCGTGGCGTCACTAGACATTGTAGAGGTAGGCACCATATATTAAGCCAGATTTTACCTCACCTTAATGTACCGGTGCCTAATGCGGATGCCTAGCAACATTTAAGTTTACCGAGCCTATTCTCTGCCCCTAACCACCCCTACTTTTGAGGTAGGCATCATTAGGCATTACAGGACACCTCGACTTAGGCACTGAGCAATATACACACACAACCTTAATTGTCAATAAAAACAACTTTAAAAAAAAAAAAATTGGTTTTTAACGGCATGGTCAATTACCATGGCAAAAAAGGAGGAATGAAGGGAAATATAATCAAAACAAATGCACAAAAATTCACTCCATTGCAAACACACCACAAATGTCATGGATAAGTGATACTTAAGCGAAAGAAAAGCCTCAGTCTAATGGAGAAGTGCACCCATACTCTTCCACTCAAGCATCATGGGCAAAAAACTTTCGCATAAAGTAAATGATGGCAGGTAGGAGCATAAAAATAGCCACAAATATATTGTATTGTGAAAAACCACTAACAACAAAAAATCCAAGCCGACGATCGTTTCATGGCAAATAGCCACTGCTTCAGGGCCTTGACACCGACACTCCAGGCTATCCCGCAATAGCAAATGAATCACAAATGAAATCAAGCTCACTCCCCTGCTCAAAATGAAAAAGGAACAAAAAAAAAAAAACCCTTTCCTTTACTCACTGTTCGCAGATCCAGACTGCTGCATACACCCACAAATTCAATAGCACTAGTGCGGTGCTTTAACAACGTCCAAGCCTGTCATGTGATACGTCACGTGACAGGTCGACTGAACGTGAGACTGGCCAATCAGGGCAGTCGGTAAAACCACATTCACAAAACCCCATTATGCGAAAGATTGTTGCCTATGATGCTTGGGTAGAAGAGTGTTGGTGCACCTCTCCGTTAGACAGAAGCTTTTCTTTCGCTTAAGTATCACTTATCCTTGGCACTTGTGGTGTGTTTGCAATGGAGTGCATTTTTGTGTATTTGTTTTGATGGTCAATTACTATGCCATTTAAGCCTTTAAAAACCAATTAAGTTCCATGCAAATTTTCATTAGGCATCCACGATTAGAGCACCTAGAGGCGCTTAACGTAGGCACCATTTATAGAATCAGACCCCTAATGCTTATCTTTATGTTTTATCTTTTACTAAAGTCCATCTTAACTTATCATCACATCATATTCAGAAGTTTTCTGCTATGTTATATCCATTCAATGGAATTCTTTGCCTTTAGAAATATGTAAACTATCAAAGAAGAAGTTTAAGGCAGCAATTACTAAACTAAACTAACTAAACTAAACCTTAAGTTTATATTCCACATCATCTCCACGGAAGTAGAGCTCGGCACGGTTTATAAGAACTTAAAAATGAGAAAGGGTAGGAAAAGGTTTACATAAGTTTATAAATCGAGTGGAAAAGTAAGGGAAAAGAAATTACATGTTAGAGAAGAGCCAGGTTTTTAGTTGCTTGCGGAATAAATGGAGGGAGCTCAGGTTCCGCAGCGGGATAGTAAGGTCATTCCAGAGACCTGTGATTTTGAAAAGAAGTGATTTTCCCAGTTTACCTGCGTGGAAAATACCATGTAGGGAGGGGAAGTTTAGTTTTAATTAAATTAAAAACATAGATTTTTTTTTGACAGGCATTTTCTTCTAATGATTGATTTTAGTCTCTTAACACTTATTTTATATTTTTTACCCCTCTTTCTGTGTTCTGTTTTTTTGTCTACTGCAGTGTCTCTCAAACTGTGTGCCATGGCACAGTGGTGTGTCCTGAAAAGATTCTGGGTGTGCCATGAGAGATTCCAAAATTTTACTTTATTTTTAAAAATTCCCTTCATAAGTATACACTAGAATATATGACATATACATCGTATATGTAAGTGTCTTCTTAATGTTGTGAGCGTCTGTGTGCATAAGGATACAACCACCCAGACAAGCATCATTCTTTGACTTTATTGGTCCTTGAAAACTAGCAGCAAGTAATTTTAGTTTTAGGGTTTTTTTTATGCACTAATTATCCTAATTTGAGCACAAAGCAATCAAGGCTTTGCTACTGTTTGGATCTTCTTGTCTTTGCGAACTTGGATTTTCAGCTCTGACAGAAATTAAATCGAAAAAAAAAAAGAGTACAATTGCAGACGGTGGATGATGAAATGTGTATTTGCTTGTCGACCATCAAGCCGCGTTTTGCGTTAATTTGCACTCAAAAACAAGCACATCCTTTGCATTGATTAGCAGTTCTATTCACCGTTGTTACAATTGCTTATGCATAGTTTAAAGAACTTTAAATAATTATCAAATTTAATTTTTTGTTGGTTTTGCAATTTTATAATTTTAATTATAATTTACCGTGAAAAACATTTGCTCCATTTAGTGTGCCAGAGCTAAAAAAGTTTGAGGCTCAATTCTGCTAAGTCCTTCGGGTTGGTGTAATATTTTATGATTCTTTGCTTTGTACAACTTGTCTGTATCTTGCCTTGTATTCTTGCATTTTATTAAAATCAATAAAAATCTTTGAACTGGTTATTTTATGTTATGCTACTCGTTACACCCTTAATGATTGACTCCCATTGGCTCCCAATTAGCCACCGCATCACCTTTAAGGTACTATTTTTAGTATATAAAATGCTAATTTTTAACGAACCCCAATTTATATCTAGAATGCTCATCCCTCATAATACTTCTCAAAATCTCTTAACTATCCCATCTCTGAAAATTGTAGGCACTAGAAGACACAATATGTTTTTGGTAATGGCTCCTCAATTGTGGAACTCATTACCTCAATATATTAGAGAAGAAAAGGATCTTACTTCTTTTAAAAAATCATTAAAAACCTATCTTTTTAAAGACGCTTTCAACAGTTAAATTTTAATCATACGATCAAATACTTTACGTCTTTTACTCTTTACCCTCCCTTTCGTCTTTCCCCTTTTTGTTTATTCTCTCTAAGAAAGAATTGTAACTTTTCCCTCCTTTCCTCCCTGACTCATGTTTGTTATATTTGTAAGTCTGACGCTATTTTATTGGTTTTTACAACTATATTTTTTAGAAAGTTCTACATCGCTTAGCAAATTGAATAAGCGATTTATCAAATATCAATAAAAACTTGAAACTTGAAACTTATGCTACTCAAATTATCCCCTTCCTTACTATTTTTTCCTTTTTTCAAAATATATTCTGTGGAACTGCATTTGTAAACTGCTATGATGCTTTTGTAAATGACGGTGAAAGGTCACTTTGGGCAGCCACAAAACTTAGAGGCTTGAAGAAAGCACAGATGTTTTATTCAGCATATGCGGACCCCTGAGCTCCAAGCTGGCTTCAGAAGTCCCGAAACCAGGAAGTTTCAGAGATAGTTATACATTCTTCTGGCTATACAACTGAAGTCTAGAAAAAAACTTTTCACGTGTTACTTTTCTTAACAATCATTGGTCCTAAGCTCACACTAGCAGGTCACTAGCAGGTCACTTATCTAAGCCCTGCAGTCTTTCTGATACATGTCTTTTATGCTGAGATAGCCATAGGAAGCTAGAATGCCCAAGCTAACACCCAGTGCAGGCAGGCTGAGATAAGTTAGGTCTGCAGCTAAACATAATTCAGCATTTTATTAAAGAGAAAACTTAGTTCAACACTTAGGAAAACCAGTCCCAGACTCCTTCAGCGGTATACTAAAGCACCTTAACTACTCATAAATAAATAACTCCTGTAACTGCCTTTCTATCCCACAAACTGAGTTCACTCTGAAAACTACCCCTAAACCAACCTACCATTGTACAAACTGCCCCACTGCCCAAAACTACAATCTGCAGCTACTCCACTCAAAACCTAACCCCCTGCAACTTCCTCATCACCCAAACTCTAGCCCCTACAACTGCCCTACCATCTCACTTTGGATACCTTTTGGGCACTTATATCTGTTTTTTACATTGTCTAAGTCACAACGTATAAGTTCCGTCCAGGAATTCTCATAAAACCTTTGATTATCCCTGCAGGACGACTAAGGGCTCTTTTTACGAAGCCGCGTTGGCGGTTTAACGCACGTAATAGTGCACGCTAATTTGCCAGCCACGCTAGCCGCTACCGCCTCCTCTTGAGCAGGCGGTAGTTTTTCGGCTAGTGCAGGGGTTACCGCGCTAAAATGGTGCGTGCGATAAAGCCGCTAATGCGGCTTCTTAAAAGGAGCCCTAGGTCTAGATCGGCCCACATCCCGCCCTAACCACTCCTCCAGATACATCCCTTTTAGCTCTGAGCGCACAGCGGCATTCAGAAGCCTAAAAAGTCCCTGGCTTTGATTATCGGCACCTTGACGACCTGGGTTTTTAGATGTCTTTAAGTTTCAATTATGAGCCCCATATTATATATTTTGTACTATTTATTTCTCAGGCACTTTAGTTTAGATTGTGAGCCTATTTGGGACAGAGAGCGAAGTTCTATGTGCCTTTAATACCATATATACATATGGTTTTAAGTGGATTATAAATATTAATAATTTTATTGTATGTAACCCACGCAGCACTGTGGATGCAGCGGGCTATAAATCTTTTAAATAAATAGATATGGCTTGTGTGTTAAACAGGCAGGCATTTTCATTTATGAGATTTCTCTGTCAGTTTGATGAGACATGTCTGTGTGCTGAAGAAAGGCTTTCAGTGAAATGCATCTTTTTCTGTTCTCGGTAGCAAACGGTGCCTGAGGAGGGAGCTTTTCTGAGGGCAGAGTAAATAGAGATGGAATTCTCTGCTCTGGGGGAGTTCTGAAAAACCTGTCAGGAATGCAGGTTGCAAAATAATGGAAGAGTAGAAAATCCTTAGAAACCCCTTCCATTACTAGCGCATAGCGTGGGTTTTAGCGCCGGCATTAACTGCTCTGAGGTTCATATAATTCCTTTGAGCGTTGGAGAAGTTACAAAATAAGTGATTGGCTTTTTGCAAGAAAACTCTCCCTTAATATTAATAAATCATGTGGTATACTCTTCTCAACCAACCCTAATGAATCAGTAACAGGCAAAATCTGCCTTAAATCTCATCCTGTCAAAATGGAAACTAAAATAAAATTATTGGGGGGTCATCATAGATAAAGATTTAACCTTTCACGATCATATCAGTTTAGTAGTAAAAACCTGTTTCTAAAAACTCCAACTTATTCGATCCCTAACTTCTATTCTCAAAACTGAAGCAATCACGACCCTAGTTCACTCTCTAGTCATTTCTCATCGTGATTATTGTAATTCTTTTTACAATGGAATTCCTAAAAAAGAAACACGACGTTTACAGCGTATCCAAAACACTGCAATAAAACTTATATACAAGCTAGGGAAATATGACCACGTCACCCCTCTCTTGAAAGAAGCGCATTGGCTACCTATTACACATCGTATCACCTACAAAACCCTCATGTTGGTCTTTAAAATCAAATCCTCCCGTCAACCCTCTTTTCTTGACAAACTTCTTATTCCGTTTTGCTCTTCACGGTGTCTAAGATCTGCTGACCAGAATTTACTATCTGTCCCTTCTATAAAGGAATTCTTCTATACTAGGAAAACCAACTTTTAAGTCAGGGGTGTCCAATGTCGGTCCTCGAGGGCCGCAATCCAGTCGGGTTTTCAGGATTTCCCCAATGAATATGCATTGAAAGCAGTGCATGCACATAGATCTCATGCATATTCATTGGGGAAATCCTGAAAACCCGACTGGATTGCGGCCCTCGAGGACCGACATTGGACACCCCTGTTTTAAGTAGTCGCCCCTACACTATGGAACGCTTTGCCATCCCAACTTCGTCAGGAACAACTTATTGATAAATTTAAGACTAATCTGAAAACCTTCTTATTTCAAGACGCATTTTACTGCTCGTGAACCTTCCATCACCAATTCACCCAACCGCTTTTATGAAGCGACCTCACTCCCTTCTGTTCCTCCCCTATCCCTTCCTTTCACATTCAAGCCCTTTTTTTTTTTCTTTTCTCTTTTACTCTCTTTTCACCACTAATAATGTAACTTCCCCCCTCCTTCTCTTGTCAACCTCACCTTCATGTTTGTCATCGTCAAATGTCCTTAATGTCCACTTCCCCTTTGCTCTTTTATTAATTTTACGATCTATAAGCATAATTTTACTTCTATTTTATCTTTTATTGTAAACCGGCTAGATACCCGTTGATGGTCGGTATATTAAAAATCAATAAACTTGAAACTTGAACCGCCGCTGCCGGCACTAAACCTGCACCACATATTAGTAAAGGAAGGGAAAAGTTAATTTCACAGAAGTATTTGTTGGGATTTTCCTGGGTGAAAGGGAGGAAATTTTAGAAGCTAAAATCATTTTACTTCTGGTGGAGGCATCAGATGCCATACAAATAAGTGACCAACAGAGATGGTTCAGGCACTCCATCACAGGCTAGCACAGTACTTACACCAGCCAATATAATCACTGGTCCAATAGTTTCTTTTATCCCCAAAAAACATTCTCAATTTATGTATTTATTTATTCACTTTTCTATACCGTTCTCCCAGGAGAGCTCAGAATGGTTTACATGAGTTTATTCAGGTACTCAAGCATTTTTCCCTGCCTATCCCGGTGAGTTTACAATCTATCTAATGTACCTGGGGGTAATGGGGGGATTAAAGGGCTAATTCTATAAGAAGTGGCCAAAAGTTAGGCGCCTAATTAGGCACCGTTCAGCGCAATTCAAATAAAATTGGGTGCTGTTTAATGAATCACGCAGAGCGGAACCTATTTTGGAGGCGCCCAAGAAATAGGCCAGCTCCAGGCACAACTAAAAGTGAGGCGCCTAGCTGAGCGCTTAAGCACGTTTAAGAGCAGTGATTCTGCAACAAGGCGCCTAACAGGTAGCCACGCCCACGCCTAACATACATAGCACCTATTTTTTTATGAAGGCCGCCTAAATTTTTAGAGGCGCCTTGTTACAGAATTGCGCTTTCTTGATAGGCGCCTATGTTTCAATCAGTGCTGATTAAAAAGCTTAATTGAGCTGGTTATTTGATTTAGATAGGCGCCTATCTAGTTGGGCGCCTTTGAAATAAGTGCCTAACTTTAGGCGCTGGTTACAGAATTTGGGCCTAAGTGATTTGCCCAGGGTCACAAGGAGCAGTGTGGGTCCATGTTACTGTACATCCTGAGAGGAGACTGAGAGGAGACATGATCGAAACATTCAAAATAATAAAGGGATTAGACTTAGTGGATAAAGACAGATTGTTCACCCTCTCCAAGGTAGAGAGAACGAGAGGGCACTCTCTGAAGTTAAAAGGGGATAGATTCCGTACGAACGTAAGGAAGTTCTTCTTCACCCATAGAGTGGTGGAGAACTGGAATGCTCCCCCGGAGTCTGTTATAAGGGAAAACACGCTCCAGGGATTCAAGACAAGGTTGGACAAGTTCTTGCTGAACCAGAACGAATGCAGGTAGGGCTGGTCTACGTTACAGCACAGGTCTTCGACTTGGGGGTCGCCGCATGAGCGGACTGTTGGGCGCGATGGACCACTGGTCTAACCCAGCAGCGTCAATTCTTATGTTCTTAAAATAAAGAAGGCTTTGACTCGTCTCATACTGCTGGCTCTTGTGGATTGCTCATTGTCCATTCCCACTGCTTTCTCTGCTTTAACCACTGCGTCACACTCTCCAAAACCATAGCCCATTAAACAGAAAAGTTACTTGAAGATCTCTATGATAAACACCACCATAACATTGGTTTTAAGCTATTGAACCCCTGACAAGAATGAGAAGCATTTGAGAGTGTTTTGGTTCTGGCCAGTATATATGTGCTTTTTGGACAGTGACAGCCGCTGTGAACATAACTTGTTCTTCCATTAAGTTTTTTTTATTTACGACTGTTCTTGTTCAACTGTTATATTGGTCCAATAGTTATTCTTGGAACTCTCTCAATTGAAGTTTTGTTTTATTTTTAGAGCTCTGTTTATATATATTCAGTGTTGATTCATATGCTTCCCTTCATGTCTAGATCTCATTGAATCATTAGAACAGAAATTGAAATTCTCAAAATTGTTTTTAGCCAGGAGCTTGTGATATGTGGATATGGATGCTAATTAACTGCCTAGTGGAGTAGAAAGAGTAGATGTGAATCGCTTCATTCACTGTTTCCAAAAATACTAGGACTAGGAGACATGCGATGAATCTACTAAGTTGTAGATTTAAAACAAACCAGAGAAAATATTTATTCACACAGCATGTAATTAAGCTCTGGAATTTGTTACCAGAGAATATGGTGAAATCAGTTAGCTTAGCGGGATTTAAAAAAGGTTTGGATAATTTCCTAAAAGAGACATCCAGAGGCCATTATTGAGATGGCTTAGGGAAATCCATCGCTTAGGATAAGCAACATAGAATCTGTTTTGCTACTTGGGATCTAGCTAGGTGCTTGTTACCTGGGTTGGCCACTGTTGGAAACAGAATACTGGGCTTGATGGACCTTCAGTCTGACCCAGTATGTTTAAAAGCAGACTGAAAACCCATCTTTTTGATATAGCTTTCAATCCTTTTAACCTATTCCTCTGCCCTCCAACCCAGCCTGTTGATTAACCATTCCCCTTAACTATATCCATGACAATCTGACTCTCTGTCTTGCCTATTTAGATTGTAAGCTCTTTTGAGCAGGGACTGTTTCCTTATTCTTTGTGACTCTGTGCAGTGCTGTGTGTATCTGATAGCGCTATAGAAATAATTAATAGTAGTAGTAGAACCTCTTAAAAATTTAGGGTACATCAAACCAATTTTATGTGTGTTATTCTACAAATCAAGGCATGCAAAGTCAATTTTATTAATATGAATGTGTGAGATGAACTCAATAAGCATCAAAAAATCTGAAAAAGGGCTTAACAAATGAAAAAAAATATTTTTCCTGTGCCCATCTCTGAAACTTGGCTAACATAATAATGGTGCAATTAGAACATGGCAAACCCTTGGATATGCCATGTTTGAGGCATGTTGGCTTGCATCAGTGGACACAATTACTGGGAGGTGATTAGAAAAAAATGTATGCACATATGCATTTGGACACATGGTTCCCTCCCTGCCACAGCTGATCAAAGCTAGCATTCCAAGCAGATAATTACAGGATGAAAAAAAAAAAAACCCAGTTTCCCTTTAAATCTGTTTGAAAGTATTGCAGTGGGATCCAGGAGAGAACGCAGGAGAAACATACAAGACAAACAGAGACAAATATTTTGACAGAGCCTTTATTGAAGTCAAGAGATTATTTTTTTTTTCCTCTTCAAGAAAAAGCAAAACAAAACATTGTCTTATGTGTCCCAAGCTTGGCAATACAGGTATTTGCGTTAATTGCAGACATTTCAATTATTATGAGCTGTACATTTCAATTTCGTAATATGTCCCTGATGAGACATCATACCCTTTTACATCTTGAACAAGGAAGACGATATTGAACTTGGATCTCAAATCTTGAAATAATTTTTTAGTCAACAGCTGACAGGTTTTCTGCATTAGTCTTTATAGCACTTACTGACATCCCATGATACCTTTCTCAAGCAGTGCAGAGTTTACGTTGGCTCTGGAGTATTAGCACTTGATGAAGGTAATCTGTTTCCTTGGCTGAAGCTCACAAACAAAGCAGTTAAATCTCCATTACAAATGGCTAAACTGGGACCCATTAAACTACTCATAGGTCTGTCTCATTTCTATAGCCCTGAAACATTTATAAAGGGCAGTGTTAAAAATTTACCAAACATCGAGCCAGTTCCCTACAGCAGAAAATGGTATTTTAAGTTTTAGAAGGTTCCTGTTGTTCCCATTCTTTACAAAAAATGTAACCCCCCTCTCCTCAAAGCATCCATGAGTCAGAGGTTAGAATATATTGCAACTTTTTATTGCTTTGGTTCCACTTGCTGTGTTCTCGTGTTTCAACATATGGCATTCATATGATGTTTAAAGGCTATATTCAGAACTATTTAACCAGCCAGAAATGGTCCTGACCAGTTCCTCTAACTAATGTTCAGCAGGTTTCACATGGATGTTCAGCTTGAGATAACCAATTATCTCCACAGAATATTTCTGGTTAGTGGCTAAAGGTTAACCAGCTATATCACTTGATAACCACTAATTTTCAGCACTGACTGGACACGTTTAGCAGTCAAATTGGGCTGTGCAAATCTTTGGCCGCTATAAACTTAGCCAGCCAGTGCTGAATATTGACTTAGCCGGCTGAATTTACGCCAGCCAAAAATAAACTGGATGGTCAATGCCAGTCGCCGGAATAGCCCGGCATTGAATATCCGCGGTCACCGTTGACTGCTGGAGTTAGGCAGACTGCTTTCTGTGTTCTGCATATCAGCTGGTGGGTAAATAAGAGAGCAAGTTATTTTAGAAATAAGTATACATGTATTGTCATGAGGTCTTAGGAGCTTTCTTCCTTGGCTTGCATACTTGAGATTCATATTTTCCTTATGTCTATTTCTTGTGTAATACGTTGTACCCTCATTTTTTGCATTCCTTAATTCGATGATTGTCCAGCCCTTTTCGATGTGAATCGCCTAGGAGTCATCTGACTATGGCGGTATAGAAGAACAAAGTTATTATTATTATTATTAGAAATTGCTTCTACGAGAAGCTGAGGACATTTATGCCTGCTAGGGAGCAGATGTAAATGTTCACATATAAAGTACATGTGAAAGTGCATATTTCATAAAATATAAGTCCCTGGGCCTACTTTTATGTAGGGGGTAATTGTATATTTAAATACTGTCATATATACGTGAAAACACCTTTAGAAAATTATCCCTATAGTGGACAGTCCCTACTTCTTGATTTTTATTTATTTCATTCATTCATTTTCTATCCCATTCGCCCCAAAGAGATCAGAACGGGTTACAGCAGGGGTGTCAAAGTCCCTCCTCGAGGGCCGCATTCCAATTTTCAGGATTTCCCCAATGAATATGCATGAGATCTATTTGCATGCACTGCTTTCATTTTATGCTAATAGATCTCGTGCACATTCATCGGGGAAATCCTGAAAACCCAACCTGGATTGCGGCCCTCGAGGAGGGACTTTGACACCCCAGGATTACCAGTTAACATACAGTTAAAAGGTTACAATTTGCCATAGTTACAGTACAAGATTTTTTGATATGCGTTTTATTCTAACTTGACACATACTAGGGATCTAATACCAGTATACATAATATACAGTTTACTGCAGAGGTAGGGAACTGCGGTCCTCGAGAGCTGTATTCCAGTCGGGTTTTCAGGATTTCCCCAATGAATATGCATTGAAAGCAGTGCATGCAAATAGATCTCATGCATATTCATTGGGGAAATCCTGAAAACCTGACTGGAATATGGCTCTCGAGGACTGTAGTTCCCTACTCCTGGTTTACAGGATAAATTTGACATAGTTACAGCACAATATTTATCAATACAATCTAACCCCCTTTACAAAGCCACACTAACAGATGATGCTGTAGTAACTACCCCCAAAAAGCCCATAGTGTTTTAAAGGGCTTCAGTGCTTTTGCCGCATGGAAGACACTAGCGCGGCTTTGTAAAAAATAAAAAAGGGGGTAATGAAGGCAAAAATTGCAGACAAACATGTTGGAGCAGTTTTTCAGTTAAGAGATACAAGAAGTGAGGCTTCTTGAATGTCTCTGAACTAAAACAGCATGCAAAGTCCAAATAATAAATGTCATCCAGCTGTAGACAAGACCCACCCTTTCCAATTAGGTGAATCAGCATGAAAAATATTGTTTCTAAGATAATCTATAGAAGAAGAGCAAAACAAGGGGTGAGTGGGAGTGGGGTAGGGTGAGGACCTTTTCTAAATATCACCAGATGCTGTACTTCCACGGTCTTCTTTAAAATCCAAAAACTTAGAATTAAATTATATAGTTCAAGAATAAAGGTGAAGCCTACTTATCTTTGGAAATCATCCCAGCTGATAGGAGAGAACTAATTAGAAACCTCCAGTCTGGATTTGAATCACCTTATGCTTTGCAAATTGATATTCTATAGCAGATGGATGTAAGAATCTCTTTGAAATCCATAGAGAACAGATCTTCCAAACCATGTCACTAGTTATATGCCAAAGCATAAATGTTAAACTTGTAAGCCCCCGCCCCCCAAAAAAACAACAACCCAAATACACAACACAACACATAGAAGGCATAAAAGGGAGAGAAAAAAATGAGGGTGGATACAACGAGGAGAAAGAATTGGATTTATCTCATGTCATTGTAGTTCCAAGAGAGTCACTTTCAAATTTAGTTGGCATTTTTTCCTCCCGGAGGGTTTGCAAGCTAAGGCATATGTTTACTAAAGTGTAGAAATGTTTGCAACTTACACACCTTAACAGCAAAAGTTAAGATGGGGTAAGTCAGGGCAAAGCCTCTGAAGGAAATGAATTTGCCACACAGGCCAGTCACCTATCACGTAGGCACTATGTTACCTGCCTGCAGTACAAGATAGCATGTGGCATACTTAGTAATGCATGTTAATGTAATGTCAATAAGATGAAACCCATTGCTACAGTGGCATATAGCCCCACAAAGAAGTTCTCTCTATTTGGCCCTCTCCAAATATCATGACCCCCCCCCAGTCTCTGAATCAAGATTACCCACCCCTATCCCCTCCATAAATCATGACCCCACCCAGGGAGGCCCCCTCCTTGATGAGTGGAGGAGTAGCCTAGTGGTTACAGCTGCTGCCTCAGCACCCTGATGTTGCAGGTTCAATCCCAATGCTGCTCCTTGTGATCCTGGGCAAGTGACTTAACCCTCCATTGCCCCTGAGGAAGAATCAGGAATAAGACCTTCATGAAATAGTACGTGAAGACCCCTATGAGACCCCAAAAGTTATATTTTTGAAAGAGACATTGTGCTTATGAATTAAACAATCATATCTCTCCCTGTCAGCAAGAAACAAGAAGGCTATGTAAGAGGTTCAACTTTGGCCCAGTAGCTAGAAGATATTTGCTGATTGTAATAGCTTTGGACATTTTGAGATTTTTCAAGAAGACAAATCTAAACAAGGAGATAAACTCAAGCAACAGTACAGTACAAGATGTCCTACCAAAAGTTATCAGAACTGCTGACAGAACAACAATCAAGCTCAGAAAGGAGGGGGCCTACTCTCAGAAATTATTGAACTTAGTGTTAAGAATGCATTGCCAGGGAACTAGAAAGGTCAGATTTGACAATGGGTGATATCATGCTTCAATATGGCTCCGAGATAAATATGCAGACTATACAATTAATAGATATGATAAATGTATCAACCCAATAGAAAGTGAGTATGTTATCTGTAACTAGGTTATACTCTAGGCTACTAAAGTATATAAGTAGCATACCGGCTGCCTTAGACTTTAGGATGGATTCATGACAGGAGATGGCCACTCTGTGTATGTTAAAAACAACAAACTGCAGATAATGTACAAGATGCAAGCGTTGTTTATTAGTAAAAAAATGCAATAATATATACAACCTTAATACCGACCAAGGGACCCGACACGGTCCGTGTTTTGAATAACACACCTTCCACGTTGGATTCTTCTTTTTTGTGTGCACTCTGTGTATGTTATCCATTGGCTCAATGTGCTGTACTTTGTTGTTTCATGAAATCTGACTTTTGTCTATTGCTAATAAACCTATAATTATATAAAGCAATTGGGTTGTTGCGAGGTCAGTCTATGAAAAAGTTGCAGCCACCTTTCTCAGCCCCAGATACCCTAGATAGATTGTGAACCTTACCAAGAGAGATAGGGAAACACTTCACCATTCAATGTAAACTGCTTACGATACCCTTCACGTGATCCCTACCTAACATCCCCCCACCATTACCACCAGCACTTGCCTTCCCCCAAGAACCCCTGTGACTTATCTCAGGCCATCCATGGTAGTCTAGTGGATCTAAGCAGGAGCAGTCTCCCTCTGCTCCCACCAATCTGGCTCCAGCTTCAAAATAGTGATCACAGACCCCCAGCAAGTAGTTTTGTAGCACTACCACTAGGCATCTTCTTTCTATGTAAGAGAGATTTCTTATTTTAAAAGATAACTCCTAACAATAGTACCAACTACAAGAATACCACTAGGCTGCCATTTTGTTGCTAGAACCTTAATACATCTTTCCCTTTCAGATTTTATCACCCTCTCTATTGTGTTGTCCATTCAATGCATCACTTTCCTTTCAATTATTGTATTTCTTCCCCTCTTCCCTTTTATTTCATAGATTTGTTTTGGTTTCTGTCTATATTTATATTGTGTACCCCTATTTATATTAAGGCCCTCTTTTACAAAGGTGCGCTAAGCATTTTAGCGCAGATTTAGCGTGCGCTAAATAAACACATGCGCTAACTGCTAACGCGTCCTTAGGATAACATGCACGCATTAGAGTTTAGCGTGTGTTTAGCATGTGCTAATAGAGCACGCTAAAGAGCTTAGTGCACCTTTGTAAAAGAGAGGGTAAGTTTTTAAGTATGTATACTGCTTAGATATTTGATAAGCGGTATATAAAAATTTTAAATAAACTTGGAAACTTGGAGCAGAGAGGTAGGTGCTCCTACTCTGATCCTGTAGCTCTGGAGGAGGGAGGAGGGTTAGAAGGAGTGGGGGAGGGTTGAGTAGGGATAGGATGGAGAGTTTCTCATCATGGTGGGAGGGTACTACCTGGATAGGGGCATCATGACTGCTGTAAAGGGGGGTCTTCTTTGTTGGGGGAAAGGGGATTGGGTATATTAGTGGAGGGGAACAATATTGCTTTGGGATGAGGGAGAGTTGGTTTTAGGGGGGTAAAGAGGTATAAATAGGAAGTACACACATGGTGTTTGGGGTGTTTGGGTGGTTGGGGTGCCTGGGTGGTTGCTGAACCGAGGAGCTGTCAGACTGCCAATAATACTGCTGTACCACCTGCTCCTCTTGTGGTGTGTGATAAGGTATCTTTGGCCGATGCATCCCGAATCTCTCTTTGGGACCCAGCAGTGGTGTAGTGAGGGTGAATGGCACCAGTGGGGGTAGTGCCCTTTCCATGACCTCACCACTTTTTCTGCCCTCCCCCCTCCCTGCTGCTGCATGCACATACCCCTCCCTTCCCCCATACCTCTTTCATTTTCCTGGCACGAGCAGCGTCGTGTCTGCTCTCCCTCTGACGTCACATCCTAGGCGCAGGAACCGATAGTGACATCAGAGAGAGACAACACCAGTGCAGACAGCAAGTTACATAGTAACATAGTAGATGACGGCAGATAAAGACCCAAATGGTCCATCCAGTCTGCCCAACCCTAAGAGGTGCTAGAGAAGGGAAGGGGTGCTCACATGCGACGGGGGCTGTCTGTAAGGAGCGGGGGGTGGGGGGTAGATAGGAAGATGGCTGCCGGCACCTCCACCAAGATGGCACCCGGGATGGACTGCCCACTCCCACCCCTTTCTATGCCACTGGGACCCAGAAATAAGCTATACCATTGAAGAGGGTAGGAGAAAGGAACCTTATCCCATGAAACCCAGTGACTGTCCCAGATTCCTAAGAAATCTATCTCCCCGCCAGGGGGAGAGAGAGGGAGGAAGCCCAATTCCCCTGATTAAAACATCAATATGTCATGCCCAGCAAGCCCACTATGGGCAAGGGGAATCACATGATTGCCCCAGGTGCCTCATTAGGGGTATAGATTGCAATGTAAGTCAGAGAGAATGAGAGGACTGAGAAAGTAAAAGGTAGTGTGGGTGGATGCAGTTGTAGAAGATCAGCTGTAAGAGGGTGGTGAGCTACCCCCAAACCTCCTATATTACTTGGAGGGAAGGCTTTGGTTACAAAAAAAATACATTCAGGAAGGAATGAAGGAGCTGTGAATATTTCCTGAATTTATTAACCGAGCTAGGAAGTTATAGAAATGTAAATAGAACCATAAACTTGTTAGCTATCTCCCTCCCCCCCCCCCCCTTTTACTAAACCGCAATAGCGGTTATTAGCACAGGGAGCCATGCTGAATGCTTGGCAATGCTCCCGAAGCTCATAGGAACTCTAAGAGCATCGGGAGCAGCACAAAGCATTCAGCGCGCCTCCCTGTGCTAATAACTGCTATCGTGGTTTAGTAAAAGGGAGGGTTTATCCTTGGAGTGGTTGGAATAAAAGTGGAAAACAAGGAATGGATCAGTTTGCCACCCTGGAATGAACTAACTCCTCTTTGGGGTGACTTTTTTTTTTTCCCCTTTTCTGGAGAATGAGTGTGGGAATTGCAAGTTGATTTTCCCCCACTTTTTTGTTGTTGTTGTTTAGCCGACAGATTACACAAAGTGAGATTACTTACCTTCTGGATTGCAAAATGGTTGCACTAAAGTTCTCACTTTGTGGATTATATCATCACTTCATTGACAATTGTTTGGTCAAGTTACAAGATTGTTGCTTCTTATCCTGAGCCTTGATGACTTCCCCCCAAAAGCAGTGCCAGAAGCTGGGCCCTGCGTTCACGCCAGAATACGGCGTACCTCCTTTCCAGGTGGCAGCATTTACAGCAGAACTATGGGTAGTTCAGAAAGCTAGCACGTGGTGATGACCCACAGGCCAGCTGCCCTCAGTTGCCACTCCTCTGATCCATCCATATCATGCCTACTTTCTTCCCCTTTCCAGCATGGAGCAGCTAGTGTGGGATTTTTACTACACAGGATGTTTTTAACATGGGTTTGCACTAATGCAGAAGTGTCAAAGTCCCTCCTCGAGGGCCGCAATCCAGTCAGGTTTTCAGGATTTCCCCAATGAATATGCATAAGATCTATTAGCATATAATGAAAGCAGTGCATGCAAACAGATCTCATGCATATTAATTGGGGAAATCCTGAAAACCTGACTGGATTGTGGCCCTCAAGGAGGGATTTTGACACCCCTGCTCTAGGGCAATCGGTCCCAGGGAGAGCAATCTCTGATGATTCGGAAGTCTGATGTCTCTGTCCTTTCATTGTATGCTAATAGATCTCATGCATATTCATTGTAGAAATCCTGAAAACCTGACTGGATTGCGGCCCTCGAGGAGGGACTTTGACACCCCTGCACTAATGTATAACACTGGGTAAAACCTGTGTTAGTTGCTTAATGCAGCTTTGTAAACATACCCCTAAGATGGAACCTAAGCCTATGGAGGATTGATATCACAAGGAGTGGCAGTGAGATCTGAACTGTGACTTCCCTGGTTTGTAGCCCCCAGCTTAGGGATACCATATGGCTCCAGAAAAAGGAGAACGGATTGAGACATCCGGGTTTTACTTCCATTGCTTTCAGTGGAAGTAAAACCCAGATGTCTCAAGTCTGTCCTCCTTACTTCCATTGCCTTCAGTGGAAGCAAAACCCGGATGTCTTAATCCATCCTCTTTTTTCTGGAGCCATATGGTTCTAACCATTAGGCCGCTCCTCCGAAGTTAAAGGAATTGAGAAGGTAGAATGCAGATAGAATCCAATAATACAAGAGTGGAATTCTCAAAAAAAAAAAAAAAAAACCCTCCCCCCCCACTTTATACAAAACTGTAGCGTGTTTTTTAAAACGCCGGCCACAGCACCAATGCTCATAGGAATTCTATTAGTGTCTGAGCTGTTACGGCTGTGGCCGGTGCTAAAAACCACCCTACGGTTTTGTAAAAGGGTTGGGGGAGGGTAAATGTCAGCAACCAATTTAGATTTACTACCTTCCCTGAAACCAAAAGTAACTTTAAACAATATAACAGGGGTAGGGAACACCGGTCCTCGAGAGCCGTAGTCCAGTCGGGTTTTCAGGATTTCCCCAATGAGCATGCATTGAAAGTAGGGCCTGCAAATAGATCTCATGTACATTCATTGGGGAAATCCTGAAAACCCGACTGGACTACGGCTCTCGAGGACCGGAGTTCCCTAGCCCTGCAGTATAACATGCCCACCTTTTAAAAGCTTTTATAATTTAATAACTTTTTTTTTTTAACTGTGAAGACTTCATAACAGTTTACAATGCCTTTTAGGTTCTCAAAAGTCTCTGGCGTCTAATTGCATGAAAAATATGTGTGTCTTTGTCAGATTCAGCTGAATGTTACTGCTTTAATCTATTGCTAAGAAGCACAATTTTCTGTAACTTAATTTCCTAAGCCTAATGACCCCAGCAAATTTGCTCTGATGTCTTCCCAAGTTAATATGTTAAATCTAATTTATTTGGCAAAAAATTGGACAAATTTCTTCTTAATTGAATTCATCTAGAAGAAAATATGTACATATTTGTTATGGAAATCAGTGATTTATCATTAGAGAAGTTTTATTTTGGTTACATTAATTTGCCCGTTATGAATTATTGTCATTCTGGAATCTATTTGCTCTCAAAAGCTCATGAGCCAAGATGACTTTTGAGACTTGTTATGTTGGCCCAATAATAGGTATCAATATCTGCAAAAAAGGTGTTTCCTATACGAAGGGTTAGGACAGGATACAAGGGGACTCATTGAAGCCTAGCCACCACAGTCATTCAAAATTGCACTATCCTCATGATACTAATGCCACACTGTGTTCTCCTATCTCATGTCAGTTACTATCATTGCCAGCATGTATTCCCTCATCCCAGTCACCACAGGCCAGGGTAGATATGGTGACCTCTGTCACCTTCCCCACAAGAAATCCTTACCACACAGACCCCGATACTTAGGCCTATCCACACCACCACCCTCTCACCCTCACCCAATAACCTCAAAATGGCACTGGCAAATGCAAGGTCTGTAAGCAGCAAAGAAACTATACTAAATGGCCTCCTCAAGAAACTATACTAAATGGCCTCCTCACAGACAATAACTGGGACATCTTCCTAATTACCGAAACCTGGCTTAAAGACCACGATGGAGCTACCTTGGGTGTGCTTTGCTCACCAGGGTACCGAGCGATAGCTTGCTCACACACCAACACTAGAGGTGGAGGTGTAGCCACCATCATTAAGTCCAACCTCAACCCAAGACTGATAGACACCATCACACTAGACGCGCTAGAGTGCCTCACCTTCCCAGTAGGTCACAACAGAGACCTAATCTTCATCTTGATATACAGAGCAACACAATTTCCAATGACTGTCTTAGATGACCTGCTATCCATGCTTAGCAAACTGATCCTCACATATAACCAAATCATCATACTTGGAGACTTCACAAGCTACCCACACAAGACCGGAGCCCCAGCAGACTTTATCTCTTCAGTATTAGACCTAGGCTTCCAACAAATGGTCCCCTCATTAACCCACTCTGCTGCAGGCCACATCCTAGACCTAATATTTATTCAAAAAGACACCACACAAACCCCCGCCTAAACTACCAGACCAGTACCCTGGTCTAATCATCATCTGATCACATTCAAACACACCTACACAACGAATTAACCATCAACCAGGAAACACCCCAACATAAGATAATATACAACAATGATGCTATTAACTTAGAGGATCTTTTCACAGACCTTTCAAACCTAGTGGAAACATCAAGATCAAATTCTCAATCTGTTGATGAAGCAGCCGTGGACCGGCACACTGAGGTAAAAACCCTATATGAAGGGCTATCCCCAGTCAAAGAGATCACAACTCAGACAAAATAAAACTACAACTGGGAACCTAACCTCACTTCGAAACTGTCTCCCACAATGATATTGCCAAGATACTAGATGCTATTCACCCCTCTGGCTCAAACCTGAACCTCTGTCCGCCTCACCTCCTGGTGGCAGTGAAAGATGCCTTTATAGAAGCCATCCTTCCTCTCATCAACACTGTCACACAGCAGGTACTGGGCCCAGAGGCGGGTTCCCTCGCTTAGCGCGATGTATGATCTTGGTGCGCCTCCAAAAGGTGAAGGCCCTGATGGGAAAAATAATGATCAGAATGGCAAAGCTCCCAAAATTATCAATAAGGCCACAGTCAAGCCACTGTTCAAATAAAGAAGGCTTTATTTGGTACTTAAGCCGATGTTCAAACATGTATAAAAAGAAAACTAGCATTAATTCAATGGCCTGGCCTCTTCAATTCCCTGTAAATCAGGTTCTCACAGTGTCTGTTTACAGATAACTACAAAAGTATCCAAAATAAAGACAAAAATCAAACAGTTCACCTGTTCTAGCAAGTAGCCCTGCAGCCCCTCTGAATGCTGGGTCAGCACATGGCTGGCAACACCCTTGCTTCAGGGTAAGTCCAAGAATTTAACTTGCTGTCTTTTTCCAAGTTAAAAAAAACACATCAGAATACAAAACAGATAAGTATTTCACATTGACTCATCAAACTTTTCCCTGCAAAACTCACTGTGCCTGCCTAAATGTAGTCAGGCTTCCCCTACCAACTCTGGTAAGTTGGTGGGGAATTGCTGAATCCACTATTAAAAACCGCCTTGTAGACCCCGCAAGCCCAACCCTTGGATCTCATGTGGATTCAGCCTCACAATCCCCACTGTAGCAATCGGTGGCTTGTAACTTTCAAAACAGAAAAAAAACAAAGTCCTGCAAATAGCACAGACAAGTGCTTTCAAAGTCCAGCAAAGTCTAACAGTGTTTCAAGTCAGCAGTGGTAACAGTCTTTGTATTTTCTTCACCAACAAACTTGGAAAAAACAAAAAAAGTCATTTTCAGGCAGGGCTGCTTCCCTGACAATTGCCCTTGAAAACTTTCAAAATAGTTTCAAGCTGCTGGGAACAAAACCAGCCAGCAAAAAATAGTCTTTTCCACAACACAAACACAAAGCAGTGTCAGCTTCTTTACTCCTGCCAAAAGTGGTCAAAAAGAAAGCTTCAACTCATGTCCATTTGTTCACCAACTGGTGGCAGAGCAATCTCCATTGCCTTCTCTGGTCCTAGGCATAGCAGCTGATTAACAGGTAAGGATTCCTCCCAATCCAACATTTCTATTTCATCTCCTTGCCTGAGCTCTGAAACACCTAACCAAGGTTCTGACTCCTCTCATAGTTCAGCTCTGTCTCTCCCTGGCTTGCAATGCTCAAACTGCCTTTCTTTGGGAGAGCCATGCTCAAGTCTATGTGGGGGATGGGCAGGCTTCAGCTCACCCTGGGCTTTCTTCTGCTCTGCAATTAATCTAAGCAGGTCCTAACAGTGCCTGGCTTAGGTTTAAAGGTGTTTTTACCCTCATAGTGTCCTAAATCCTCCCAGGGCTCCTGCTCTTGGGAAACCACTTCAGAATTTAAGTCCTGATCCATGTTATTAGTAGAGTTGCTGCACCGATCAGCTCTCTTCAGCTTAAGGGCTATGTTTCTAGGCTTTCTACCTGGAACAAGACTAGCTGTAAGGCTGGGCTTGTGACAACACCTCTCGACAAACAGGCGTAGTGCCTGCAAACTGGAAGTCAGCGGTCATCAGACTGATCCTGAAAAAACCCACGCTCAACCCTAATGTGCCAGAAACTTTAGACCTGTCTCTAGCCTACCCTTCATCTCCAAGATCCAGGAAAAAAACCAGTATTAAACCAATTGCATTCCTTTATCAGCAAACAAAGCGCCCTATCCACCTTCCAATCTGGATTCAGGAAATTCCACAGTACAGAAACTGTCCTTCTTGACATCATCAACGACTGCTAGAAACTCATGGATAAGAGTAATGATGTCCTTCTAGTGCTGCTGGATCTCAGTGAGGCATTCAACACTATTGACCATCCTCGCCTCATTAAACGACTCTTTGAAATTGGTATCCGAGACATCATGCTACAAAGGTTCATCTCGTTCCTGAACAGATACCAAAGCATTCTGCTGAACAATGTGCTATCAAAACTGAAACCGATCAAATACAGTGTTCCGCAGGGGGCTCTACTATCCCCCCTATTATTCAATCTCTATGTTAGACATGTCAGACATATAGCCTGCAAATATCAAATACAGAATCACTCCTTTGCGGATGACATCCAACTGTACCTACCACTAGGAAAAACTCGTAATGCCCAGATTGTTAAACTCCTAAACTGCCTCTCAGAAATCAAAAACTGGATGTCCGTCAACAAATTACAACTAAACGCCTCCAAGATGGAACTCCTTCGAATCCGCAAAGAACGCTGCGACTTACCCATCCCTCACTGTGCTGGGACTCGACTACTATAACTGCAAAAGACCAAGTGCACAGCCTAGGAATACACCTTGATGGCAACTTGTCACTTTCCGTCCATATCTCTCAGGTGTTATCCTCCTCATTTTAGTTACTTTGTTGCAGCGATGATATATTGCTACAAAAGATAAGAGAAATACTGAGTTTTCAAAAAGAGAGAATTTTAAAAGTTTCATACAATAAAAATAAAAACAAAAACAAGAGACCTATAAAGGGGGTGCCATTGAAGCAAGCAGGAGCAAGTGAGTTTCTCATGAGTAAAACCCAGTACTGGGTAATAGGCTCCATATTCTGAGGCTTTTTTACCCTCTTAGTAATTAGTAATTTATAATTCAGAATTAAATTATAAGCAATATAGAGACAAATTTTTTAATAGCAATATACTGTACATATATAAGTACTCAAAACAATCTACTGGCAGGTACATACAGTGTAGATAAAAACTTGTAAAAGTGTTTTAAAATTAGCACTCGGAAGTTAGGAAGTTGGTTGGGCTGAGAAGTAATAAAAGTGAGCCAAGTAGAGGACAGTCAAGCCATTGTGACATCACTGATGAGTTGGTTCTTATTGGTGGAATGAGGCATTATGACATCACAAATCTCAGCTCTGGTTACCAGGCACTGAAACTCTTCACACTACGAGGGGATGCTGAAAAGTTCTCAGCCCAATCAAGAAGAGAATGAGGTGGATATGGTTCAATCAGTGATCTGAAACAATGTCAAAACATAGAATTTTGTTTCTGCAAATTGGCCCTTAACGAAATAAGATAACACTCTTTTCAGCTACAGTGGCAAAATAACGCTCAGAAGTTAGGGAATCGGTTGGTTGGGCTGAGAACATTTCAGCAGCCCCTTCATATGATTCTCCCACTTGTTGTTTTGGGTTGGTTTTTGTTTTTTTTTTGTCATATGCTATTCCGCCACCCATACCAGCTTGAACATATCTGAAGGATCGGGTTTGTATGGAGAAATAAAGGTCAATAAACACAAAATACAAAGCGATGCCTTTTAATTAGACCAGCATAATACATGTCTTGACAAGCATCGAGGAGCAGATTCTCCATTCATCAGGTCAAAACAAAAAAAAAACTGATGGACATGTTAGCTCCTATAAGCTGGTCAAGAAATGTGTTGTTAGCCCCAACATAATAGGACCTTATTTTTTTTTTTTTTTGGTTTATTTTTTACTGACCTTTATTTCTGTGCTTTAGGAAGAAAATACCTCACGAAAAGAATGAGAAATCCTTTTGAAAATAGGGCTATTTATGTGGCCAAATGTCAACCTTGGGAGAATTCTTATGGCTATTGTAAGTCAGTAAGCCTTGAAAATAGGAAATGAATAGACCAGTTGTGCAACCTTTAAATGTAGCAAGTAACCACTGTACTACTAGTTTCATCGTACTGTAAATCGTAGACAGTGACAATAAAATTGGCCTCTGTTGTCGTACTTTTGACCCTTCATCTCCGAAAAATTCCTCACCAAATTGCAACTCTCCAGAGTTCAGTGCATTCAAAATGCAATTGCCCAACTACTTACTTGTAGCAAAAGTGTAATTGTCTCACTTCTGTCCTTACAGAATATACCAGTTTTCCACTCTTTTGGAGATTCTGCATAAAATGCTCTAGTTAGCCACTGATTTTTTTTTACAGCTCCATATAGAACTGTACTGCATATCTCATTGACCCTATCACTCATTTCCTCAAACTATTCTACCATTATTGAAATGCTCGCTTCTTCAACATTCCATCCTCTGCACTGGTGCCTTTGAGAAAGATTTATTATTTGTATTTATATACCATTTATGGCCTAAGTGGTTTTACATTCAGATACTCAAGTATTTTTCTCCTATTTGTCCCAGTGGGCTCACAATCTACCTAATGTACCTGGGGCAATTGGGTATTAAGTGACTTGCCCAGGGTCATAATTAGCAGTAAGGGAGTTGAACCCACAACCTCAGGGTGCTGAGGCTCCTCTAGCCAATGAACCACACACTCATTTATTCCCTTTCCAACTAAAATTATGGAAAGGTTTCCTTATTCCCGTCCCTTTTCAAGCTTGAGCAGAAAGCATACTTTATTTATCTGTTCAAGTTCCTGACATGGCCACTCGAAATGATTAAAAATTATGGCCTCTGTTCAGTAAGCTGCATTAGCTGTTCAACCAGGAATTACTGCACTTTTAACACTTAGTACATGCTAATCGCCACATTACAAAAGCTAAGAAGGAAAACACCATGTGATGGATAGGGTCTGGGTAAGGGAAGGACCTTGCAAATAACATGGAAGTCATTTACTTATACGAATTATGTGAAGCCTCATTTTAAATGGAATATAGAGATTGGAGCTGAGAACATCCAGGTATGGACAAACTCAGTTCTGGTGGTATGTTAGAAAAGGATCTGCTGACATAGAGCCTTTTCTAGAAAAAGAACAGGAGTACACATTAGAGGTCTGCACGGGAACGGGGATCGTGGGGAATCCCGCAGGGGTCCCGCGGGAATTCCCTCTAACCCACGGGACTCCCACGGGGACCCCCCTCTGGCCCACGGGACTCCCATGGGGACCCCCCTCTAGCCAACGGGTTTCCCACGGGGATGGAAGGCTTTGGAAGCAGGGTTCATCCATATAATATAATGGACACGTCAGCCTTAATAAAAGAGGGAGGTTTATAAGTTAATTACTTGAACAGAAAACAAAAAAGGGTTCCACCAAAGAGATTCCACAAGGAAAACAGCAGCGCAAACACAAAAGAAACTGTGGAATTAATGATCCTGTCAGAAGTAATTGCTGCTTTTTATGGGGACGGGCGGGGATGGAGGTAATTCCTTGCGGGAATGGGTGGGGACAGAGAGGATCCTGACCGGGACGGGTGGGGACGGAGAGGATCCTGGCGGGGACGGATGGGGATGGGTGGGATTTTGTCCTCACGCAACTCTCTAGTACACATGTGCTGCAGCAGCATCCACTTTTTAAAACCTATATTTAATTTATCCATGCTTGACCTTTGTTGCTCTTTCTGTTGTTTTCTTGTGATTTCACATCAAATGTGAGTTGATTCATTAATGAGGTATGGTTTTATCATTTTTAATGTGTGGTATCTTTTATTGATCCTGACTTGTACATGCAACTTAATTGGTTAATTGAGCCAATTCATGGAAAAAACTGGGCCCTAACAATTAATTATTGATGCTAATTGGCACCAATTAGATTTGCACGCACAGCTGCCTATGCATGATTCTATAAATCAAACAGTCAAAAAGAATAAGGCAACATTAATGATCTTCCTAAAAAAAAAAGGCCTTTGGAGGTCTATACACCAGTTTTATTAAATGACAAATGTAAAGAGCTCTCAGGGGGAAATTCCAGAAGAAGTGCCTAAAGATAGGCGCTTAACTTATCCCCACTTTTACAAAACCACGAAAGAGGTTTTTAGCGCTGGCCGGCCTGTGCTCTGACGGTGAGAGTTCCTATGAGTGTCAGAGCAGGGCAGAGCATTCAGCGCGTTGGCGCTAAAAAACCTTTTGTGCAGCTTTGTAAAAGGGGGAGTTAATTAGTAAGTCTTCAATTATGAGCTTTAATAAGCTCACAATTGAAAAAAAATTAAAAATTAAATTGGGTGATAGGTACCTATTTTCTTAGGTACGATTCTACCTAGTTGCCTAGTTGTGCATAACTCCTAAATAGGCTTGTTTAGAGGTGGAGAAGGACTTTGGCACCACTAGGCATGATTCTCTAAAGGACTTAGGCGCCTACAATGTAGACCTTTAAAAACCTGGCCTACATTACAGGCCCCTAAGTTTTACGTTAGATTTGATTTTATAATAGGTGCCCAAGTGTGATTGACAAGAGATAGGTGCCGATCTTTTAAGATGCCATTTATAGAATTGTCCCATAAATGTTCACCTAAAGATCCAACTCAACACGGGGACGTATTTCGGCACTTTACAGCCTACGTCAGGAGTCGTTATCTTACGATGATTGTGAAATCATATAATGGAAAATGAGCGCGTACCACATACAAGGTGCAGACAGTCAATCACTGCTGTTACAGCCTGAAGGTGTTCTGTGCAGAGATTCTATAAATCATCACTACTACTACTATTAATCATTTCCATAGTGCTACTTAGGGATCCTTTTATCAAGCCGCGCTAGCGGTTTAACGTGCGTAATATCACGTGCTAAACTGCCGGCCACGCTAGCCACTAACATCTCCCTTGAGTAGGCGGTAATTTTTAGGCCAGCGCAGGGGTTAACGCGCGATGAAACATCACGTGCGTTAACCCCGCTAGCGCGGCTTGATAAAAGGACCCCTTAATTCTTTATCATGGTGCCTAACTCCAATAATGAGTATCCCAAAAGCTGGCACATGGGCATTCCCAAAAATTGTACACAGTGTTACAGGAATTGGGGGGGGGGGGGGGGAGGGCACAACTTGTATGCCGTAATTTAAACCTGATTTCAGAAAGTATAAGTCCTGTTGCACATTTATGGTCATGAGAATCAGTGTCCTGCACTATTCTATAGAGTGCCCTTTATAGAATATCATCAAGTGCCAATTTTTCCTGGTGCCCAAAAATCCAGCCCGTTATAAAAAGGAAATTGAGCATCTATTTTCCTTTACCAATTGCTAATATAACCTGGTATTTATGTGCATTAGAGAGCCATTTTCAAAAAGGATGTCTAAGTTCAATCTGGATGTTTCAGGCTAAACATCCAAATTCAGAAGCACCGAAATGTCTATTTTTGAAAACCAAACCACTAGGACATCCCAAAAAATATATATATTTTAAATTGTCTACACGGATATCTAGGCCAATAGGACGTCCAGCCCTTTGGACACCTAACTTTGTACCCCATTTTTGACCAAAGAAAAGTCCAAGTTGAAAACGTCTAAATCCAGACCATTTGGATGTGGGAGTGGTCATCATGGTGATGGACTGGTCACACAGACATGCCAACCTTAGAGGGCACTGCTGTGAACTTCACATAAAGAGTGCCAAAAGTACAGCTCACCATCTAATTTATGCGGGGCCCTCCAAAACTCCCCCAAACCCTATTAGACCCATTTGCCTACCACCCTATAGCCCTCATGGCTACAGGTGGCACCTACATGGCAGGACAGTAGAATTTTGGTGCATTTTTGGTAGGTTCATACTTTCCAGAGTTGCTTATGCCCTGGGTCCTCCTCGTTGTGGTTCCTAGCCCATCCACCAGGTTATTTAAGACACCTGTGTGATGCTCTACTAGGCTTTCCCATGCCAAGCGCTGCTGTCCTCAAACACTTTAAAATCATGAGTTTGAGACTTGTGTGGTTAAAGAAGAGCTTAAAGGAACGGGGCAGGGACAGGGATAGCACCAAAACATGCGGGGATGGGGCGTGGAAATTGAGTTCCTGCGGGGACGGAGACAAATTTGTCCCTGTATCATTTTCTAATGCCCCTGTTCCTCCCATGATCATGCCCCCTTTTAGGATATGTGTTATGGGAGTTAGGCATCCTGCTTTATAGAATAACATGTAGCCAGATGTGCACACAAATTTTAATGAGTTCCAATTAACATCAGTAATTGGTTGATGACACCCAGTTCTTAATCCATAATAGGACATTACCTCCTATCCCATGACTTTCTCATTTCCTTAGAAATCTTTCATGAGGTACTTTGTCAAATGCCTTTTGAAAATCCAGACACAAATATCAGTTGGCTCACCTTTATTCATATTTATGCACCTCGTTAAAGAAATGTAGATTAATAAGGCAAGATTTCCCTTAACTAAATCCATGTTGGCTTTGTCTCATTAATCCATTTTTTTTGTATACTGTATACTCTGTAATGTTTCTTTATAATAGTCTCTACCATTTTGTCCAGTACCGACGTCAGACTCACTGTTCTATAATTCACAAATCACCTCAGGATCTCATTTTAAAGTTTGGCATTATGTTGGCCACCCTCCAGTCTTCTGGTATCATGTCGTTTTTTAAAGATAAATTAAAAAATTCTTAGCAATAACTATACAAGTTCATTTTTCAATTCTATCAGTACTCTGAGATATATACCATCAGATCCAGGTGATTTTCTACTGTTCTTTTTGTCAAATTGTCCCATTATTTCATCCAGTGTTACAGGATATGTGTTTGTTTCTTTGACTTATCAGCAATGAATACCATATCTGGCACTGTATCTCCTCATCAAAAAGATAAAGGAGAGGACACTTTACAAAGCATACACCTAAAATGAAAATTGTGTCCACTTCAAATTCGTGAGCAGTGGCTGTATGCAAAAAAATAAATAATAATAATAATAATCACAACTATTAATGAAATGGGCCTCAAATCCACAGATAGCTTTTGATCCAACAGTAAGACATCAGTCTCTCTTAGTAAGTCCTCTTTATTCTCATTGGCCCCACTATGGGAAAAAAAATCAGAGAGAACTCCTACATAGGTGAAAAAAACCTCTCTGGCCAAAACACCCATATACTATTCTCAATGACATACAGTCACTGTACCCAGATATAAGAAAAATCAAAAGCTTGCAAAAATAGAAGAGTAATTATTCTAATCAACACTTAGCTCAATTGTACTGTTTTCTCGTGGTGTTCCAATTTCTTCTATATGCATCAAGCGATGATTGTACGTCTACAAAACTTGCTTTTGTACGTTTTTTGCAAGGACGTTTTTATTTGTGAAAAGAGGGAAAAAAGGTGGACATCCTAAGGACCAAAAACTTATACCTAGCTCATTTTCAAAATAAAAGATAGATGTTTGGCAGCTGTGAAAATAGACATTTTTCCTGCTAGGTTTGTGAACGTCTTGCACAAAATGTCCAATCTCAGACTTGGGCACATTTTTTATTATGCCCCTCCACGTATTTACAGGTGGGTGTACTCAGAAGGCAGGTCTCAAACTTATAGTATTCTAATAATTAGATGCATAAGTACTCCCACATTAATTTTTTTTGCATTGTTAATGGATATAGCACGTGCCAATGATTAGTGCACACTAAGGCCCAGATTCTATAAACAGTGTCTGAATTAGGCACCTAGTTCAACATACGTGGCTTATTAGGCACCTAGTTCAATACACATAGCTTAATTATTTAATGGGCTTAATTGGCACTGATAATGAGCAATGATGAGCACATAATTGGTAAAAATTAAAATTAATTGGGTGGTAGGTGGCTTAACTTGAACATGGTTAGGGGCACATTGTGGACAGATCTCAGGTGTGTTTTGCATATAGGCACCTAAATCAGACTTAGGCGCTGGTACTTAGGCCAAAATATACCCTGACATAAATAGGGGGTGCCTAAGGTTTTGATACCTACTGGCACCAAGAGTCCAGTTTAAGATGCCACTAGGCATGATTCCATAAATTGTGCCTAATTTATGATTGACATGCTCTATGTAGAGGAAAAATGTTTTTGTTTTGTTTTTATATGATATAAGAATTTGTGATTGCTAATGCAAGCGGGTGTCCACCGAAACACAGCTCCGTCGAGTCTTGATCTTTATATTGAGTTTAAAAAAGTTGATTTTATTAAACTTTGCATTGTTTGGGAGACATTGAATCTGTCCCCTACTCCTTTGCTTCTTTGACATACTCTATATGGCCATGGTCCTTAGCGCCTATATTCTAGGCGCCATTTATAGAATCAGGGCCTAAAATGCCATGCAGCACATTATCCCCCTAATTCTATTAAAAGTGCTGAAAACTGTTCTCTCAAATTTGGGTGGATACCCAATTTGCAAGTGCAATTTAACTGATACAACAACTAATTAGTGTCAATAAACTGGCGATTCCAACAAACAATTAATTGGCACTCAGAAATAATTACAAGTTACATATGTAAGTTTAGGCAGTGGGAGTCATAAAAACGGGACAGGGAAAATGCACAGGTTGCATGGATGCAAGCAACCCTTTAAGTTGCATGGCTTAGTTACAGAATAAGGCTAAATCCAACGCTTAAATTCAAGTTCCTGAGTGTAAACACTACTCTATAAACTGCATATCTTTAAGCATGACTGTGTCAAAATGGATGAGAGACCACAAATTAAAGCTGAATCAAGGCAAAACTAAATTTCTTACTTATAGAAAAAAAACAAACCCCCAACCATAACAAACCTAGAAATAGACTCCATCACATATCTCATGCAACCCAACCTAAAAACTGCTGGGAATAATGATAGACAAAGGGCCTGCACCATGCAACTTCAAATCAGCAAAACGATTCAGAAGGCTTTTGCAAACATGACACAACGTAAGGCAAATCCGAAAATACTTCAACAATGAACAATTCAAACTCTTGGTACAAGCGCTAATCCTAGGACTGCTCGACTACTGTAACATCCTATACCTGTCATGCCCAACCAACATGTTAAAACAATTACAAACATCCAAAATACAGCTCTTAGACTGATTTACGCACTGAAAAAAATATGACCACATTACCACCGCTGTCCAAGATTCACACTGGCTCCTAGTACAAGCACACATACAATACAAATTCTACTGCACCCTATTCAAAGCCCTAAATGGAAACGGTACCAAGCTATTGGAGCAACCGCCTAATCAGGAAAAACACATCCAGATCAAGGAGAACTCATGGCACACTTTACCCACCGCCCAATCAAAGGTATACAAAGCAAAACAATATACAATGGACTATTAGCCACCAGAGCAGCGAAATAGACCGCCACCTCTCCAATCTGCTGACTATGACACCCAACTACAAAACATTCAGGAAAGAACTTAAAACTTTTCTATTCAAGAAATTTGGCAAATGATCTAACTAAACCTGATCGACCCTCCACAGATCCCGATGCATTCTATTAACCATGGAAATGCCCCGGTCAACTCTTGTTGTAAACCACCTAGAACTGAAAGGTATTGGCGGGTAGAAGACACCAATGTAATGTAATTATAGAATAGCACTTCTTTTAGCAGCTTTCATTAGGCACCACATATAGAATTTACCCCTATATACTTATAGACTGCATGGCACTTGACACACAAAATTAGAGCAGCCTTAGTAAAAGGATCCCTTAGTTGTTGGGGGGGGGGGGATTTTTCTTCCCATTTTTCTCGATGTCTAGTAAGGCACAAAGTAATAAGACTAGATATCCCTCCTCAGCATGCAATATTTCTGGTTTTCTAAGTTACTTTAAATATAATATTGTGCTTTCTCACTTTAACATTTGCTGTTATTTCTACGTCCTTTCAATGAAAATGCAATCAGCAAATGAAAAGCTGTCAATAAAAAAATGCAATGGTAAGGTCAACAGTTTTAGTACTGAAAATCAATTTATGTTTGCTTGAAGTGAACACAGATTCAAAGAAGGAGCGAGGACCGGCAAAATAGTTGGTTTCTTGGATGGTGTCCAATATAATTATAGCTATTCACCCTGGTGACTGTTTGTGCATGAAGCTTGAAGCTATTTGCCTGCCCTGAGATAGCAGTAGTTCTACACAAACCTGCTTCTGATTGAAATGCAAGTGTATGTAAATCTGAGGAGGAGACAAACCAGAGCCATGAGAGTAAAATGAAATGCCAGGATAATAGGGACTTTTTTTTTTAACATTTGTTATTGATAATACTGGGCTTCCAGTACCAGAGATGTCTTGTATCCTTAGCTTTTGAAACAAATACTTCCCTAAAGATTTTGTGAGAAACAGCATATTTCTAATAGGCAATTATAAAATAAAAGATCATCAATCACATTTATTGCAAACATCTCATAGAACAGCAAAACATTTATGTAGCTGTGAAATGCAACTCTGTGCCCACGGAATATGCAAAGATTTGCATATAAAAAACAGCAGGCAGCAAACAAGTTTGTTTTATCCCATTTTTTAGAAATGTACAAAATGCACTTGATGTAATATGTCTTTTCAATCTGTATTAAGACACCGCAGCTGTACCATGAGGGTGATATTATCATTAAAGCCACATTTTGTGCTTCAGACTTGAGAACAGCAAAGCAAAAAGGGTCATCAGCGCTTGAATGTCCTGCAGGAGAGGAAGAATATTGTGCTGCATTTGAGGGACAGAAATAGGATTACCAGACGTCCGGATTTCCCCATGTCTGGGGGTCCGGACGGCTTTTCAAAACCCAAGAGCCTATGACCTGGCTGCCCTGAGCAGGCCTGCTCTTACCATTGGAAGCTAAGTAGGGCCTGGCTAGTACCTGGATGGGAGATCACCTGGGAATACCAGGTGCTGTAGGCTTAGTGGCCCTATGTAGGACAGTAGCAACATAGTGGAGCCACACACTGCATGGAAGAAGGCAACAGCAATCCACTCCTGCACTCTGCTGTGAAATATCACAGGGTGGATTCTTCACTGTGTGTGTTATTATTATTATTATTTCTTCCATTTGTGCGTCATACATACCTATACAAGCTCTTGGCGACATTACAGAGGAAGGGGTTATAAGAGGGTAGGGAGGACAATGATACAGGAGGACAAAGATACAGGAGGAGAAGAGGTTACAAATCTTTAGGTGTCAAATAGATGAGTTTTCAGTTTCTTCTGGAATTTGGTGTGGTTAGGTTCCGTCCTGGTCATTTCAGTAAGGTCATTCCAAGTTTTTACGCCTAGAAAGGTGAGCATGGAATGGAAAACACGTTTGTATTGCAGATTTTTTGTGGCAGGGAGATTTAGAAATATCCTGTTGAGGGTTCTGCGGGAAGTAAAAGAGCTGGATGAGAGGAGCCGCAGAGTTTCTGTAAAGTATACAGTGAATGATGCATGAAGTTTTGAAGGCTATTCGTGACGGGATGAGTAGCCAGTGCAGTTTCCTGATGAAGGCTGTAATCGAGTCATATTTTCTCAGGTTGAAGATTAGTCTGACAGCGGTGTTTTGGATGAGTTGCATTTTGTGAATCAGAGTGGTGTTGATTCCCATGTAGATGGAGTTGCAGTAGTCAAGTTGTAGAAGTATCATCAGCTGTACAACTAAGGCAAAGTGGTGTTTGTGAAAGTATGGTTTGATTAGCCTTAATTGTTTCAACGTATAGAGGGATTTCTTTGGGAGACTGGAGATTTGTGGTTCCATAGTAAGTGTGGAGTCCAGGATGCAACCTAGGATTTTGGAGGATTCTTCTATAGGGAGGGTCTTGCCCGATTGAAGATTAATGCTTGTTGGTGCCATATGTTGGAGTGTGTGGAAGCATAGAACTTTGGTTTTAGTGTGTTGCCATGAGTTGGTGGCTGACTTGGTAGCATAATCCATCCATACAATTCAGCAGGCTGTTTCAGCCAGAACTTCCAGTGTCAGGGTGGGGTGATTAAACAGCCCAAGACAGAAAGAGAGGGGAGAAGCTTTACAACCTACTTGAAGGAAAGACAAGTAACAAGCAAACCTATTCCAGTCCTAAGGACTAGCCAATTGGAGGAGCTAGACACCAGACACCACTTTGATCAGGGAGGAAGCTATCCAGAGGCAGAAGCCTTGGAGGATCAATTGTCCAGGGGGAAATTCTAATACACATAAAGAAATAGAACCCATGGGCTGTGGTGAGGGTCACCCTGAAAATCTAGAAGCTGAAGAAATGTGCTAGGACTCAAATATGTGAATGAGTAGAGAATAGCGGTGGTTGTGAGTAACAGGCTTCCAAAGCAAAGACTGTGTTTTAAGTCAGAAAGCTACAGAGCATCTATTAAGAAGTGGGAATGTTTACAGCCCAGAAGTCACAGACAACATGATATACTATAAACTATATGGGAATGATTTAAAGAGACTGTGAAGCCAAATTCCTGAACTATATTATGTTGAGCTGATTTGTGTACTAGTGACACAAGAGGAAAGGAGTTTTATAGCATACCTAATGAACTGAAACCAGATGAGAGAGTGTGTTAACTGCTAACCCTTATGAGGGAATATGGGGGGAGGGAGGGTATTGTTTGCTACCAATCTAAAGGATGGTAAGTTCTCTGTCTGCGGAACATAAGAATTGCCAGAGCCCAGTGTATTAATTCAGGGTTGCAGAGAAATTACCTGGTGATAAATTGAGAAGCATAAAGGAAAAGAGAAGATTTTTTTTTTTTTTTTTTGTAAGTGAGAGGCTTAGGCCTGCCCAAGACCCTGTGCTGGGACAGTATTTAGTTTGGACGTAGCACCACAGCTGAGCTGTGATTGTAACTGGAAGGCATATGCCTAGGTTGGGAAAGTTTATTGAGATTTCCTGACTGAAAACAAGAAAGTTTTATTTTATTTTTCCAGCAGTAAAGAACAGTTATGATACCGAGAGATAAAGCTTTAAGCACCTGGTGAACTTTAATGAGTGAAATAAATCAGTTTGAAAGAAAAGTGGTGCTGATGTGAGAACATTCATTTTTTTTTTTTTTTAACTTCTTTACCACTCTAACAATCGCTCGGTCTTGCGCATGTTGTACTGTGCTGGGTGACCCGACTCGCTAACAGGTCTCTCTTGCCGGCCACACTTGTAGCCACGATTCATTGTGGAAAGGTAGTCACCAGAAATGTAGCCTTTAAAACATTTCATGAATCTGCATACCTTTCATGAATCTGCAATTCCAGAAACTGCAACTATTACGTGACCGACAAGGTGATCGTCAGCCAATTTTAGATGGTCAGTGATGATGGCGTCATTTAAGAATCCGGCCCACAAAGGTCAGATAAGAACTCCAACATAAGGAAGGTCTTAACACAGCACTCCATCACTCAACAACAAACATACCAAAAGTAAAACGGATAAGTACAAAAGGTTACATGTGTCCCCAGAAAAAAAGCACTCCATTCTCCTTGAACTATGGTTCCAAAGGCAGATAAGAAATTATGGTTTGTAGATTTATATATACCTAGGACAGTGCTTCTCACCCAGTCCTTGGGTCATGAGGTGCCTCCTTGGTATGCAAATGAATCTCATCACATGCAATGTGGATATCTATGAAAACCTGACTACTTGGGTGTGCCCCAAAGACTGGTGAGGAGCATTTCCCATAAAGAGAGAAGAGTAGGGGAGATATGAGCAGACATTTCAATTCTTGAAAGGATAGACTGAACAAACAAACCTTTTCCAAAGACAGGAAGGCTCATAATATCAGGAAACACTTTTCATGGAAAGGGTAAATTGATGGCCTGAAAAGCCCTCCCAGCAGAAATGAAAGGGGAGGAGGGGGGGGGGTATACACTTATGGAACTGAATAAGGTAAGGGATAAACAGAGTACCCATAAAGAAGTAGAATGGAATCAAAATACCACTAATAGAGCTTTTCCAAGTTTATTCAAGTTTCAAGATTTACTCAAATTTACTATGCCGCTCATTGGACAAGCCTTCTGGGAGTGGGATTAAAATGGCTTTCACACTTCTGCAAAACCATAAAAAGAGGTAACTTGCATGGAGCAGCAGGTCCAACCCTAAAACCAAAGGAGGCAACCTACAAGGAGCAGTAAGTATAACCCTAAAAACAAAGACAAGGGTGACCTACTTGGAAGGGAAGGCACAACCCTAGAAAAACAAAGGGTGCTAATATTCCACTGGCAGCAGTCAACATTTTTCAAAACGCTAGCTAGTGCTATGAGGGTTAAATGAAAAGTAATGCCTTTATCTCCATAACTTTTGGTTAAATGAACGGGTATCATATTTCCCCATATATAGGCCGCGGCCTATATATGGGTTTTGCAAGCTGGCCCAGTGGGTACGGCTTGCATATCTGGGGCAGCCTATACAGCATTTTAAAATCATCCCCCCGCCCTCCCTTACCTCCCTTGCTGGCGGCGGCCTCCTCGAATCGTGCTGCCAGCATTGCAGAGCAGGAGTGATCTTTGCGTCTGCAGGCCGGCCCTACGATACTTCCTGTATGGCTTTTCTGTCAGTTCTCGTGGGACTCGTTGCGATTCTAGGAGGCCGCCGGCAGCGAGGGAGGTAAGGGAAGGGAGGAAGGGTGAGGGGGGCTGGATGATATTAAAATGCTATATAGGCCGCCCAGTTACTGGTAGATAAGCTGCAGCTACTAAAATGGGGCGGCTTATCTACCAGTTTTTAAATTCGTATAGGCATTTTTTGTGGCCTATACATGGGGGCGACCTATATGTGGGGAAATACGGTAATGAGTAATGAATGAGAAATGGAAACAATGCTTGAAACTTGCTCTTTCATCACATGTATTTACTCTCCTCCATAGTTACTACCAATCACCCCACATTTCTGCCAACTATGGAAATGTTTTTGAAAGCCTTCATAAAACAAGTGCACGTCTTGGGTCCGATTCTGTAAACGGTGCCTAAATCGATAAGCACCTAGGAAAATGGCATCTACCACGTGTCATTCATAGTTAGGTGTCGTTTGTAGAATCGCACCTAGCAGTGCCTAAATCAAATTAGGTGCTAGTAGGCATTTGCAACTTAGGCTCCAGTATATTCAACCAGGGATTTCATGGTCTAAAATACCGGCACCTAAGATAGGGTCCTTGCTGGCACCTAACTCAATCCATGCCCAAACTCCACTCCTGTTCCCACGTAATTCTCTATGGGACCTGGGTTGGTCACTGATGGAAATAGGATACTGGGTTGATGGACCTTCGGTCTATCCTAGTTTGGCGAGTCTTATGTGAGCCAAGTACGACAGTCAAGCCATTGTAATATCACTGGTGAGTTTGACTCTTAGGTATTGGTGGAATGAGGCATTATACCATGACAATCTTGGCTCTAGAATCTTGCTAGTATTTGGGTTTCTGCCAGGTACTTCTAGAGAATGATACGGGGGATAAAATTTGTCCCCAACCCCATGGGAAACCATCCCCATGTCATTTTTTTAAGAAGAGAGGGAAGAATCAAGAGTATGAATGGGCCCAGCCACTGACCCTCAAGCCTTGCACTGAAGAATGCTGGTGTAGAAGGAATGAGAGTGAGATAGACACTAAAGAATGACAGTCTCTGGTATCCAGAGCAGATATTGTGATGTCATAATGCCTCATTTCACCAGTGCCTAAGAGCCAACCTCATCACTGATGTCGCAATTGGTTCATTATCTTATACTTGGCTCACATAAGAATCAGAGTATGAATGGGCCCAACCACTGACCCTCAAGCCTTGCAATGAAGAATGCTGATGTAGAAGGACTGAGGGTGAGATAGACACTAAAGAATGATACGGGATGGTTTCCCGCGGTTATCTGCAGGGACGGGAACGCTGATTTTGCTGTCACTGCCCCTTCTCTCTAGAACTCACTGCCCAAACAAGTTTCGTCTCTTTTTATCCCTTTATTGTTGCACTATCTATTTCACGATTGTAGTTCTTCCCTTTTTTCCTTTTGTTTGAAGTTAGTCCATATGTCTTATTACGTGTTTCACTAAATTAGTTTGGTATTGTTTAGTATCCCTAATTTTAACCTGTTTTTAGGTTAATTTTATATTGTACACCGCTTAGAAACCTGATTAAGCGGTTTAAAATTTTTTTAATAAACTTGAAACTTGTCTCCTTGTCATTCTCTAGCTGAGCATCTCTAATATTGAGCAACCTCTTTTACCATGTCCTCCAGGGAGGAATAACTTGTGCTAGGTTTAGCACCCCCAATCCTTTTTAAAAGTTGGTGCTAGTTATGTCCTCTTATTTTCCCTTCAGTTAACTCATAGTCTTCTCCATTAGATGAATGTTCATTTGAATAATTAGAAAAAAACCCATGTCATTGCTGCTGCCAGCTGCCTGAAGACTAAATTGCAGCAGCTGGGGAGAAGGTAGGTGGGAGGGTTGGGAGAGCTGGCTGGCTAAACCCATACAGACTTTTCAATTTAAAAAAAAATTTAAAAAACTGGCTGGACACCCGGAAAGTCCTCTATAAAGAGGACATATCCAGGTTTTCCCAGATATATGGTAACTCTACTTTGGGGGGGGGGGGGGGTCAGCTTTCACTGCTGATGTCAGCGAGCCGACCTGCTGACATGAAGAAAGTCCCAGGAAATATGCAGCCACTGCCAGGCAATGCTCCTCAGCTCCTCCATGTGCCACAGGTGGATGCCGGATTTTATCTCTGAGGGGATGGCTCAAACTGATGATGTCAGCAAGCTGACCTGCTGACTTGAAGAAAGTCTCAGGAAATATGCAGCGATTGGATGGCCAACTTCTGCTGGGTAAATGCTGAATGTTGCAGATGGCTTCCAGATTTTATCTTTAGGGGGGGAGGGGGGTTAAGCTCGCACTGATGATGTCAGTGAGTCGACCTGCTGACATGAAGAAAGTCCCAGGAAATAAGCAGCCGTCAGATGCCTGAACTTCTACCAGGTAACACTGCTCAGCTCTTCTGAGTGACACGGAGGTCTGCCAGACTTGCTGACATGAAGAAAGCCCCAGGAAATATGCAGCTGTTGGACGCCTCAACTTTTGCCAGGTAACAATCCTCAGCTCCTCTCCTCACCTACATATCTCATATATAAAAGCATATGCACTGTTGATGCCTGTGTGTTTGTACCCATGTACAATATGAGCTGTTTTCAACATCTACAGTATATAGTAACTTTGTAAATAGCTATTACACAAATAGTAGATGATATGAATAGGGAGACTAGATAGGCCAAATAGTCTTTGTCTGCCTTCATTTTCTGTGTTTCTTTATTATAGCTTTTGAAATCACCTTATTCATTCTTATCAACAAGCTGTACTTTGTTATAAAAGTGTCAAAAACCAGGGAGAGATGACTTTTTCTCATAGAGAACCAAAGGTGTTGGGATTCTTTATTGTTCAAATGAAAAAGAAAAAGGAAGCCGATATGGTTCTCCAACCTAGTGGCTGAGAAAAATAAAGGCGAAAGAGGTGGCGTTCATGAAATATAAAAAAAACCCAAGAAGAGGAGAGCAGAAAAGACTACAGGGTGAAACTGAAAGAAGCCAAGAGAGAGATACGCTTGGCGAAGCACAGGCGGAAGAACAAATGGCTAAAAATGTAAAAAAAGGGAGATAAAATTTATTCAGATATATTAGTGAAAGGAGGAAGATAAAAAAATGGAATTGCTAGGCTAAAAGATGCTGGGAACAAAATATGTGGAGAGTGATGAGGAGAAAGCAAATGTGCTAAACAAATACTTCTGTTCTGTGTTCACAGAAGAAAATCCTGGAGAAGGACCGAGATTGTCCGGCAAAGTACACGAGAAAATGGAGTAGATTCTGCGCCGTTCACGGAGGAGGTGTTTATGAGCAACTTGAAAAACCTGAAGGTGGACAAAGCGATGGGACCAGACGGGATCCATCCCAGGATACTAAGGGAACTCAGAGAGGGTTCTGGCGAGTCCTATTAAAGACTTGTTCAACAAATCTCTGGAGACGGGAGTGATTCCTGGGGATTGGAGGAGAGCGGATGTGGTCCCTATTCATAAAAGTGGTCACAGGGATGAAGCAGGAAACTACAGGCCGGTGAGCCTCACTTCAGTTGTTGGAAAAATAATGGAAGTGTTGCTGAAAGAAAGGATAGTGTATTTCCTTGAATCTAATGGGTTACAGGATCCGAGGCAACATGGCTTTACAAAAGGTAAATCGTGCCAAACGAACCTGATTGAATTTTTTGATTGGGTGACCAGAGAGCTGGATCGAGGACATATGCTAGATGTAATTTATTTGGATTTCAGCAAAGCCTTTGATACAGTTCCTCATAGGAGGCTGTTGAACAAACTTGAAGGGCTGAAGTTAGGACCCAAAGTGGTGAACTGGGTCAGAAACTGGCTGTCGGACAGACGCCAGAGGGTGGTGGTTAATGGAAGTCGCTCGAAGGAAGGAAAGGTGACTAGTGGAGTCCCTCAGGGTTCGGTGCTGGGGCCAATCCTGTTCAATATGTATGTAAGTGACATTGCTGAAGGGTTAGAAGGAAAAGTGTGCCTTTTTGCAGATGATACCAAGATTTGTAACAGAGTAGACACCGAAGAGGGAGTGGAAAATATGAAAAAGGATCTGCAAAAGTTAGAGGAATGGTCTAATGCCTGGCAACTAAAATTCAATGCAAAGAAATACAGAGTAATGCATTTGGGGATTAATAATAGGAAGGAACCGTATATGCTGGGAGGAGAGAAGCTGATATGCACGGACGGGAGAGGGACCTTGGGGTGATAGTGTCCGAAGATCTAAAGGCGAAAAAACAATGTGACAAGGCAGTGGCTGCTGCCAGAAGGATTCTGGGCTGTATAAAGAGAGGCGTAGTCAGTAGAAGAAAGAAGGTGTTGATGCCCCTGTACAGGTCATTGGTGAGGCCCCACTTGGAGTATTGTGTTCAGTTTTGGAGACCGTATCTGGCGAAAGACGTAAGAAGACTTGAGGCGGTCCAGAGGAGGGCGACGAAAATGATAGGAGGCTTGCACCAGAAGACATATGAGGAGAGACTGGAAGCCCTGAATATGTATACCCTAGAGGAAAGGAGAGACAGGGGAGATATGATTCAGACGTTCAAATACTTAAAGGGTATTAACGTAGAACAAAATCTTTTCCAGAGAAAGGAAAATGGTAAAACCAGAGGACATAATTTGAGGTTGAGGGGTGGTAGATTCAGGGGCAATGTTAGGAAATTCTACTTTACGGAGAGGGTGGTGGATGCCTGGAATGTGCTCCCGAGAGAGGTGGTGGAGAGTAAAACTGTGACTGAGTTCAAAGAAGCGTGGGATGAACACAGAAGATTTAGAATCAGAAAATAATATTAAAGATTGAACTAGGCCAGTTACTGGGCAGACTTGTACGGTCTGTGTCTGTGTATGGCCGTTTGGAGGAGGATGGGCAGGGGAGGGCTTCAATGGCTGGGAGGGTGTAGATGGGCTGGAGTAAGTCTTAACAGAGATTTCGGCAGTTGGAACCCAAGCACAGTACCGGGTAAAGCTTTGGATTCTCGCCCAGAAATAGCTAAGAAGAAAAAAAAAAAAAAAAAAAAAAAAAAATTTTAAATTGAATCAGGTTGGGCAGACTGGATGGACCATTCGGGTCTTTATCTGCCGTCATCTACTATGTTACTATGTTTTGGCCCAATGACCTGCATCAGGAGTTTGAATACAAATTTTGACCCTAATGGTACAAATTGGATACAAATTTTGAACCTAAAGATACCCCCAATTGTGATGCACGTCTGGCAATTGCACTCTCACACATCCAAACACAAAAGCGTGGGTGTGTAAATTCCAGATGTTCATTGCAATTGGGGTATCTTTTCAGGCTTATAATAACAAGGGAACCACAATAGTTATTGGGCCATTAAGTTCAAAATTTTTAGCCAGAATCCTGATGCAGGCCATTAGGCCGAAACACATACGCGTCAAGTCTTTTCATCTGAGGAATAAAGAATTACAGCATTTTGTGGTCACCTTCTCTGTTTCCTTTGCTTTGTTATAAAATGGCATGGTTCTTAATATTTCTAAAATATTGGTTGTATATTTTTATTGTAAGCACAGGTGTGCTCTAATTCTCTTCTGTATCAAACGTTCATTTCTCATCTTGTTAAAGTGTTACTCCATGGCCGCCCCTAAAATTGGCAGTCAGCTATGGTTCTACTCCCCTCCCCCCCACACCTCCTCCCAGTCACTACAGTTTTAAATCTTCCGCCAGCCATTGCGCAGAGTCGCTGCAGAATAAAGACTTCCGGGGCAGCCCTGCTTGTTGATGCTGTGCAGCGGCTGCAAGAAGATTCTAAATTACAGCAACCGGGGAAGGCAGGTGGGGGAGTAGGGAGCAGGAAAGAGAAGTCATGCCACAGGATCCTGCTAGGGCTAGGGGAGAGCCTTTGCCCCCCCCTCCCCCCACCAACGGAAAAGCATTCTGCTGCTTATGCAGTTAGTGGTCTGAATGCTGCCACTAACTGGTTAGGTATGGACTCTGCCTACGAACGCTCCAGTATTAACCGGTGTCAGGTCAAAAGCGCGCCGGGACAAAGGCGCGTGCAGACAACTGAGCGCAATGCAGAGGCACGCGCTGAAGAAAATGACTGTTTTAAAGGGCTCCGACGGGGTGTGTGGGGGGGGAACCCCCCCCACTTTACTTTATACAGATTGCGCCGTGTTGTGGGGGCATTGTGGGGGGTTTGGGGGGTTGTAACCCACCACATTTTACTGAAAACTTCACTTTTTTCCTAAAAAACAGGGAAACAGTTAAGTTTCCATTATAATGAGGGCGGTTACAACCCCCCCAACCCCCCCAATGCCGCCACGATCTGTATTAAGTAAAGTGGGGAGGGTCCCCTAAAAACACTCTTTTTCTTCGGCGCGCACTTCCATCTTGCGCTCAGTTGTTGGCGCGCGCCTTTGTCTTCGGCGGCTTTGTCTATGAACCGTATTAACCGGACAGTGCAGGAACAGATAATGCTTATATTCAGGGGATAAAGCAGGCACAAGAGATTCAACTGTGCAGGAGACTCTTTTGTCCATTAAATCACTTTCAATATTGATCCACTTGTTGTTATACTTGCAATAGAAGAAAATATAAGAACAGTGATATCCCTGTTTTGGTAGGAAGCAGAAATGCTTGGAGGAGGTTGCTAATGCTAGCTATCAGATTCTACATTGATTCACAATGCAATTATACATCTGAGTCCTCCGCTACTATTTCAGCATCTTTTCCAGTATCATATTTCCAAAGGCAAACTGCAGAATCAATGTGAACCATATGCTAGAAAAGAGCAACCAATACATTCAGTTGTTTACATCTCAACACAAGCTAAAAACACAGCAGTCAATGGTCGTGAACAGGGAATAAAAGGTTATGGAATGGTACGTGAACGGATTCGTTTGACAGCCAATGTTTTTCAACAGCTTCGCCTTCGATGTATTTATCTGAGGCCGGAATTTAATTTGAATGCGCAGGATTTTTTTTATTTTTCATGTTATGATATTACATTAATACAGGGCTGAACATTTAGCGATTGCTTTTGATCAAATTGGGCTTCCCGACTCAAAGTCTTCCCGGAGTACGGCACCTGCTAAGATGGCACTTTGAGTGTAACACAAAAGAAAATGTCCCCCCTCCCCCAATTTGGCTCGATCGAGCAATGCGTGGATACATTCCAAAAACTGTGGTTTCAATTTAAATTACCTTTTGTTTGGCAGAAGAGCCATGGTTGGAACATCGCAACTCTCCCCTGACAAGTAGTATTAGCATACTGATTGGCTGCTACCGTTGCCAGTCTCCTTTCTGTAAAAATTATGACAGGCCACCCAGCAGGGAGCAAATGATCATTAATGTTCTGTCCTGTGGGACACAATAAACTGTTATTCAGTTGCACAAAATAAACATAAGACTTGTCAGACAAGGTGTCACAGAGAGAGGGAGAGAGAGAAAGAGAGAGATGTATTATTGAAATGGTTTATTTCAGTTGGATAGCATGCTATAGAAAATTTGCTCTCATGCAAGGTAATCTAGAGAGTAATATTAAAAATATAGGGGGTAATTATACAACAGTACACCTATATATGGGTACAAAAAGGTCACATGATTAGTGCATATTCTAATAAGGAAAGTAGGCACCTACTTTATAATACATCAGTACTAGTATAATTGGGTATAAACGTGCATATGTGCTCAGGGGAAAGTGCACCAGCCATAGAGGACCAGTGTGCATGCTAAAAAGGTGATGTGAAAAAGGCTATTAGAGCATCCTTCAAGAAAAAGGGTCCAAATGAAGACAATAGAAGCAGCATAAGCACTGGCAAGTTAGATGCAAAGCATTGATAAAGAAGGTTAGAAGAGATGTCAGTGTCCATCTTGGGAATCGGCACCCAAGAAAAAGATCTAGATGTCATTGTAGACAATATGCTGAAATCTTCTGCCCGGTGTGTGGCAGTGGCCAAATAGCAAACATGGTCTAAGTCACAATATCCAAGTTCCGTCTAGACTCTGTTGTAAAACTTTTGGTTATAAATGCTGTACGACTAAGTCTAAGCCGGCCCACGTCCCGCCCAACTTCTGTCCTCGACACGCCTCCTGAAACGCCCCGTTTCGTTTTGGTCATTCAGCAGCACTATGAAGGCCTAGGTCGTTTAGAAATACGTCCAAAACCTGTTTTTATTATCAGCACTTGGACATTTTTGAGAAATGTTCATCCAAGTGCCGACTTAGGCCGGTTTTTGGACGTTTTTCTCTTTCGATTATGAGCCCCATAGTGTATCTGGGTTAAAAAAAAAAAAAAGTCTGGGCAAATTCCTGGAGGAAAAATCCATAGTCTACTTTTGAGATAGACACAGAGGAAGCCACTGCTTTCCCTGGGGTTGGTAATATGGAATGTTGCTACTATTTGTGTTTCTGCCAGGTACTTGTAACCTGGATTGGCCACCATTGGAAATAGGATATTATGCTAAGTAGACTATTGGTCTGACCTAGTTTATTTATTTAAAAAATAAAAATACAATTATATCCCACCATATCCACAGTTCTGAGAGGGATACATAAAAACATACATTCTTATATTTTTAGGACTTAATTTGGTAAATGGTGCCCAAACATAATGCAAGTTGGATGCCAGTAATAGAATGACACATAGCGCCAGGATCTGTACTCAACTTTTAGGCAAAAGATTTACACCAACTAAAACCTGGTATACATCCCCATGTGTAAGGCCCTCTTTTACTAAGCCGCAGTTGAGGTTTCTACCATGCCCCAGAGTGCTAAATGCTCTGAGGCTTATAGAATTCCTATGAACATCGGAGCAGCATCGAAGCATGTAGCGTCCCGGGCCATGGTAGAAACCTCTACCACGGCTTAGTACAATGGGGGAAAGGTTAGGTGCACATTCCCCAAATTCTGTAATATTGCGCGTATTTTTCATGAACACTCCTTCCATCGCCATGCTCCCTTTTACGGGACGCTCTAAAAAAAAAATAATAATTACACACTCATCTTTACAGAATAGTGTCTAGCAAGATGCACATGTAAATATGAATTGTTCCCAATTACTGCTAATTGATTGTTAGCACCTAATTATTGGCACCAATAGGTGCATTACTCAATTAAATTGCGTGTGAAAATTGAGCACACAATTTTAGCCATCGTTTATAGCATACTGGGGAGGGTGTGTGTCTCATAACATGCAAGCAGACTATAAATTGCACAAGTAAATGTGCTCTTCACCTATGCTGTGCCCAGGCTCTGGCCATGTGCACGCTTAACTGTAAAGGTACTGGTTATTGCTCTTTTCTCTAAGCTGAGTAGGAGTCCTCCATCTACAGTCCTGCCAGTAGGGGGCAGTGGGTACTGTTTCACCATCACATTTTCAATAGGGAGAGACGGACAAACTGTGCAGAGCTCCAGAGAATCTACCTTGCCCTAGCGATTGGAAACACAATATTGAAGGCAATATCTCCCCCCCCCCCCCCCACACACACACACTGGTAACATGCAGTTGGAGTTCCTAAAAATTATGTACACTGTTACAGAATATGCCCAAACCACATTGAATCTAGGTGTGAGCATTTATACCAGGTTTTAATTAGCATAAATGGTCACGCCTAAATTTTAGCTGTGGGGCTGGCTGCTATGTGTTTTCTTTAAACTACACCTAACGTTAGGCATAGTTTATAGACTAGCCCTAAGTGTGTTTAAATCAGTGCCATATATTGAATCTGGCCCTACTTGTGTCCTCTGCTTATAGTTCACTCAAGCGCATGTCCGCTAGCTCAGAATGCACCATCAAATCATGGCACACACTTTTCTGGTAATTGACATAATAATAGTCACTAATTGACTAGAAAACTGTTATTATACACCTTCCTGCTACCCAAAACTAGGCAGTTTCTTATACAGTTCTCTGATAATGCACTTTCCACATAGACACTTTTCTTCTTAACTGGTATATTGACATCACTTAGTAAATTAAACAGATTTTTGCGCTATTTATAATAAGAAGGAGGGAAATTAATGGGAGCTAAATTAGTGTCGGGAGAAAACAATGCCAAATTTGAGTGCTGATTTGTCACTTCTGTGATGCATGTGGTACACTTATATGCATTCAGCCACCATTTCTGGAAGACTAGCTGACCCGGTTTTCACAGTTTATCTCAAATTTTAAGAATGTCGTAATTTACACAAATGTCTCCCCACAAAACAAAAAGCGAGCCTGGTATCAGCTGGTAAGAGCAGGCAATATGTGTATGATTAATGAGCAGATGGTATCCCATCTTGTTTTTTAAATAACTGGAGATGAGCCAATCATATTGAGAGATCGTGGCCCTCACTTTACAATTGCACTGCCTACGTTCATGTATTTTTATGTTTTTGGCAGTCACTTCCTTTGAATCTTAAATTAGCACCCGTTAATCCATTGACTTTGGATCTTCCCCCCCCCCTCTCCTATAATAACTCTTCCCTCCTCCTTTTGCTTTCTCTCGCTTCCTGTCACTAGGATTTTCTTCTTCTCTCAAGTAAGACCAAATGAATTAAAAAAAACAAACAAAAAAAAAACACCTTAGTTCATTGATATTAAGAACATAACATAAGAATAGCCTAACTAGGTCAGACCAATGGTCCATCAAGCCCAGTAGCCCGTTTTCACAGTGGCCAATCCAGGTCACTAGTACCTGGCCAAAATCCAAGGAATAGCAATATTCCATGCTACCAATCCAGGGCAAGCAGCGGCTTCCCTCATGTCTTTCTCAATAACAGACTATGAACTTTTCCTCCATGAACTTGTCCAAACCTTTCTTAAAACCAGCTATGCTATCCACTCTTATCATATCCTCTGGCAACGCGTTCCAGAGCTTAACTATTCTCTGAGTGAAAATTTTTTTTCCTCCAATTGGTTTTAAAAGTATTTTCCTGTTTCTTGGATTCTTATGTACTGAGCATCATGGACCCCCTAGGAAGAAGTGCTCCCCAAAACACGAACCCTTCACACCAAGGACCAATCCCGGAAACACACCCTTTATTGAACTGAATAAAACTCCTGAACCCTGCACATTTTCTGCCGTGTATTTTCACACTTGCATACCCTTGCCTAATTTTATATGAGTCTCCCCCCCCCCCACCAAGTAATAGTGCTTTACACATGGAAAATGTATTATTAATTAATTAATCTATGTAGATTTAAGGAAAAGGAATGACCAACACTTATTAATCATTCCCTCCCTTAAAATTATTAACACACGACGGCAATCCATCTTTTCCGTTACAGCTCCTCAAACATGGAATTTCCTTCCAATTTACTTAAGAGAGGAAAAAAATTTGGAAAAATTTAAGAGCAAACTCAAAAGCTTTGTTTTTAAAGATGCATTTAATGACTAAATGAATTGCTTAGGAGTTTCATTTTATCTTTATATCTTTTGAGAGTTTTTGTCCTTCCCCTTCCTATTGTTTTTGACCTTTAATTGTCTTTCTTTTTATTAATCAGATTGTATTTCTTTCCTATTCTTTCCTTGGGTTTTATTGTGTTTGCAAAGTTGGTTTTTATTATGTTTCATAGATTTAGTCTTTTTTGTTAGTTATGTTTGACTCCCCTAATTTTGTAATTTTATCGATTTGTTCATCGCTTAGAATTTGGATTAAGCGATTAATCAAATTTTATAATAAACTTGATAAACTTGAAAGTAGTAGTAGAACTGAGCCAGCTAGGTTATATTGTGCAAGTCTTTTTTTTTTTTTTAATTCTTTATTCATTTTCATAACTTACATCAAGTGCATCATAAAGTATCAACCAATTTAACTTAAATACATCACTTGAAATTCTACAATTATTCATATTGTGCAAAGTCTTAGGGCTCCTTTTACTATGCGTTTTCAGTGTGCGCTGCAGATTAACGCGCGCTAACCCCTACGCTATGCAAAAAACTAATGCCAGCTCAATGGAGGCGTTGAAACTGCTAGCGCAGTTTAGTAAGAGGAGCCCTTTGAACAGGAGCAAAGAGTAAAAGTAATAGGCCCGATATTCAAAAGCCCTTGTATTTTTTTTTTTTAATGCATCTAAGTACATAAATATATTTATGGCCTTTACTGTTGGCTGTTTTAAGTTTCTAATGAATAACACTGATTATTTCAAATAAGGGACACATTTGGGGAAATCTGCATGAATTGCTTTTCAATATTGATTAATGCATTTATATTTACATATAATAAAGAGTTTAAAACTGTTGTCAAAGTATTCACAAACTACTGGGTATTTGATCATCAGTGAGGCCTCCTGGGTCAGTGTGACATCCCACCAGCTCAGTGTCATGTCTGTCTGTGTCTCTTCTGGGGGAAAAATAAACCCCCGCTGCCCCAGCCCACGTACTGGTTGAATCTATGAAAGGTTATCATTATGCTGTACTTCGCTACTGTTGTAACGAGATATTTGCAGCTATGAGGACTCTGTCAGTGAAGGTTTCCAGTTAAATTTGTTCCCCTTCATTAATACAAACCTTCAGTTTAAGATGTGGTGGCAAAGAGAAAGGGACTTGTATGCTGCCTTTGGGTAGTTGCACAACCACACTCAAGGTGACCCTGAGGGCAATGGAGGATTGGGTGTCTTGCCCAGGGTCACAAGGAACAGCCATGAGAGACAAATAATGGCATGGGGAGTCAGCTTGCACCCCTTTTCTATAAGAGCAGCAGGGGTCAGAGATTGGTGGGGGATCTTTCCTGCTTGCTACTGGGCCTTCTGGGGGTTTTTTTTGGTGTGAGTTTAGAGGGATTAGGGATAGCTGGGAATCACTGAGCTGTTTTTCATGTACCGTTATTTCAAGAATACGGCTACCTACATAACATAACATAACTTTATTCTTTTATACCGCCACAATCAGATGATTTCTAGGCGGTTTACACTGAAGAGAGCAAAATACAAATAGAAAAAGTACAACATATTTCTTAAGAATAGTCAGAGTAAGATTATTGTAACATAGTAACATAGTAAATGACGGCAAATAAAGACCCGCATGGTCCATCCAGTCTGCCCAACCTGATTCAATTTTAATTTTTAAATTTTTTCTTCTTAGCTATTTCTGGGCAAGAATCCAAAACTTTACCCGGTACTGTGCTTAGGTTCCAACTGCCGAAATCTCTGTTAAGACTTACTCCAGCCCATCTACACCCTCCCAGCCATTGAAGCCCTCCCCAGCCCATCCTCCACCAAACGGCCATATACAGACACAGACCATGCAAGTCTGCCCAGAACTGGCCTTAGTTCAATATTTAATATTATTTTCTGATACTAAATCCTTTGTGTTCATCCCACGCTTCTTTGAACTCAGTCACAGTTTTACTCTCCACCACCTCTCTCGGGAGCGCATTCCAGGCATCCACCACCCTCTCCGTAAAGTAGAATTTCCTAACATTGCCCCTGAATCTACCACCCCTCAACCTCAAATTATGTCCTCTGGTTTTACCATTTTCCTTTCTCTGGAAAAGATTTTGTTCTACGTTAATACCCTTCAAGTATTTGAACGTATGAATCATATCTCCCCTGTCTCTCCTTTCCAGTCTAGGGTATACATATTCAGGGCTTCCAGTCTCTCCTCATACGTCTTCTGGCGCAAGCCTCCTATCATTTTCGTCGCCCTCCTCTGGAGCGCCTCAAGTCTTCTTACGTCCTTCCAATTAGTATAACTTCTCTTTAGGAAATGAATCTATAAAACAATGCAGTCTTGATTTCTTTTCGAAATGCGCATAGGTCAACCTGGCTTCATTGATGTAATTACCTAACCAGGACTGCTGTTTACCTGCTTGAAACTTAAAAGTCCTATCCAAAAAGGATTGAGGTCACTTTTGGTGCCCTGTTAGGTGTTGGGAAGATCTAGACTAGGGTTACCAGATGTCGAGATTTCCCCGGCATTGTCCTATTGAGAACATGTCCGGGGTCTGGATGGCTTATCAAAACCTGGCCTTTAGCAATATCTCTTACAAAAAAATGTTAAAAAGAACAAGCCCAAGAACTGAATCTTGAGGCACACCACTGATAACATTCCTTTCCTCAGAGCGATCTCCATTGATTATTACCTTCAGTCGCTTTTCACTGAATCAATTCTTGTCCTGCCTGTCACTTTGGAGCCCATACTAAGGGCACTCAGTTTATTTATTAGATACCTGTGTAGAACACTGTCAAAGGCTTTACTAAAATCTAAATACACCTCACCTAGTGCACTCCCTCTATCCAATTGAGTACCCTCGTATGTAAACCGTCCTGCCCCATCGCTTTGTCCACCTACAGTTTAGCTAGCTCCTCACAAATCCAATCCTCTGAAAACACTGCACAACAAAGTTTTTGCTTCCTGAACACTGCTGGGTGTTTCTTATAGAATTTTGGGTGCTGATCATGAATATTACATCAAAAATTACCCATCACGTACCATTTCAGAGAAATCTTCAATTTTGTCGTGATTTTTTCTTATATTTGGATGCAAACAATTTTTTCTCCCATAAGTGTCTTATCAACAACGGTTTGTGCCGCCTTGGTATGTCCATGCATAAAATCTAGCCAGGTTGGAAGCTGTTTTATGGAAGATGACATCCTGGGCATGTCTGGGCAGGTCTGAACGAGCTTGCGCTGTCTCACCATGCTATAATGGTGGCTTCCATACACCGATCCTGCTCATTTGGTTAATATAGATAGTCCGTGTGTGTATATAGTATCAGTATAGTAAAGTATAGTAGTATAGTAGCTGTAGCAATATAACAGTAAGTAAGCTTGATGCTATAGACGTTTTGGTGTCGGGCAATATGTCTCGTCGGTGTCGTAACAGCCGCGACACATTCTGCTATATCTGTGGGGAATATACACTTACGCCTCAGAGACGTTCGATGACTGCCCTTGTAAAGAAAGCCTATCATCTGTATTTTGGCTGCAAAATAGGTGATCAAGACAAGCAATGGGCGCCTCACATTTGCTGTGCGACATGTGCTGTTAGTCTGAGAGCCTGGCTCAGAGGTACTCGAAAGACGATGCCATTTGCTGTTCCGATGATATGGCGAGAACAGAAAGACCATGTGACGGACTGTTATTTCTGTTTGACTAATGTGTCTGGTTTCTCTGCCAAAAACAAGAAGTCAATTGAATATCCTAATCTGCCTTCAGCAATGAGACCCATGCCACATGATGACAGTCTTCCAGTTCCGAAACCACCAGAGGATTGGACCTTAGACGAACCAGATGAAGAAACTGCAGTGCAGGGTTCTAACAGTGACATTGACCCGGATTTTGAACCATCCTCATCAGGCGATCCACATCTGATAACACAGTCCGAATTGAACGATTTGGTCAGAGATTTGGGTCTGTCAAAAGCAAAAGCTGAGCTGCTAGGTTCGAGACTGCAGGAATGGTGTTTGCTATCACCAGGTACGAAAATTTCTGTGTTTCGAGACCGGCATCATGATATAACCAAATTTTTTGCACAAGTCGACAGTCTCTGTTTCTGTTGTGACATTGAAGGATTGTTCTCGGTCTTTGGTTGTGATCACAACCCGGAAGAGTGGCGTCTTTTCATTGATTCGTCAATGTTAAGCCTGAAAGCTGTTCTGTTGCACAATGGCAACGTTTATCCTTCAGTACCTGTTGGCTATGCAGCACATATGAAAGAAACATATGAGAATATGGAAATGTTACTAAAGTATGTCCAGTATACCAGGTATAACTGGAATATCTGTGGAGACCTCAAAGTCGTTGCTCTGTTACTAGGACTGCAGCTTGGCTATACAAAGTACTGCTGTTTCATCTGCGAATGGGACAGCCGAGACAGAGAGTCGCACTATTCTAGAAAGAACTGGCCACTTCCGTAAAAAGTTAGTTCCAGGACAGAAAAATGTAGCACATGAATCGCTTGTTGACCCGACAAAGATATTTTTGCCTCCTCTTCACATTAAACTGGGACTCATGAAGAATTTTGTGAAAGCAATGAACAAGGAAGGGGAAGGTTTTCGTTATTTAAGACAGATGTTCCCAAGAATAACTGATGCCAAGATCAAAGAGGGTATTTTGTTGGCCCCCAGATCAGACATGTTATGAGTGACAAGCGATTTGAAGATCTGTTAGTTGGGCCGGAAAAAATTGGCTGGAAAGCCTTGAAAGACGTTGTTGACAATTTTCTGGGCAATTACAGAGCCCCAAACTACATTCAGCTGGTAGACAAACTTCTCAAAGCATACAAGAGAATGAAGTGCAATATGTCACTCAAGATTCATTTCCTCCATTCACACTTGGACTTCTTCCCCGCAAATCTCGGTGCTGTGAGTGACGAGCACGGTGAAAGGTTTCATCAAGACATAGCTACGATGGAGAAACGATACCAGGGCAATTGGAATCCGTCAATGCTTGCCGACTATTGTTGGATGCTACAACGTGATGCACCAGACACTGAATATAAAAGAAACTCGGGAGCAAAACACTTTAATTCTGTTTCATTTAGTCGCTTGTGCGAAACGTAAACTTGACTATATATTTTATTGTCAGTAAACATAAAAATGTCTATTTCTCATAGTTCTTACGTGATGCAGTAAAACCAAAACCATATTTGAGCATACCAAGTTGGTACCTGTCATAATCACCAAAAACTTTTCAGGAATCAAGACTTAACCAAAAAAATTGTTGTGCAGTGAAATTGATCATGGTCTACCACACCTCTGTCCCTATTTGTCTTCTGTGGTCTCGCTCTCAGCACTTCAGCTGTGAACACAGAACAGAAATATGTGTTAAGCAATTCAGCCTCATCTTTAGCAGCTTCTACATATTTCTCCCCTTCACCTTTGAGTCTCACAATGCCACTTTTGCACTTCTTCCTATCACTAATACATCTAAAAAAAATGTCTTGTCTCCCCATTTTACCGTGTCAGCTATTTTTTCTTCCATTTGCATCTTTGCTTTCCTGACTACTCAATCAGCCTCTCTTAACTTTTCCAGATACTTTTGCCTGTCTTCCTCGTTCTGCACACAACTAAGGACCCCATTCTGTAACATTGTGCCTCATTTCTGAGAATGCCCCAACCCACTCATGCTCTTCCCATGGCTCTTCCCACGGCTTTTGAGTTGCACATTTTAAACAATTGAGTGTACATGTGTAGCATTTGTTCACTCGATGTTCTATACGTATGTTGATTGTGTAGCAATCAATCTGATTTTGGAGAGGTGACATTGGACTTTTTATCAGCTCTAGGAATCACTCTGCTAGAGCAGTTTCTGATTCACATGAGACTTTTGTTACCTGATTCTTATTAGAGTGGAACCACATTTGATATTGACCCCTGATGCAGGCCTACAGCTGAAACATGGACAGTGTTGTGCCATTTTAACAAATGTTTTCCACATCCCTTTTTTTTTATGAGGCTATGCTCTTTTTCTTTTATTATCTGACCCTATTGTATAACATTGTGCCAAAGTTCTGGGAACGCCCCTGACTCACTCATGCCCTTTGCAAGGCCACGCCCTCTTTTGAATTTCACACTATAAAAGTTAGATACACATTTTATAGAATAGGGCACAGGGCAGATCTACACATAAACTCAAATGACTGCTAATTTACCTAGATTATTATCAATTAACTGCTCACTAAATAATTTATTAGGATCTGTACATAAATTTTAGCAATCTATGTTGAATCTAGGAGTAAGTGGTAAGGGATAAATATTGAGCCGGTCTTTGTAATCTTTGAAAGAGTGAAAAATCAATTCAATTTTACCTGTTCTACACCACTCAGGATGTTGTAGACTAGAGCAGTGTTTTTCAACCTTTTTTGGGCAAAGGCACACTTGTTTCATGAAAAAAATCACGAGGCACACCACCATTAGAAAAAGTTAAAAAAATTTAACTGTGCCTATATTGACTATATATAAATATATAGGAATCAAATAAACACAAAGAAAGTATTTTATAATGCTGCCACCGCCACTGGGGAATAGGCTGCCACTGCCGCCATCGGGAACAGGCCGGCACCGAGTTCTCCCTGCTTCTCTTCCCCGCAGGGCCGACCAACTCTCGCCACCCGTCGTCAATTCTAACGTCAGAGAGGACGTTCTAGGCCAGCCAGGCAGCGATTGGCTGGCCAGAACGTCCTCTCCGACGTCAGAATTGACGCGAGTGGCGAGAGTTGGCCGGCCCCACAGGGAAAAGCAGGGAGAACTTGGCGCCGGCCTGTTCCCGATGGCGGCGGTGGCACTCAAGTGGCTAAAGAGCCGCAGTTTGCTGGCCTAGGGACAACACTGGAGGGTGACCAGCTGTGCACCCCCTTGGGACGTAAACCCGGGGTGGGGCAGACCGCCCCCCCCCCACCCTGGTATGCCACTATCTGTACCTCACTCCCTCCCTATGACCAAAAATTCTCCTTTCTTCTATTCCCCGTGTACACAACCATCTCTTTCCCTCCCTTCCTCTCTCCAAAGTCCATGCCTTCTGTGTCCAAACACTCATTCCCTCCCCCACCTCAGCATCTTTCCCTCCCTTCCTCTCTCCCAAGTCCATGCCTTCTGTGTCCAAAAACCCATTTCCTCCCCACCTCAGCATCTCTTTCCCTCCCTTCCTCTCTCCCAAGTCCATTTCTTCTGTGTCCAAAAACGCATTCCCTCCCCCACTTCAGCATCTCTTTCCCTCCCTTCCTCTCTCCCAAGTTCATGCCTTGTGTCCAAAACACACTCCCTCCCCCCTTTTGTGTTCCGTGTTTGCCTCCCAGCCCATCTTTGCAACTTTCTCAGCAAAACGAAGCTCAAGCCGCGAGGCTTGTCTTCTGCTTCCTGCCTGCCTTGCCGCGCACAAATAGCCGAACGGAAGTATTCTCCGACGTCAGCGCTGACGTCGGAGGGCAGGCTTTGCTTAAGCCCTCCCTCCGACGTCAGCGCTGACATCGGGGAACGCTTGCGATCGGCTATATGTTAGCTGCAGGGCAGGCAGGAACAGAAGACGAGCCTCGCGGCTCGAGATGTATTGAACTCCGCGGGTCCCCCGTCCAGCTCTCTCCTGTCCACGTGGGGCGGACCGCCCCTCTCCCTAGACTGGTGGTACTGCCCTGATGGCCTGACCGTACGGCACACCAGGCAACATCTCGCGGCACACTAGTGTGCCGCAGAACAGCGGTTGAAAAACACTGGACTAGAGAATGACACGGTGACAAAATTTATCACTGTTCCCGTCCCCACGGATAACTGTGGGAAATAATCCCATGTCATTTTCTAGTGTCTATTTCAACCTCAGTTCTTCTACACCAGCATTCTTCAAAGCAAAGCTTGCGGGTCAGTGGCTGTGCCCATTCATACTCTGATTCTTGTGTGAGCCAAGGATAATTAAGCCATTGTGACATCACTGATGTGATTGGCTCTTAGGCACTGGTGGAATGAGGCATTATGACATCATAATATCTGCTCTGGATACCAAAGACTGTCATTCTGTACTGTCTGTTTCAACCTCAATCCTTCTACACCAGCATTCTTCAAAGCAAAGCTTGTGGGTCAGTGGTTGTAGCCATTCATACTCTGATTCTTCCCTCTCTCCTGAAAGAATGACATGAAGATGGTTTCCCGCGGTTATCCGTGGGGACGGGAACGGTGATGAATTTTGTCACTGTGTCATTCTCTATTGTAGACCTCAATCAAATCTCCCCTTAGCTGTCTCTTTTCCAAGCTGAAAAGCCCTATCCTATTTACCCTTTCCTCATATGAGATTCTATTCCCTTTATCATTTTGGTTACTTTTCATTGAACCTTTTCTAATTCTGCTATATCTTTTTTGCTATATGGTGACCAGAACTGAATATAATACTCAAGGTAAGGTCATACCATAGACTAGAGCAATACAGAGGCATTATAATATTTTGGTCTTAGTTACCATCCCTTTCCTAATAATTCCTAACATTCTGCTTGCGTTTTGGGGTTTTTTCCCCCTCAGACGCACACTGGTCAGAAAATTTCAGCGTAAAGTCTATAATGGCATCTACATCTTTTTCTTGGCTGTTTGTTCCTAAAGTGGGCTCTAGTATCAGGTAACTATTGTGGCGGTGCTGGTGCCCGTGTATATGCTTGGCTCCGGTCAGTGCTCAGAACAGCCCGCGTCTTACGTGCTTCCAGAGAAGGCTGGATGTCCTGCTGGTTCCTCAGTGCAATACAGAAGCACAAAACAGGTCAAAACAGTCAGTTTTATGTGAAAATAAAGCCCCACTTTATTGTGGTTATCAATCCTGAACAGGGTTCAGTCCATTCTTTTCATAAACCAAGAAAACATGGAAAAATAAAACTGAGTTGAAAAAAAACAGACAACTCACACCTTTCTTGCAGGTCTCACAGGTAAGTATAAGAGTTCAATCCTAATAGTTCTGCCTTTGGCAAACAGGCAGTAACAAGCTATATCACTTCTTTTAAATAAAGACAGTGCTGTGCCCAAGCCTAGATAGAAGCAGGCTTGGTCCCAACCAACTTAACAGTAGTTGGTGGGGGAGGGGAGTAGCCGAATCCACTAATTAAACTCTGTGTAAAACAGAATGCCACAAATGGCCCCACAATCCCAACCAAGGATATTATGTGGATTCTTCCCCAAAACTACCATCCCAGGCACACATTCAAAATTGAAGCTTTTCTTGCTTTCAAAAAAAAACATAAACCAAACAGTCCAGCAAAAAAATAAACCTGGCAAAAGGTTTTCAGTTCCAGGCACCTTGCAGTGAGTTCTGCACTGCTCACTTGCTTCACACAGGTGCAAACGAGTTCCAATAAACAAACTCAAACAGTTCACAAACTTAAGCACAACCAAGCAAAACCAATGTACTTAGCTTTCCTCCATAGCCCAAGGTTCTGTATCCATGCTAGTCTCCATGCAGTCCATGGGCTCTGGTTCAGCTAGCTGGTTGGCTTCAGAGACAGGGGCTGTATCCACCATCTCAACATCCTGCAAGTGGTGAGGTTCAGGAGAGCAGTCCTGTACACCTCCTTCCTGGGCTGACCCAGGGCAGACTGACTGGTTTCTCCTCAGTGCTGCCTCTAAAGCACTGAGGCGACCACGCCCTGTTCTGTGCGGGGGCAGGGCAGCCTGTAGCTTGGGCTGAGATTTCCCTGAGCTTCTAATTAAGCTCTACAGCTGTGGGTTAGCTGAACTGGTGGATTTGCTCTGAGGCTGTTCTAGGCTGTTCCCTCACCTCCCCAGGGTTTTGTGAGCTGGGTTTTGAATGGGAAATCAGAACTTTCTTTTTGTTTTATATCTAACCTATCACATTGGTTAGCTCTATTCAAGGTAAGGCTAGGGTTAGGAGGGGCCCTATCAGGAGACAATCTAGCTTCCCGGCTAGGGTTGTGACACTATGATTTGGTTTATTCTTCCAGATGTGCATCACTTTGCATTTGTCCACATTAATCCGTCATGCGGATGCCCAGTCTTTCAATCTCCTAAGGTAATTTACATATACAGCAACTTTTCACATAATATAGCTGCTAATCTGCAGTAAATACTACAGATTATATTGACTTCTACAGGATTGTGATAGACAAAAATTACACATTATATACTAGGATGACTTTCTATTCACAGACTTGAAAATGTCTCCTCATTCTTTCTAGTGAATAGATGTATTCTTACCACAGCATTACATTCAAGTTAATTGTTTTGTAACAGTAATATACTGTTCTTTTTTCTTATCTTTAAAACTAACCAGCTATTACTGAAAGTAACAATTAGTTGTGCTACAGAGTCAATTTCTCTCAAAAAGCATGAACTGGCACAATAAAGAAGCTTGTAGAGTTGCCAAATAGAGAATTTCTTTATACAGTAAATATCACCTCTAGAGTTGGATTACCTTTATATGGTCATAAAGAAGACTTTCACTACAGGACTTTGTATGGTTTTAAATTGCTGTTTATTTTTATTTAAAAAAAAAAAAAAAAGTAAAATTTGAATATTCTTTTTCTCTGTAGACTGAACATTTTTTGGAAGATTATGTTCATGAGGAGATAGTTAAACTGAAAAGAGACAAAGCCATGAGGTTAGATGCTGATTGAATTTCGGTGTTTGGGGGGTTTCAGCACTGAAACTGGCCTGAAATCCATATCTGTCCTCTCTTCAGTTTTGGCCAAAAATGTCCGTGAAGGATTTAAGATAGGTCTGGGGGAGGGAGGCTAAAAATGGCTCCTGAATGAGGGAGGGAGGATGGCTCCTCCTGTTTGGGGGGTAGAGGAAGTGGGATAGATGAATTGATCGTTCATCCTATTTGGGGTGGGAGACAAAGACGAGGAGGTTATGGGCTTCTGATTAGGGAGGGAATAGGGTTCAAGCTAGGACCTAGTGCCGATTTGGGCCAGTAGCAGTCAACTTCAGCTTCATTTTTGGCCAAAATCAAGCGGTGAATTATACGAAGACTGCTGAAAGAACTTAGGAAAGTTCTGGTAGCTTCTCTATCTGACCTTTATCAATGCTTCTCTAGAGACAGGACTACTGCTATCCTTTATCAGTGCAAAGACAGAAGTAGTCTTGGAAGTCTGGAGAAAGGCAGATATGGCACCAGTGTACAAAAGCAGAAGGAAGGAAGACCATGGGAACCACAGGCCACTTAGTCTGACTTCTGTGGTGTGCATCAGTTCTAGTGTACAAATCTCAAAAGGGTGTGTGGCCAGTGGAGAAGCATTGGCAAACTGAAGGTCTTTCTTGGCCTACATGGATGTACCTATGTCATGGCGCATATGGCTAAGCATGATTCTATGCTTGTGCCTTTCACAGAATTGCAATAAGTGCCATTATGAATGGCACAAATTTTTTAGGCACGGTATATAGAATTAGGCCCTAAGTGAATCCATCCTAAGAACAAATAATCATAGCAGGAAGTAAAGAACTTTTCTATGTTACTGCACTTATCATACATTCATTTGTACTGTTGAAACAAGTTAAGTGCAAAAACTTACCACACTTTAGCAAATTAGGTGAACTTCAGAAAAGCAGTAGATAAATTCTAAAAAGATAAATAAACAGGCCCTTAAGTCAATGGGTGTGTGGTCTGCCTCAGGTGTGGCGCACTTCCTCATCTTTACTCCCCCTTCCCCCCTCCGCTTGCTCGCCCACCCACTCACTCGCTCCCTGCTCCTCTCCTTGCCACGCATGCCCCTTGCCTTCCCCTGTACCTTTTTGACGCGCTCTCCGACATCACTTCCGGAACCCTCGCCTAGGAAGTGATGTCAAAGTGGAGCCGACACTGACGTGGGCAGCACGCTCCTCAGGCTGGAGAAGTTTAAAAGGTACGGGGACAGGGAAGGGGACGCAAGTGTAGCAGGGGGGAGCAGAGAAGAGGGCACCACCGACCCAGGCTCCGCTTACCCTTACTACACCACTTCCTTAAGTAAAGAAGTATTTTTCCACTCTTCCAAGTCTGTTTTTTTCTCCTGCTTCATTATGTGACCTCTTTTCATTGACAAAACACTTGTGTTCTAGGGTAATAGAGAGTTAAGTGACTTGTCCAGGGTTTCGTCCAAATCACTCAGCAACTATTTCTCTGGCATTTGAAGTTTTGCACATCTCCTTTGGGTTCCTTGAAACAGACCCTCGAAACATGGCCCACGTCGGGACCTGCTAACACACCTTAAAGCTAAGTGGAGTGGTTTTTCCCTCTTATTGCCATTGAGAACAAATCTAGCATTCAAAGAGCTCGTTGCTTTACTTATTATTATTTTGCACTAAAGTCATACACAGTGATGGGACGGTGGGTTCGGCTATAGGAGCCACGGCTCTTGGTCGGATTACACAAATCTGAGTGTATGTGAAAATTGTATTACCTTATTTCAACACCTATATTTAAGACTCATATTTGACTTTCATACATTAAAAAATGTTAACATGTGATTACTTATTGCCACCCATTTTGCAGGCCGTAAAGGCTTGCATGGTATTTCTACGCTAACGGTAATGTAACTGTGCTAACTTATTAGTGTAGGAATGCCTACCCTCAGCCCCTGTCATGCCCCTCATACAAAATAAAAAAATTAAAAATGTGTTTTAGTGTGTGGTTAACATGCACTAATTTGGCAGTTACTGCAGGATGCCTGAGAACATCCCATATTGAGATGGCTTGGGGAAATCCTCTGCTTATTCCTAGAATAAGCAGCATAAAATCTGTTTTACTACTTGGGATCTAGCTAGGTACTTGGGATCATGCCAGGTGCTGATGTTCTGGAGGCAGATATGTAAAGTTGTTGTTATGATTTTTATAGGGGTGGGGGGGGGTCAGTGATCACTGGATCAGTGTGTGCGGGTCTGTACTTTGTGTCTGCAGTGCTTGTGTCTGTGGACTTAGACCTGGTTTTAGATGGCCTAAGTCACAACGTCCAAGTTCCGTCTAGGCAGTGTTGTAAAACTTTCAGTTATACATGCAGTACGACTAAGTCTAGGACGGCTCACGTCCCACCCAAATCCCACCCTCAACACTCCTCTTGAAATGCCCCTTTGAGCTCTGGGCGTACTGCAGCACTGTGAAGGCCTAAGTCATTTTTAGATACATCTAAAACCTGGTTCCATTATTGGCACTTGGACAACTTGCGTTACTGATCATCCAAGTGCCAATTTAGATCGGTTGTTAGACATATTTCCGTTTTGATTATGAGAATATTAGGTTATAAGTGGTATATAAATATATAACATAAAAAGGGAAGGTCTCGATGCTCAAGCTGATGAGCCAAAGTCTATCTGTAATGAGAGATCTCTGGACAAAGGCACTTAGATACAAGCATCGGAGAATAAAAATGATTTTTTTGAAAAGATTGAGAGAAGTTTGACGTCTAAAGGTGGTTTGCAAGAAGATTCCATAGTTAAGATTTAGCTTAACAATCCACATAAAAGTATCGAGGACCCCTGAGGAAGACAGTATTGTCGAAACACGGACTGTGTTGGGTCCAAAGTTCCTAGTGGATTGGGTCATCGATACTTTAATGTGGATTGTTAAACTGAAATTTTAATAAAGTCTACATCAGGAACATTACTTCTCCACACAGTCTTTTGTTTTGGGCGGATTTCCTTTCTGTGGAGCATCAGGGTCAATTTTTTTGCTTGTACTGTAAGTCACTATGGGGGGCAATTCTATAACAGAGTGCCTCCAGTTAATGATACCTGGCGTGGGACAGAATTGAATATCTGGATCTAATTTAGCCAGTGGTAAAAAAAAAAATAATGCTGATGGCTATTGGCTGAATTTTTTTTTTTTTAATCCTTATTAAATTTTCCAATTATAATTATGCATACAAATAATTCATGTACATATAATATTACAAGAAAAGCACAATAAACTTACATATAGTAATAAGCAATTATTTCCCCCATCCTCCCACCTATTAATCAAGAAAGTAAATACCCACAAGAAACTATCTAAAAATTCCCCCAAACAATAAAAGTAGTGGCTGAATATTGACTGGAAGATTTCTTATGAAAGTTTGCTATGGACTGGAGCTCATTTGTTTCCAGGGCAGATTCTCAAAAAAAAAAAAAAAAAAAAAAGAGTTACTCTCCTAACTGACATAAAATCCTGTGGCCTAGTGCCTCAACTTGCAGATTTGATTGTTCTAGAGCAGGGGCAGGCAATTCCGGTCCTCGAGAGCCAGAGCCAGGTCAGGTTTTCAGGATATCCACAATAAATATGCATGAGATAGATTTGCATCTCAAGGAGGCAGTGCATGCAGATCCATCTCATACATATTCAAGGTGGATATCCTGAAAACCTGACCTGGCTCCGGCTCTCGAGGACCGGAATTGCCTACCCCTGTTCTAGAGAAAGCTTATACTGTTTGTCTGCGTCATTCTAAAATATTTACTGATATCATGTGTTATAATCCTAAACTTAGTCTCTTGCCTTTCATTCAACCATCCTTTGAAAAAAAAATTCTTGCAGAATTAATTATTATATTTTCAGATTAAATTGCTGGGTTCAGAAATGACTGACAAGCTCCCCGTGCAGGTACCATAATTTTAAGTGCAGTAAAATGCATAAACATTAGCCAAATAAATGGGTTGCCTGTAGTGAGAAATTTAGAAATAGAGTATTTTAATGAATGGATGATTTATATTTTGTGTATGTTTTTCACAGTTATTCATTGTCATATTTTTTTTTTCATCTATGAGTCTTGTTTCTAAAATCAAGTGCTTATTATGACCTGTGGCTTCATTTGTGCCATGGCTGCTTAGTTTGCTAGCTCGCAGGAAATGCAGAGTTTTAATTAACAAGCAGAGTACTGTTTTCAAAAGAATTTGGCACCAAGACCCAGGAGCTGATTTATTAAAAGTTTGTTCAAGTTTTGGTCCAGTGCAAAATCTGCTTCAGATTTGTCCCAGCATTTTTTTAGTGGAAAGAGTTAGAAAATCAAGCACAAGTTTAGTGCTGCAATATGTACTAGCATATCTTATCACAGTTTAAAGGGGTTTACTGCCACTGTTCCCTCTAAGCCAGGGGTGTCAAAGTCCCTCCTCAAGGGCCGCAATCCAGTTGGGTTTTCAGGTTCCCCCAATGAATATACATGACATCTATTAGCATACAATGAAAGCAGTGCATGCAAATAGATCTCATGCATATTAATTGGGGAAATCCTGAAAACCTGACTGGATTGTGGCCCTTGAGGAGGGACGTTGACACCCCTGCTCTAAGCTAAGTGGGTGTCCTCCACCTACAGGCCTGCCAGTGGGGGGTGCTGTTTCACTATCACATTTTCAATAGTGATGGATAGGAAAGCTCTGGCAGACTCTAGGGAACCTGCCTGTCCCTAGCGATTGAAAACACAATATTGAAGCATCACTCCCTACTGGTAGCAATGCATTTGGAGGACACCCACTCAGTTTAGAGGGAACAGTATTTTCCTGAGGTGTACTGCATACTGTAACTTTGGATTTCAGGGTCTCCCTGCAGATTGAGTTCTCTTCCAAGATATTGGGAGTTCTCATAGACTCTTCTCTTACGTTTAAGAGTCAAATGAACTCTCTTGTCAAGAAGTGCTTTTTTTAGCCTTCAAATGCTGAGGGCAGTCAGAGCTCTTTTTCATCAACAACACTTTTCTGTCCTGGTCCGATCTATCATATTATCCCGATTAGATTATTGTAATGCTATCTATCTTGGCATAACAAAGACCTGCCTTCAAAGACTCCAACTGATACAAAATACCGCTGCAAAATTAATCTTTGGAAAAAGTAAATTTGACCATGTGTCTCCTTTGCTTCTAAACCTTCACTGGCTTCCAGTCCATCTCAGGATTCACTTTAAAGGCTTAGGAAGGATACATTTTTGTTAATTTGCTTCAGTTATGATATGGAATCTAAAAGGAGATGCTGTAAAAACTCTCTGAGCCCTTTAGTGCGTGATCATAATGAAGAGTTAAAGGATATTGACTGAATTATTGAATGTAAACAAGCCTTATTATGGTCAGCCGCTTCCCTACATAAATTTAGAGCCCCTTTTAGATGTCCAGTACATATTTTTGTGAACACTGGATATAAAAACAACAAAGGACATGGGAGATATATTGATATAAACCTGATTCTTGGTATGTGATACAGAAAGATGAGACTGATAACAAAAAACAGTTTCACAAAGCCCAAGAAAAACACTATCATGTTTTAGTTCAGTATATCTTAGGTACTCCCCACACAGCACATTAAAATTATTTTTTGCAGTGTCTCATTGAAACACAAAAACAAACAAACTAGTTGAATAATAAACTTTGTATCAGATGTTGCATGTATACCACCACTTCTTATCTCTACTTTGAACAAGAACAAGCAATGATGATTTGCAAAAGTTGGGACTACCGACGAAGCAATGGAAACTAATTGATAGCGATTTGTTAAAAGTGGCAAAAATAAAAAAATCAACAAAACTAAACAATTTGCCCAAAGAGAGAGAGCAAATATCCCGCTGCACTGCATTTTCCACTATCATCTATTTAGCAATATGTTTTGAGAAAGAAGAAAACTTCTCATGGGAATGTTTGAAATGTCACTTAAGTTCAGTTCAGATCTGAGTGCAGGTGGCTCTACAAAGCGTTTGCTGTAGGGTTATATGTTTATACAGTTGCTCTCAGAAGATGGTATTGATCGGGCAGCCAACTATTTAAACAAACAATCCTGCTTTTATCTCTGTGATTATTGTTCAAAACCCTCCCCCCCCAAAAAAAAAAAAAAAGAGAAAGTGGTTTTAATTATCGCCCATTCACCACATGTATATTATTTTTGCATTCCCCTTTTCAATGGTCCTGCTCTCTCAGGCCCAGCTTCATTGCTGTGACATACTAACCTCTGCATTGTTTCACATCAAACTCAATAGAGAAGGTCAAAGATGCTCCAAAATCAAGTGTTCTTTACAAGAAGTTAAACTCCATGCACCATGGTGATTTCAGCTTAGCCTATAGCAGTCTGACAGCATGCCTTCTTGAATCTATATTTGAATTCTACACTACTACTATTAATTATTTCTAGAACACTAACAGATGTACGCAGTGCTTTACAGAGTCGCAAAGGAGACAGTCCCTGCTCAAAAGAGCTTACAATTCTGGAAGGTTAAACTTTGGTAATATGTTTTCATAGTTTTAGGCAGAAATAAAATAAGTGTTGTAGTCAAATCACTAAACACCATTCACAAAACTCAAACAAGAGACACCGATTCCAAAGTAATTTGTTAAAATTTACTGTAAACCTTAAATCTAATTATTTAAAATATTTCAATTATTAATTAATTATTACGGGGAAATGCCTCAGACTTAGGAGTAAATCTTTCCAACTGGAACTATTCAAGAGAAGAATGAATTAATCTCTTGCCTCCTTATAACATCACAGGTTAATTCCCCACCTCCCTACCAAAATATTGATTTTATTACTTTAATTAATTAAATAATAGTAAATTTTAACAAATTATTTTGGAATCGGTGTCTCTTTTTTGAGTTTTGTGAATGGTTTTTCTTATTTGTTTATTTTATCAATATAGTACCATTCAAATTTTTGTTGTTTTGTAGTCAAATCACTGCATTAAAACAAAATCCAGTCAGTCTCAAGTGGTGAAATAGCAGAAGCCTAAGCTCAGTATTAGAACAATATTCAAAGTAGTCTCATTTCTCAGGCTATATATAATTCCATTTCAAAGATTTTTTATTGATTTTAATAAAATACAAATGTAATACAAATATAATGCTAACAAGGCAAGATACAGACAAGTTGTACAAAGCAAAGAATCATAGAATATTATCTATGCAATACAACAGGCTATATATAATTGAAAAAAATTAAATTGAACTTGTACTGCGTCAAAATCAAATAGGGGCAATTTCAAACTTCCCTGCATTGGTGCAGAATCCACAGGAACTACATCTCAAAAATAAAAATAAAACCATATATACTAGAATATAAACTGAGATTTTAGGGCCAAAAAAATGGCCCAAAATGGGAGTCTTATTTTATATTTGGGTGATCGCCGACCCATCCTCCTCCTGGATTTGTTACAGGTCTCCACTGGGCCTTCCATATGGCCTGGTGGAGTAGGCCGAGACAGGAGGGATCCCTCCTGTCTCCTGTCCCGGACAACTCTGCCAATTTTGTTTTACCTCCCTCCCACCTCTCCCTGTGTACCTTTATGAATCCCTGGTGTTCCAGCGGTGTACCGAGCAGGAAAGAACTTTCTACACTCCTGCCCATCGCTGAGCCCTTCCCTGAAAGGCTGCCTTGAGTTCTTGAGGCCCAGAAGCGTACCAGGCATGAGGCTTTTATAAAGCTGCGGTAGAGGGTTTTACCACGAGCTGGCAAGGTACAGTAAATGCTCGGATGCTGATAGAATTCCTATGAGTGTGAGAGCATTTACCTCACCAGCTTGTGGTAGAAACCTCTACCATGGTTTTATAAAAGGAGCCCTTAATGAGTTATTTATTGAATAATTGTTATCATTTTTAAAGTTTTTAATATTGGATATTGGGATATTGAAGGGAATTGACTTAGTAGAGAAAGAGAGATTGTTCACCCTCTCCAAGGTAAAGAGAACGAGAGGGCACTCGCTAAAGTTAGAAGGGAAAAGATTCTGTACAAACGAAAGGAAGTTCTTCTTCACTCAGAGAGTGGTAGAAATCTGGAACGCTCTTCAGGGATTCAAGACAAGGTTGGATAAGTTCCTACTGGAACAGAACGTATGCAAGTAAGGCTAGACTCAAATAAGGCACTGGTCTTTGACCTAAGGGCCGCTGCGTGAGCGGACTGCTGGGCACAATGGACCACTGTCTGATCCAGCAGCGGCAAATCTTATGTTCTTATGTTCTTTTACAGTAGATGTTTGGAGGTGTGAAAGACATCATTTTATCATCTCATACAAAGGCATATCTGCAGATCCAGAACTATTTATGACTTTATCAGATAGTTTTGTAATCAGCTTTATAAATCCCTGATGCAGGCTGTCAGCAAGTCATGTTGGGGCCAATCCTGTTCAATATGTTTTTTGAGTTGCATTGATGAAGGGTTAGAAGGAAAAGTGTGCCTTTTTGCAGATGATACCAAGATTTGTAATAGAGTAGACACCGAAGAGGGAGTAGAAAATATGAAAAAGGATCTGCAAAAGTTAGAGGAATGGTCTAATGCCTGGCAACTAAAATTCAATGCAAAGAAATGCAGAGTAATGCATTTGGGGATTAATAATAGGAAGGAACCGTATATGCTGGGAGGAGAGAAGCTGATATGCACGGACGGGGAGAGGGACCTTGGGGTGATAGTGTCCGAAGATCTAAAGGCGAAAAAACAGTGTGACAAGTCAGTGGCTGCTGCCAGAAGGATGCTGGGCTGTGTAAAGAGAGGCGTAGTCAGTAGAAGGAAGAAGGTGTTGATGCCCCTGTACAGGTCATTGGTAAGGCCACACTTGGAGTATTGTGTTCAGTTTTGGAGACCGTATCTGGCGAAGGACGTAAGAAGACTTGAGGCGGTCCAGAGGAGGGTGACGAAAATGATAGGAGGCTTGCGCCAGAAGACGTATGAGGAGAGACTGGAAGCCCTGAATATGTATACCCTAGAGGAAAGGAGAGACAGGGGAGATATGATTCAGACGTTCAAATACTTGAAGGGTATTAACGTAGAACAAAATCTTTTCCAGAGAAAGGAAAATGGTAAAAACCAGAGGACATAATTTGAGGTTGAGGGGTGGTAGATTAAGGTGCAATGTTAGGAAATTCTACTTTACGGAGAGAGTGGTGGATGCCTGGAATGCGCTCCCGAGAGAGGTGGTGGAGAGTAAAATTGTGACTGAGTTCAAAGAAGCGTGGGATGAACACAGAGGATTTAGAATCAGAAAATAAGGCCAGTACTGGGCAGATTTGCACGGTCTGTGTCTGTATATGGCCGTTTAGTGGAGGATGGGCTGGGGAGGGCTTCAATGGCTGAGAGAGTGTAGATGGGCTGGAGTAAGTCTTAACAGAGATTTCGGCAGTTGGAACCCAAGCACAGTACTGGGTAAAGCTTTGGATTCTCGCCCAGAAATAGCTAAGAAGAAAAAAAAAAAAATTTAAATTGAATCAGGTTGGGCAGACTGGATGGACCATTCGGGTCTTTATCTGCCGTCATCTACTATGTTACTATGTTAGATGTTTGTGTGACTACATTACGGTTTTAAACAATTCTTTTATACAAACACAGAGCTCTGTTTTTATTTTTCTTTGGTTTTTCTTTTGTATTTTGCTTCTTTTATGCTCTCTTTTTTGGAGGCACTCATTTTGTGATGCCTTTTTTTCCTCACACTTGTTCCATATACATTCTCATATTCTCATGGATTCTCTATAGGGTACAAAATTCTATATAGGGTACAAAAATTATGCATGCAAATTGGGTCTTGCACACACAATTGAATTGAGTTACAATCCAATTAGCACTGATAATAATCAACTATTGGCAATAATTAGAATAAATTAAAAACTTCATGCATCTTATACCAAATAATTCACGGAAACTCAGCAGCTCCACTCATCCAACTCTTCTCAAAGGTATGGTCTACCTCCCACAGAACCCTTAACAGGATACTACTAAACCTTCCCTTCAACAAAGATCTCCAATACAAGCAAATCTTTCACTCCATGTTTAACCTTCCCAGGAGTGAAAAAACCTGGAATGACCTCACTGAAACGACCAGAACAGAACCCAACTACACCACATTCCGGAAAAAAATGAAAACCAACCTCTTTGTCACTTGAACTTCTCAGATCTCTCCCCTGCCCAAATATTCCCCCTTTTTCTCCTACCCTTTCTCTCCCCTTCCCTCTCCATTCCTCTCTCTTCTCTTTGTACGTTGCCTTGAGCCTGCCTAGGTATGTGCGACGCAGAAATAGAAGATTAGATTAGATTAGATAAATGAGCACCTCTTGCTAGGCGCTGTTCTCTAAAGATGTATGAGTAAATTCTTGTGTGTTGATCCGAACAGGGAGCGTAACTATGAGCGAAACATGGGTTTTCCATGAATTTACGCACAGTGTTCCAGAATATGGCAGATCTGCACCTAATTTACGTGTGAGGATTTACACCAGGTTTCAAGTTTCTTTAAAAATTTCATATACCGCCTAATCAAACCTTCTAGGCGGTGTACAAAATCGTTAAAAACATTTGTTAGCTAAAATACAGTTTAAAGAGACAAAACATCACCAGAAATAACAACGACTTTCAGAGATGTATAAAAAACATTAACAAATGGGAACAAAACGGAAAGAAGGGTTGGAATCACAATAAGCAAGGAGAAAGAAAACGTGTAATGAAAAAAACGATAGGGAGGGGTGCTAATGGTAAAATCTTTCTAGGTTCTAGGTCATCATTAAAAGGACAATTAGGGTTCAAAAGCATCAAGAAAGAGAAATGTCTTTAACTTCGTCTTAAAGTCTATAAGAGTTGATTTTCCACATAGGTAATTCAGGATACTGGGGCGCTAACAGAAAAAAATTCAAGACCTCATTGTGTTTATATGTTTCAGTGATGGGATAGAGAGAAGGTTTTGAGCTGTAGATCTTAAAGTCCTTGTTGGATTATAAGGGATAAGAAGGTTATTAATGAATTCTGGCTCGTTATTTTCTTTTACATAAATCCTCGTGCCTATAGTTAGGCGCTGTTCTATAAACGGCACCCAATTTATAGAATAGCGCTTAGCACTCCTTGGGGGGGGGCACTGAATTTCCAGCACCATATATAGAATTTGATCCGTTGGGGTTAATTTTGCAATGTGGATGTGAATATTTATGCATCGATTAAGCAAATAAGGGGGGAATTTGTCAACAGGCACTAATCAATTTATTGCGCGATAACTGTGTTAGCATGTGCTAATGATGAGCATCAGGTAAACGACAAGATGCCCATTATATTCCTATGGGTGTCTTAACATTTAGCGTGTGCTAAATTGCTTAGTGCCTCTTGATGAATTACCCCCAAATGACTAGAATAATAGCATATATGTATCTATGTTAGCTCATATGCACTTAAATGCCAAAATTCCACCTAAGCACTATGGGGCTCATAATAATAATTAAAAAAAAAAAATTCAAAAAGTGACCTAAGTCGATATTTGGATGATCAAACAAACAGATCGTCCAAGTACCGACAATCAAAGCTGGTTTTTAGATGCATCTAAAACCAGCTTAGGCCTTTACCCTGCCTCTGAACACCTAGAGTGAAAAGAGGCATTTTTGGAGGAGGGAAAAGGGCAGGAGGTGGAACGACCTAGATTTAGTCGTCTGTCAACCATAACCAAAAAGAGTTGACAAGTTGCCAGACGTAACTTATACGTTTTGACTTAGACCAAGTCAAAATGGGTATAAGTTCCAGCCCAGGCAAACTGTCCACCCCGCACCACAATGACCGCGGCAGGAGAGATGCCTAATATCTCCTGCTGTGATCACAATCCCCTCCCCCAAACAGCTGCCAAACAGCAGGAAAGATGCCCAATCTCTCCTGCTGGCGCACCCTTCCCCCCCCCCCCCGACAAACCCAAATACTGGCAGAAGGGAGCCCAAGGCCTCCTGCTGAAGGCACTCCCCCCACCAAACCTGAATACTTGCAGTATGGAGCCCAGGCCCCAGGTCCTCCTGCTGAAGGCACACCGCCTACGCCCCCCCCCCCCCCGAATACAAAGGAGGGATACCAAGCCTTCCTGCCAAAGGCACTCCACGCGAGCTCCACGAATGCCCCCCAAACCCCAATTGCCCCCACTACCCCAACCCCCCCACTACCCCAGATACCCCCTCCCTAACTTTAGGCACTTGGGCCAACTGGAATTGGGCCAGTTGCCTAAGGCTCCTCCTATGGGCAGGGTCTTAGGCACATGGGGCAACCAAATCCAGGGGGTGAGGGTGCGCCTTCTGCATGTGGGCTTGGGATCCCTCCTGTCAGTATTCGGTGGGGGGTGCACCTTTGGCAGGAGGGCCTGGGCTCCCTCCTGATGGTAATCGGGTTTGTTGGGGGGGGGGAGGTGTCAGCAGGAGAGATTGGGCATATCTCCTGCCAGTTCATGACAGTTCGGGGGGGAGGGTGCCAGCAGGGGAGATTGGGCATCTCTCCTACCAGTTTGTGGCAGTTCAGGTGGGGGAGCATGATCGCGGCAGGAGAGATTAGACATCTCTCCTGCTGTGATCGTTGTGGAGGGGGGGTGTCCTTAACCGATGTTGTTTTTGACAGACGCCTGTTACAGAATCCTGCTTTTAGGTGAAGGACTGGCCTCTCCTTCACCTAAAAGGTCTTGTTTTGGGTGTTTGGGACTTGGGCAATTTTTTTGGTTGGGAATGTGTTTTAAGTTTAGTCGTAGTGGTGGTCTGGGTAATTAAACTGCTGGACTTTTTTTTTGAGAAAGAACATTTCCTTGATGCCTACTTTCAGCGTTTAGGAACTTAGGCTAAAAGGGGATTTAGATGTTTTTTTTAAAATTATTATTATTATGCCCCTCCACTTGTGCATATGCACATATCTTTCATAGCACATATTTTACAGGTAGGTATTAGAGAATGACACGGTGACAAAATTCATCACCGTTCCCGTCCCTGCGGATAACCGCGGGAAACCATCTTCATGTCATTCTTTAAGGAGAGAGGGAAGAATCAGAGTATGAATGGCCACAACCACTGACCCACAAGCTTTGCTTTGAAGAATGCTGGTGTAGAAGGACTGAGGTTGAGATAGACACTACAGAATGACAGTCTTTGGTATCCAGAGCAGATATTGTGATGTCATAATGCCTCATTCCACCAGTGCCTAAGAGCCAATCACATCAGTGATGTCACAATGGCTTCATTATCCTTGGCTCACATAAGAATCAGAGTATGAATGGGCACAGCCACTGACCCGCAAGCTTTGCTTTGAAGAATGCTGGTGTCGAAGGACCGAGGTTGAAATAGACACTAGAAAATGACATGGGATTATTTCCCGCGGTTATCCACGGGGACGGGAACGGTGATGAATTTTGTCACCGTGTCATTCTCTAGTAGGCATATACAGATGGGGGTGGGGGGGAGACTGGGCAGGACATTCATACAAGTAACTTATCCATTACTATATATGAATATCTCTGACATTTGGGCATGAGCACTTACACCCACTTTATGACACAGCAATTTTGTGATCCTACCTTATCAAGGCAGAAACAAAGACAGCAGAGAAGGCAACCTGTGGCGATCAATTACTTTATTATAGTTGAAACTTTTTGTTGCAACTTTTCTCTCTTATAAATTAGGACGCTTAAGACAAATAAACAAATCGCCTCGCAAGTCGGGAAATACATCCAGTTAAAAGTGTATCTGTCTTGTTGAGCGGTGCATACACATCTTCCGAATGCGTTGAAGTAGAAGTACGTGAAGCATGTTCGATATACAGTACCCATTGTAACTGAAATACACAGCTGAACTCTAAGGGCTCCTTTTACGAAGGTGCGCTCGCGGTTTTAGCGCACGTACCGGATTAGCGCGCACTAGCCAAAAATCTACCGCCTGCTCAAAAGGAGGCGTTAGGGGCTAGCGCGCGCGGCAATTTAGCGCGTGCTATTCAGCGCGTTAAGGCCCTAGCGCACCTTCGTAAAAGGAGCCCTAAGTTAAGTTTATTGCTTTTGTCTTTAATACAAGAGGACATATATTGAAAATGTTTAAATGAAGAAAATTATGTAAAATAAGACCGATGACGAATGGACACATAAACCTTTGAGATTATGAAAATGTGTTGTTGGGTTTTTTTTTAAACTTTATTTAGTTTTTAATGCCAACAAAAAGTGCAATACAATTTGTATACAAATAATAATAACCAAGCACTTATAATCAATCAGTATCTATACAAAAGATAAAAATTCCCTCCCCCATCCATCATTACCATCAGGAATACTACCAAAACAAAAGATATACCCCCCCTACCGCTCCCTTCCCCAGATGTGTGGGTGAAAAACAACGGAAAATAAAGATAAAGTTAAATGTTTTGAATCGCAAATGGTGTGCTGAGGTCTTCGGGGATATAAGTGAAAAGATTTTCAATAGCAACTGTCCAGTGGATATACTAAATTATAGGCATATATTTCACCTGTTACACTAGTAGTCTATAAAGAAAAGTACGCTTTTAAGGCCTGATTCCATAAATGGCACCCAACTGCACCTAACTTGTAGGCATGGGTCTACACAGTTGTCGATCAACCACTAGATACTCTTTATAGAATCACACCTTGCGGGGCGACGGGACAATCGAGCGCCGACAATTTGGCACAAGCCACAAGCGTGCCGCGGGAAAACTTAGTTTTAAAGAGCTCCGACGGGGGACGGGGGGGGAAACCCCCCCCCACTATACTGCATACTGTTCGCACTGCCGTTCGGGGGGTGCAACCCCCACATTATAGAGATAACGGAACTTTACCCCCAAAAAATCAGAAAAAGTTAAATTTTCTCTATAATGGAGGGTTCCAAACCCCCAAACCCTCCCCCAACAGTAGCGCGAACACTATGTAGTAAAGTGGGGGGGGGGGGGGGTCCCCACTCACACCCCGCATCGGAGCTCTTTAAAACTAAGTTTTCCCATGGCGCGCTGGTGTCTTGCACTGAATTGTCTGCCCTCCATTGTCGGCGTGCTGCTGTCTTGCGCGCGACTCACTATGAATCCCTAGCAGTGCCTAAATGAACTTAGATGTAGCTAGGCATCATAGAGGTAGGCGCAGGGCAGAATTAACCAATAGGCCAAGTAGGCACTTGCCTAGGGCCCGAAATGGTTAGGGGGGCCTGATGAAGGAGGGCATCAACATTGTTTTTTCCAAATCGTGGTGGGCCCCTCCAGCATCGATCGGCAATGCGGGCCCCTCCCTGATCGGCAACTCGGCCACACACCCCCCTCCCAATCGACAGAAAGTAAAACAAGCAAGCAATGCGGGTAAGAAAGGCAACGGAAACTGTAATTGTGCAAGTGGTGCTGCTTGCCCAAAGCTTCCCTCTGACGCAGCTTCCTGTTTCCGCCTGGGCGCATGGTGGGGTGGGGCGGGGCAGAAGGCCCAGTGTACTTTGGTGCTTAGGGGCCCTCGATGAATTAATCCTGCCCTGGGTAGGTGCCAGTACATTAGGCCAGGTTTCACCTGGCACCGAACTCAGATGCCTAGTGAGGCCTAAGTCTACCATGCCTAGTCTCCGCACCTAACTTTGCCTACTTTTCAGGTTGGTGTCATTAGGCGTCAGTAGGTGCTATGGGGCTGTTTCTATAAACAGTTCCTAAATCGGCTGGCGCCTAGAAAAATGGCACCTGCCGCATGTCAATCACAATTAGGCACCATTTACAGAATTGCGGCTCTTGGTGCTTAAGTAAAGACGTAGGCACCTGAAATGTAGGCCAGGGTATTAAAAGCCTACATTTCAGGCACCTACGTTTTTGGAGAATCGTATTTAGCAGTGCCTAAGTCATGCTCTGCCCATAGAAATGCCCACTTAGGCATTAGGCACTGCTAAGCATTATGCAATAGGCACCTATCTTTTATAGAATCGAATAGGTACCTATCACCCAATTAATTTATTTTTTTTTTACCTTTTTTTTGAGGCTATTAAGAGTATTTTTGCCAATAAAGTAAGGCACCCTATCTAGAATCAGCCCCTTTGTGGATATCTGTGCATAAGTTCAATTAACAAATTGTTTTTAATCATTTTTTAATGGTGTGGTCAATAACTACACCATTTAACCAATTTTTAAAAATTAACTTAAGCGCCCGATTAGGGCAACTAACAGTGCCTAGCCCAGGCACACCTTCCACAAAACGATTCCACACTGCCTGACAACTAAACTACAAATCTACTTCCCAAAGCGACCACTGAGGTCCCAAGGAGAAAGACGACTGGCCATACCTCCCGGCCGCTCCTTCAAAACCAAAACAGCCCGCAAATGCTCCTACTCACATTTCATAACCAGACTATTGGCACACCATCCCCCCATCTGTTAGAACAGTGGTTCCAAAAACCCTGTCCTGAAGGACCACCAGGCCAGTCGGGTTTTCAGGATAGCCCTAATGAATATGCATGAGAGAGATCAGCGTATAATAGAGGTGCCAGGCATGCAAATCTGCTCCATGCATATTCATTAGGGTTATACTGAAAACCCGACTGGCCTGGTGGTCCTCCAGGACAGGGTTGGGAACCACTGTGTTAGAACACTAGATGGACTTTGGATCTTCAGGAAGGCCGTGAAAAGGCGCTGGGTTTCTGACGAGGAAGTTTAAGGACATGCGCCCAGAAATGCCATTCAGAGTCAACGCACCTTCGCCACCTACTCTCACCAAACGCTGCTTAGTGTATATGTTTTATTGTCATGTCTATATTGTAAATTATGTCATCTCTGTCCTGTTTTGATTATAATGTCGATGTACTTTGTAACCCGTTCTGGGCTCCTCTGGGAGGAAGGGCAAAATAATTGAGCAAATAAATAAATGACGTTTATAGAATCTGGCCTTTACTTTCCTTTATAGGACAGGCACAACATAGGTGCCCTCTATGGCCTAAATGTAGGTGCATAATTACAGAATTATACATCTCCTTTTTCCTTCATCATATATAACCCCCCCCCCTATATAACTCCTTTATTTTTATAATATAAAAGTGGTCATTTGCATTCAAGGGATGTAAGTTTCACTAATTGCAAAAAAAAAAAAAAAAAATGATTCTGCACATCTCCCATATAGTGTACGAGAAAACCCATGCAAATGAGGCATACAGTTTTTAATGAATTGGGCTCAAAAATGATGATCTTTTCAAGCACTGCTCCCAAAGTTCATTAACTTAATGTAATGTACAGTGGAAAGAACTATACCTATGATTATAGCAATTAAAGTGCAGTTTCTTAGTTCTCTGTCATTCATGGAGCACTAGCGGTGTTTGAAGCACGTATGCCCTCAATCAGAGGCCAAAAACAAATGTCGAAAGGATGATGTTATTTTGGAAAGGCCTGGAATGTTAATGCCACATCAATGCAATACAAGCAAACTCTCCTTCATTCGAGCTATAAAAATCTCTAGAGATTTAATTACCACACTCTAGATGTGAACAAACTGCTTCGCTGTCACCCCCTTTGACTAAACTACGCAAGAGGTTTTTAGAGCCGTCCAGCACGCTGAATGCTCTGCGCCGATCTGACACTTATAGGAATTCAGCATGCTGGCCAGCGCTAAAAAAGTCTTGTACGGTTTTGTAAAAGGGGGGGAAAGGATGAGTGAAAGCTGTCGGCGGTTGTCAAGATTGAAATGAGCCACCAATTTAAGATTTTCTTCTTTCAATCACAGTGCGTTTCTTGTTTTATGAGATATAGCTCACTGCCAGTAATTAGGTAAGGTCAGTGGCGTACCAAGGGGGGTGGGGCGGGGGGGAGGTCCGCCCCAGGCACAAGCTCATGGGGGGTGCTTCCGGCCTTGGAGTCATGGCCCGGGAACTTCCCTACTCATGGCCCGACTCCAAGGCTTTCGCGAGTTCCCAAAGTGATCCAGCCTGAGCCCTCTCTCTTACCTTCCGTTCCCCCACGGCCACACCCCTCGTCGCCGTCGGAGCTTGGTGCACTCTAATGTCGGCGTGCTTTCGTCACCAGCTTCCTGTTTCCAGCGGGGTGGAAGCAGGAAAGGGAGCCCAAGCCGCATGCGACACTGCAAGTAGCATCTGAACTGAAGGTGAGTATTGCTGCGCTGCTGAGCTGCTTGGTAGTGTTTCGTGGAATTTCTTTGCCCTAGTGCCCGAATATTGCCCGAATCAATTAAAAAAACCCCAAAACTCCCGAATCCCGATTCATCATCTGACCCTCCCCCCTCGACCCCTAAAGCAGGATTGGCAGCTTCCTCTTGCTAGCCGGCTCCTGCTTTAGAGGGCGAGGGGGGAGGGTCAGTTGGGAAGTGCTGCAGTGTCCGGCTTCCCCTCTGGCCTCCCGCACCTTTATCTGATTGCATTAGATAGTCCTTTCGGGGTGGGGGGCGGGGTGCAAGCCTTCGGGGGGGGGGTGTAAGCCTTCAGGGGGGGACAGACCTTTGGGTGGGAGGTACAGTCCTTCGGGGGGTGCAGGCCTTCAGAGGTGGGGTATAGGCCTTCGGGGAGGACAGACCTTCGGGTGGGAGGTACAGTTCTTCAGGGGGGTGCAGGCCTTCAGGGGGGGTGTAGGCCTTCGGGGGGGACAGACCTTCAGGTGGGAGGTACAGTCCTTCGGGTGGGTGCAGGCCTTCCGGGGTGGGGTGTAGGCCTTCAGGGGGGGACAGACCTTCGGGTGGGAGGTACAGTTCTTCGGGGGGGAGGTACAGTCCTTTGAGGGGGTGCAGGCCTTCAGGGGGGACAGACCTTCAGGTGGGAGGTACAGTCCTTTGGAGGGATGCAGGTCTTGGGGGGGGTGCAGGCCTGCATGGGGGACAGACCTTCAGGGGAGGGGGTCCTGGTGTAGAAGTACATGGAGGGAGGGAGGGAGGGAAAGGGGGGTTCAAAGATACGTGCATATGCCAGACTTTTGGGGGTTAGAAATAATGGGTCTAAAAACAGAGGAGTGGGAGAGAGATGGTGCATAATGGGATTTAGGGAGGGAAGGACAGAAAGGGAGAGAACTTTGAAACAAGGGATGGTGTGGAGGGATGTTATTCAAACATAATTTATGTTATGTTATGTTTGGAATAATGGTTACATATATGAGGTTCAATAAAAGAAAATTTTCACTGCCTGTTTCTATTCTGACCATTTATTCTGTTTCATGGTTATTACAAAAAAAAAAATTTACATGGGGGGTGGGGGGTGTCAAAAAATGATGGGCCCCGGGTGCCACATACCCTAGGTACGCCACTGGGTAAGGCGTATCAGTTCTGCTGTCTTAATAACTATACACTTTCTATCCCACAGTTCTTTTCATGGACCTTTTTTTGTCCAAAGAAGTGAATGAAAGGGCAACACTTTATCCTGTATCTTTCCCCCAGTGTTAGGAAATGTACAAAGCTGGGAAAGTGGAGAAATTAGCAGCCCACAAGAAAATAGCAAAATCTTAGCAGCATTATTCCCGCATTGTATTTTATCCTGGGGGAATGCATTCTGCTGTATGATTTCTCACACAATAATGGATTCAGATCCAGAAGTATATAATTACTGCTCATTCAAAACAATGACCGGTGATTGGCACATTAGCTTGCAGTAATACTCGATATTGGCATTGTGTTATCTCTGAGCGGTGTAACCAATCAGGAGTCCCTATTCTGTATTAATATGACCACTATCTACCAGTTCATCAGTCAGAGTAGAGCTAAAGAGGCATCATGTAATTATCAACTTGTCAAAAATTATTTTAGCAGAGAATAAGTAGTTATTTGGTCACCTTATGCATCGTTTAAAACCTTGGATCCTAATTCAAAAGGTTTTTGGACTGTATTACCTTGAGAGAATACACTTTCATGAGAAAATATATCTGTCCTTCTTCTCTTAAATAGCGTGCCTTGAACCCTTTTATAAAGAACATGTTAAACTGTGGTAAGCACTAGCACATATTTACCACAGTTTAAAAGGGCTTGGGATGTGCTCAGGCATCCCACGACACCAGACTACAAAACTTTCAGAAAAGAAATAAAAACCCTGCTATTCAAGAAATCCATCAAAACGAACTGACACCGCAGGAAGCACTTCAGTCCCTCGAAGTAACCCGTCCAACTATGTAACTCTTCTGGAAATGTCCAGATAACCTCTTATGTAATCCGCCTTGAACTGCAAGGTAATGGCGGTATAAAAGTCACTAATGTGATGTAATGTTCCAAATGTGTGAGTGCTACCCACATGCTAAATATTATTATTTTTTTGGCCAAGGGGATATGTCTGGGGATGGAGAGTGGACATTTCTAAACTAATCTGTTATCACGTCTACATTTTCGCATAGGCATGTGGGATCTCTCAGAGAGAGAAAGAGATAATGGTTGCTGTGGATGGGCAGACTAGATTGACCATTTGGCCTTTATCTGCCGTCATGTTTCTACGCTTTCTATGTTAACTGATTAGCACAGGGTTAGCAAATGAGCACTTAGGCCTTGATTCTATAAAAGGCATCTACCAATCTAGGTGCCTAACCTAAGCCTTCTTTTCTACAACGTTTCTACCACGGCTCGAGGTGCTAAATACTCCGATGCTCATAGCATCGGAGCAGCATCATTGCATTTAGTGCTCCAGGCTGCGGTAGAAACTAGTGCTGCCCAATTCGGCAATTTGAATTGATTCACCAAATCACATCGGTGAATCAATTTGAATCAATTCACTTTCTAAAAAATAAAAAAATCAGACTTGTTTTAAAAAATCTTTTTAAATGGCACTTTGCACTTAGGCACTTAGGAATTCTATGAGCAGGTAGGCATTCTAGGAATTCTTTGAGCATCGGAGCAGAATCAGAGCATTTAGCACAATTTGGCATCAGTAGGGCATCTACCGGCGCACTTAGGTGTCAGTAGAGCATCTACCAGCGCTTAAGTTAACGTACCGTTTAAGAATATGGGCCTTATTGTATTAGGTTCTAAAACATCAACTCCTCCTATGGTGAAAATAGAGCAGGTACGACTGCAACAGATCACACAGAAAGTACACATTAATAGAATTCTACCACACTAATCATGGAAGCCCACATCTCTAATATTCGGAAAAAGTCCCTCTTCACCATGAGGCAACTAAGACTCATCGGGCCATATTTTCATCAACATCACTTTGTTCTGATTGTACAGTCGATGATCCTAACACAGCTGGACTACTGTAACTCTGCCTACATGGGTATCAACAGTACTGACCCACAAAATGCAACTCATACAAAACACAGCTGTAAGACTAATTTTCAACCTGAAAAAATACGACTCGATATCAGCTTTCATCAGGCAACTACACTGGCTACCCATCCCATCACAAATAAAATTTAAAACGTCATACTTATATATATATATATATATATTTATGTTTTTCTTGATTAGTCATATGGGTGAATGATGAATGTGATTTTTCTAACAAAATTATTCTATGTACAATTGTTTATTGCACTTTGATAGTTTGGAAAATCAATAAAAGTAAAAAAAGCAAAAGAACAACTTCAAAAATCATATATCAAATAATTCACGGAAACTCAGTGCCTCCACTCATCCAACTTTTCTCAAAAGCATGGTCTACGTCCCACAAAACTCTTAACAGGATACTACTGAACCTCCAAAGAATCTCCAATACAAGTGAATCTTTCACTCCATGCTCACCTTCCTTGGAGTGAAAATCTGAAATGACCTCGCTGAAATGACCAGAACAGAACCCATTCTGGAAAAAACTGAAAACCAGCCTCTTTTACACTTAAACTTATCAGATCTTCCCTTGCCCCATGTTTCCCCTTTCCTTTTCTCCTTCCCTACTCTCTTCACTCCTCTTTCTTCTCTTTGTAAGTCGCCTTGAGCCTGCTTAGGTATGTGCGGCACAGAAGATTAGATTAGAATATGTTTAAGATAAATCTGCATACAATGGCGATAGAGTGGCTAATTTTTCAAATCACTTAGACACACAAAGTACCGTAGTAACCTATGGTACTTTGTTTGTCTAAGTGCTTTGAAAATGAGCCTAACATGTGTACACATCTTTCTTATGGTGGATATTCTGAAAACCTGACTGGATAGGTATATCCTAAGGAGTGGACTAAGAACCTCTTCTCCATACTATCACTGTATGTTTTTTGGGTTTTTTTCCCCCAAATAATATTGGTGAACACTGACCATATAGAATGGAAGAATAAAATGAAGATATTTCAAGCTATATACTTTTATTATTGTATAGTTCTATTATTGCTGTAGGGAGTGACAGCTTAAAATGCAATAACCTGGTACATAAAGTTCAAAACAAGCACGTCAATCAGAACATCAGGAAATTATTAAAGGCTTTATTTTTCCAACAAGCCTTTTTACAGCTGCAGCTTTGGCTCTGTTTGTCATGTTTATCTGAATATAGTAAGTCCGTATTTTTATTTATGTGCAGTATGTGTGTTCTTGCTCAGAGCTGCAGATGGTTTGGGTTCAAAATACTTTTTAAAAATAAATAAATAAAGCCAAGCGAACAACTTAATTTTCTGTTTGGAAAATGGGTGTTCGGTTTTGATCTCGCAAAGCAAATGTCACTTAAGTAATGTCACTCAAGAAAGGTATTACAACCAGAACGAAAGAGGTTATCCTGCCGTTGTATCGGGCGATGGTGCGCCTGCATCTGGAGTATTGTGTCCAATATTGGTTGCTGTACCTTAAGAAGGATATGGCGTTACTCGAGAGGGTTCAGAAAAGAGCGATGCGATTGATAAAAGATATGGAAAACTTGTCATATGCTGTAAGATTAGAAAAACTGAGGCTCTTTTCCTTGGAAAAGAGGAGACTTAGAGGGGACATGATAAAGACTTACAAGATCATGAAGGGCATAGAGAAAGTGGAGAGGGACAGATTCTTCAAACTTTTGAAAACTAGAAGAATGAGAGAGCATTCGGAAAAATTAAGAGGGGACAGATTCAGAACTAATGCTAGAAAGTTCTTCTTCACCCAAAGGCTGGTGGACACCTGGAATGCGCTTCCAGAGGGTGTGATAAGACAGAGTACGGTATTTGGTTCCAAGAAGGGATTGGATGATTTCTTGAAGGAAAAGGGGATAGAAGGGTATAGATAAAGGATTACTATACAGATCCTGGACCTGATGGGCCACCGCATGAGCGGACTGCTGGGCAAGATGGACCCCTGGTTTAACCCAGCAGAGGCACTGCTTATGTTCTTATGGAATTTCCAATCTTTTTCGCAGGTCAAGGTCACTGTAATATCTATGAGAAAAGTGCTTTGCCCATGTTGGCTTCAAGGCAAACAGGAGGCAGAGATTCCAGATGAAGGAAAGTGTTAACGTCCATGTGTTGTCGAGTAACCTGAGCAGCCTCTGCCAAGCCTTCAGGCTGTTGGGTTTCTGGAACTACGACTTTTTCGCTCTGTGACTTCTACCCCTTTCAGCTCTCAGTAAATATATTTGTTAACTCTTTGGTCCTAAATACTTTACGGAGAGGAGGATGGAAGCTTGCGCCCCCGCCAAGACGTGAACACGGTCATTTTCAAAACAGAAAAACATCTTTTTGTTGTTGTTGTTTCAAAAATGGTTATTTTCTCAGAAGTACTTGACGTCTATACATCTATCTTTTTTAATTATTTTTTTTTTAAATCCTCTATACAGCCAATTATATAATCAGAATATTTGTTTTATGGTTTATTCAGTGTTTTATACACTGCCTAGCAAACAAGTATATTTAAGTGGTTCACACATCAGTTATAAAAATAATTGAACAATAAAATATGTAAAAGAAAGGGAACAATAAAATACATAGGGAACAGCATAATAAAATAAGACAGAGCACAGAAAAAAAAACAATTATCAAAATAATTAAAAAACTAATACCCACTCAAATATCCCATCCACCTCCTCTCCCCACAGGCAGACCCCCCTACACAGTATTTGGAAAAGCTTGTTTTAACAAATAAGTTTAAGGCCCTCTTTTACAAGGCGCACCAAACATTTTAGCACGGATTTAGCGCATGCTAAATCAACGCGTGCGCTAACTGCTAACGCGTCCATAGGATAACATGCATGCTAATATTTAGAGCGTGCTAAAAAGCTTAGCGCACCTTTGTAAAAGAGGGAATAAGTCCTGCTTTACATTTGAGTATATATTGGTTGATCTCTCAAATCTTTGGGCAATGAATTCCGTAACTGGGGGCTAGGAAATTTTTTTTTTTTAAAAACCAAAATGACATGAGCTCTTGAGCTGAGCTTGTTCTGATGATGGGACAACTGGAAGGAATTCAGAAGACGGGCTGATTTAAAAGGTTGAATCTGTATAGCTAGATGAGGACATATCAGGGTATAGGACTCCCGTGCATCAGATTAAGGGGCTCATTTTCGAAACAGAAAAACATCCAACATGTGGCATAAAGGGGCAGATGGATATTTTTCTTGACAAACCCTTTTCTTTTAATTTTTTTTTTTTTTTTTTAAATCTGTAGTGGTTGTCTGCAGTGCGTCTAAATCTCAAGGGGGCACGTTAGCGGTATGGATTAGGCAGGAATAGGATGGGCTTATGATCTGGATGTTTTTCTGCAATAATCGAACATTTTAGGAAACATCTAGGGCACAGTTCAACAATGGTATTTCAATAAAAATCTATTTGAACTTTTGTATCCCTGGTTGGGTTTTACCTTTTCTCCACTTTTTGGTTTTTGTGATTCAGCCTTCAGTCGTGCACAGGTTGCTTGACCCACGGAGTAATCAGGAATAGCAAATGATTTGAGAGTCAGAAAAAAAGAGGAACTCGTTGAACATGAAGCATGTTACTGCTTGCTATAGAAAGATTATTTGATAGATTTTACGAAAGTTCTCTAATTTTACAGTAGTTGCCTCACCTAATAGTTCAAAACGCAGCAGCCAGATTGATAACGGGAACGTCAAAATATCTTCATATTTCACCCTATCTCCAACAATTACATTGTCTGCCAGTTATTTTCAGAGTTCTGTACGAAGCAATGATGATTTGTCATCAATTCTTGTACGGTATTATACCTGAATTATTTAAGAGCAAGATGACTAACTATCTACCAAATAGATCATTGCGCTCTGAAAATTCAACCCTGCTAAAGGCAAAAGTTAACCCAAAATATGTTGAGACAAGCGCAATGGCCTATTGTTGTGCAGGGGTTAAATTGTGGAACTCACTTGTGAGTCAATTATGGAAATGTGGTGAAAAGGGCAAATTTAGGAAACTACTTAAAATGCAATTGTTTGAAAATGCCTTTTTCTAGATATTGATTCTTCATGACTGCTGACTTTTGAGAACTTTTTCGTAATTGTTCGTATAGGCCTTTTTTTTTTTTTGCTTTTATTTCCCGATCTTCTGAGGATTGTTTGTTTATGTGTTTTTATTTTGTTTTATAAATTTGTGTATGTAACACCATGTAAACCGTTTAGGCCTTAAACGGCATAGAAATTTCTTAAATAAATAAATATGCCATTACCTTAGACATGCATACCAAGCTACAGGCTAGAGAGATTGGCTCCCAAGTCTTGGTTCAAAGAGTCAAGGTCCAGGAAGAACAAACTAACCAGACTGTCTTCTACCCCATCACTTCCGATGTAGGATAAAAGAGTATTCCATGTAAGGCTAAGAACTTGGAAAATGCAGCAAGGTCTTTAAATTTGCGTGTTAAAGTTTCTTTGTAGTTACAGACTGCCCGAGGTGCCTGACCCAATCAGGGCCTTAGGCCCCTCCCTGTGCATCACATGATGCACTAGGGTGGGGCCTAAGGCCCACATTGCATTGCAGGAGGCCAGAGGAGCAGGAGGGACTGAGCACCCCTCTTGCTCCCAACATAAAGGTATGGGGAGGGGGCATCGGCATCCGCTGTCCGGTGGCAGAAGGGAGTGAACATCCGTCCTGACATTTATTTCAGGGGGGAGGAGAGGGGCTGATGGCAGGAGGGAATGGGCATTGCTCCTGCCATATTTTTCAGCGCGGGGGGGGTGTTCGTCCAGCAGATGGATGGGAGGTGTTCGGCGGCCATGGTCGGGCGGGAGAGGAGGGACCTGATGGCACCGATGGCAAGAGGGACCAGGCGTCCCTCCTGCCATTTGTGGGTCTTGGGGGAGGCGTGTTTGTTGGGGGGGAGGGGAGATTTACAGGTCTGCCTGTTTTTTATTTTTTAGGGGGCAGATAGTTTGCATGTGTAATACACGCAAAATATCTGTGCCATGGAAAAAAAATGAATTAAAAAAATTAGCATAGTAAAACCCGATGTAAAATAGCCAAGCAAATGTTAGTGAATCATTTGCATGGGTTGAGTTGGATCGGATCGCAAGATACATGGTGGGCCGTTTAGTGAACTGGGTGGGTAGCAGCGATCGTCGCTAAACCTATGAAAACAGGTTTAGTCACAATCGCTGACTTTGGTGAATCGGGGCCTAGGCCCAGATGTCAATGCACTTTAGAAAAGAGCCCCATAGTGAATAACTACAATATAAGCCCCCCAGCTAGAATACTTACAGTGTCAGAGCCACCTTAATCTATGTAGTTCCTCTCTAGAGGGAAGTGACATGGGAAGGTTGGAGTCAGGAAGCAGCTGCCAGGTAGTATCAGAGACAGGGCCTGAGCTAGGTTAAGGAGGCCCAGGGGAGAAGAAGGTAGAAGTTTCCCCCAGTATATGCCTTGACTAACTTCTAGAGATTCTGCTTGGCTAAGGTAAGCCACTCTTCTTTGTGTCGAATACGTATGATCCTGTTCTGGGGTCTGGCTGGGACCAGACCTTGCTACCTAACTTCAGAAAGACTTTTGCAGACTGTATTTGGGGCATGGCAGTCACAAGCCATGGATGGTGCTTTGCTTTGGCCCCTCTTAGCTACGGGCCTAGAATTACCAGATATACATGAAAACCTGGACATGTCCTCTTTTTAGAGGACTGTTCAGGTTCCCGGACAGGCTTTCCAGAACCCAGCAGTTTGTCCAGGTTTTGGGAAGCCCCGAGCTCCGGTCACGTCTGGAGGACAAGCATGTGGGGATGATGTCACACACACACAGATGTGGCCTGGAGATCGGGATAAAGAGAAGTGGTTTTGGGGGCAAGGCATGGGCAGAATGGGGCAGGGCCATGCATCCGGTTTGTCTGTCTTTAAATGTGGTAATTCTACCTGGTCCCATCTCAAGACCTTTTCCCTTTGAATTAAAAGACTGTTTCTTTTTGTGCCTGGTCCTGTGAAGTAATAGGATTCTGGGTTTTTGAGTTAATAAAGAGTTATTTTTGTGTACCTTCCATGATTGTGTCTGGCTATGTTTGCACAGGCTCACCCCATTCCTCATTTGTGCAAACCCCAATAAAAAGACTTTTACTAAACTGTGCTAAAAAGTGGCCAGTACACGGGTTTCCCATATGCTGAGGCCACGTTTAGCATGACTATACAATGGCTGCATTTTCCATTTTCTGAATTAACGGCCATGCACTAATTTCCAAATCAGTGGGAGCTCTTACCATCACCTATTTACTAGGTGGTATAGGCTCTCACATTGGTTAACGTGCAGTGATACAGATGTGCAAACCAATTAGCACAAGGCACACCTACTCTCTACCCCCAAACAGGTCCCTCTGCGCTAAAAAATAAAATTATTATTTTTAGTGCACACCGATACCAAAAACTACCGCAGGACATGCTGAGGCTTCCCACATACAAATGATTCTTATGGAATCTATGAGGCATATTGCATTAAAAAACCTGATTGCTGATTTTAAGAAATTTCAGGTTATTTAGGAGCCATTAACAAGTTACTGTAAAGATTGAAACTACTGCATAGAATAAATATTAATTTTTTGTTTCCTTTTTGTTCATACACGTCCAGGATGGAGTGGGAGGGTGGGAATATTTTATGACTTCTTATGCTTATGAAACATTGTTGGGTATGAGGGAGGGGGATATTTGATGCGAGTTAGAATTTGATGATGTTAAAGTGTAAAATGATTATATTTTATGTTACACTTATTGTGAGTTTTAAAAATGAATAAAGATTTTTTTTAAAAAAAAAAAACCTTATTGCTCAGACCCTGCTTATATACTGTATGAGGGGGTGCTGAAAAGTTCTCAGCCAACCAACCAACTTCCTAAATTCTGAGCTTTATTTTGCCACTGTCGCTGAAAAGAGTGTTATCTTATTTCATTAAGTGTCAATTTGCAGAAACTAAATTCTATGGGTTTTTTTTTTTTTTTTTACATTGTTTCAGATCATTAATTGAACCATATCCACATCATTTTCTTCTTGGTTGGGCTAAGAACTTTTCAGCACCCCCTCGTATGATACTCCCTATAAAGCAGTGGTCTCAAACTTGCGGCCCTCCAGGTACTATTTTGAGGCCCTCGGTATGTTTCTTATAATCACAAAAGTAAAATAAAACAGTTTCTTCATCATATGTCTCCTTAGCTATAAATGACAATATTATTATTAAGACTTAGCTAAAAGGAAAAATTAATAAACTATAAAGAGTTTTACCTCTTGCAAAATTGTCATTTCTTTAATAAGACATTAACTATTTTTTTTCTGAGGCCCTCCAAATACCTACAAATCAAAAATGTGGCCCTGCAAAGGGTTTGAGTTTGAGACCACTGGCTTAACTGTAACCATGACATCCTGTTTGTCTTTGGGAAGCAGAGCTGAGCTTGTCATAATGCCTCATTCCACCAATAAGAGCCAACCTCATCAGTGATGTCACAATGGCTTCATTGTCCTGTTCTCCCTTCTGCCCTCCAACCCAGCCAGCAGATTAACTATTCCCCTTAAATCAGTGGTCTCAAACTCTTTAATAAGACATTAACTTTTTTTTTTTCTGAGGCCCTCCAAGTACCTACAAATCCAAAATGTGGCCCTGCAAAGGGTTTGAGTTTGAGACCACTGCTATAAAGCATCTTTACTTAAAAAAAAAAAAAAAAAAATTGAGCTCATTAATAATTTAACTTCCCCCTTTCCCTTTTTACAAACGGCACAAGAGGTTTTTAGTGCTGGCCATCATGTTGAATGCTTTGCACTGCTCCGGCGGTCATAGGGTTTCTATGCGCATCAGAGCAGCGCAAAGTATTCAGCGTACCAGCCGGCACTAAAAAACTCTTGTGCGGTTCTGTAAAAGGGGGACGGGGGGGGGGGTATTAAAATAGTCCTTAAATGTGTTCAAAAAAATATTCCCACATTATAATCGTGTCTTAATGTTACGCTTTGCAAAGAACACAGTTGCTCTGATGATGCAATATAAGATATATTAATATATTCGGTTGCTTAAAAACATCTGTATCAACAGGTGTTTCTGTGTCCTGCAAACATATTACATGAACTCTTGTTTTAATTATCTCAGGAGATCTTTAATTACATATGCACACATAAACAGCTTTACTTGCCTTTTAATTTTATTACAGAAAGTTGTTCCTTTGCACTCGTATACAATTTTAGGTGAATCTAAATACAGTGGTACCAGCCAACTATAAACTGTAACATAGTAACATAGTAAATGACGGCAGATAAAGACCTAAATGGTCCATCCAGTCTTCCTTTAAGTTATACCCATTAAAAAATACATGATTAGATTAACTGGGGCATAGACTGTAAAGTCTAGTATTGTCCTAGGTTCCAAATGCTGAAGTTGCAAATTTGCAAATATCAGCATATATAGACTGATATGGAAGAGTCCCTATGCCACACCTTAGTATTCTACATATAGGGGCTGATAATGAGAGAATGGACTTACTAGAGGTAATAGTTTCTTGATTTCTTAGAAGATACAGTGGGTATTTATTATGCTTATGTAAAATAGCTTTTCTAGAATTAAAATGAAATGACTTACACCAATGTTTAAGTATGATATTCGCAGCAAATCTTCTTTCTGATGACAATTTTGCACTCTGCTGTTCTTCCCCTTGCAGCCTATATGAAGGTATAAGATAAGCCTCGTCCAATTTCTGTTAGTGCATGCATATAATGTATTAAAATAATGTTCATCCGCTCCACAGGGAGAAAACTAGAAGGAAACTGGCAACCCCATATTTCTGAAATATGATTGAAGAGCAGCAAAGGGATACTATAGAAAATCAGCTCGTGCTTTTTGATTGTTATCTTTAAAATCTAACTTTCGAAAACTTTTTTTCTGATCCTAGAGGCTGTTGCCTTTAGGTTTCATTTCTGAAAAAATACTGCCACCCTGTGGACAAAAGTACTGTTTTCTTTATAAGTGTTGTGGGGTGAAGTTTTCTTGGCTTATGACCAGAGGCAAGAATGTCTTTTAAGAAAGGTGGGGGCGGGGGAGGGGGGCGGAGGGGGAGGAAGTAGATCAAATGTCTAAGCAGTTCTGATACAAAGAAATACACAGACAGTAACTCAAGACTTGTCTAGCTGGTGCCAATGAAATTCCCAGAAGATTTATTTCCTCTGGTATGTCAGGAATCTGACTATTGAAGCATCATTTCTTTCTCCTAGAACTGTGGTGATCATATAGCTCCGTGCAAAGAAGCAGGGGATAAATCAGTTCTGCTTTTTGCCCCCGCTACATATATAGATCCGCCATCCTCACTGAGCTTAAGAGTCTGTCAGAAAGTCCATAAATTTTTCCTTTCAATGCTTAAATTTCACTTTCTTGCTCCAACAGTGGGGAATCAGCACATTGCAAACAGCTGCAAGAGATCCGAGTCTACACAGATACTGGCTGTTTCCTGGAGTTTTCATGAAGCAGGTATAGTTTACAAAGTATGACAACTGACATTCTCCCATGAGGTCCTGCAAACAGGGTGCACAGTTTCAGGCAGGAGATGGTAATATAGGTTCCATATCATAGCAGTCCTAAAGAACATGCCCACTTCTGGTAGTATTCTGTTTTATGTTTAATTTGTGATCTAGTATGTTACTAATTATTTTATCCTGTTATAGATGCCTTAATGTCACCTGGCTATTGGCCCTGAAGCAGTGGACCTAGAACATAGTCCACGAAACACTGGCCGCGTCGGCCTAGACATTATATAGGCAGTACAGACAGACCACTAAATAATGGGACGTTCAAGTCATACAGTTGCCTGAGATAAGTAACTTTAGTTCTCTAATCTTGAGAGTAATGCACCCTGAGGAAAATTGAAGTTTTATCACATTATCTATGTTTCACTAAAGAAAAAGTTCTAAAAAGTTTTAAAAAAATAATTTTTAAAAAACCATCAAGTCCAGGTTTTTCGGCCCATGACTGGAGTATGAAGCTGTAAAATTACGCTGACCGTTCAGTCCATGATAGGACTACGCATATGCTCCGAATCTGAGGCCTTTTCCTGGTGATAAAAAAGATAAGAAAGAGCAAAAGTAAAAAAAGTAAAAAGCTATAGATCTGATGCATCTCTCATATTAAGTGGTATATGTGTTATATATGAGAATAGTGTATTTTGACCACTTGGGCTTATAATACTTAGGCTCATACATAAAGTCATTGGCAAAAAAAATCCCTTTTTAAAATTTGTTTTATATTATAAACCGCATTGATTTACTGTTTTACTGTTACATATGTGGTATATCAAATAAATGAAACCTGTAACCTGTAGCCTGTAAACCTGTAAAAACCAACAATTTTTTATCCCCTTATTAGCAATAAATGTCTGTATATAGCACAAAAAGAATCACACATATGGTAATTGGTTTAGTTTTAATTCACTTTTTATAGTTTAATTTGAAAGTCCAGTCGGGTCAGTAATTTTGTGAGCGACCATGTAAAATTATGAACAATTGCCCACATACTCCGCTTAGAAGGAAAATAGGGTAAAGCATAGATAAGAACGCAGAAATCACTGTCCTACTTTTAGGCACTAATTGAGGCCTGGTTAGCGCTGAATATTGGCTAGTCAGTTATCAGTTAGCCAATATTCAATGACGGTCACCAGAAAAGTATGGGGCCAGCACCGGGAGCGGGCTTTAAGTGCAGAGTCCACCACTAGCTAAATAGTGGCCCTCAGGTGGTTTTTTTTGTTGTTGTTGCTTTTTTACAATTAGGGATTTATTTCTTCCATTTTCTATACCGTTCTCCCAGGAGAGCTCAGAATAGTTCACATTCATTTATTCAGGTACTCATTCAGGCATTTTTCCCTGTCTGTCCCGGTGGGCTCACAATCTATCTAACGTACCTGGGGCAATAGGGGGTTTAAGTGACTTGCCCAGGGTCACAAGGAGCAGCGTGGGTTTGAACCCACAACCTCAGGGTGCTGAGGCTGTAACTTTAACCACTCTAGAAATTAAAATGTAGTAAAAGTGAGCCAAATATAAGACATTCAAGCCATTGTGACATCACTGATGAGGTTGGCTCTTATTGGTGGAATGAGCCATTATGATGTCACAATACCAGCTCTGGTGATCAGAGGCTGAAACTGTTCACGCTATTAGTTTATTCAATTTTCTATACCGTTCTCCCAAGGGAGCTCAGAACTGTTTACATTAATTTATTCAGGTACTCATGCATTTTTTTCCCTGTCTGTCCCTGTAGGCTCACAATCTATCTAATGTACCTGGGGCAGTGGGGGGATTAAGTGACTTGCCCAGGGTCACAAGGAGCAGCGTGGGTTTGAACCCACAACCCCAGGGTGTTGAGGCTGTAGCTTTAACCACTGCGCCTATCAAGGTTATCTAAGCGGTTTACTATCAGGTACTCAAGCATTTTCCCTTTCTGTCGCAGTGGGCTTACAATCTATCTAACGCACCTGGAGCAATGGAGGATGGAGTGACATGCCCAAGGTCCCAAGGAGTAGTGTGGGGTTTGAACCCACAGCCTCAGGATTGTAGCCACCTAGGGTCAATATTCAAACCAATTTAACTGGGCAGGAGAGGATCCTCCCTGATTAAGGCCCTCTTTTACTAAACCGCAGTAGTGGCCCAGGGCGCTAAATGCTCCCATGCTGCTCCGATGCTTAGGCTTACCAGATGTCTGGATTTTAGAGGACATGTCCGGGCGCCCAGACAGCTTTTCAAAACCTGGCGCTTTGTCCGGGTTTTGAAAAGCTTCCTCTTCGCGCTTGAGTGGATGCCCTCCCCACCGACGAGAACAGACTGAGGGGGGGCGGGGATCGGTGCAAGGCTTGGGAGTGGTGTGGACAGAACAGGGTAAAATCTGGTAACTCTACCGATGCTCATAGGAATTCTATGAGTGTCGGAGCAGCATTAGAGCATTTAGCACTCTTGGCCAAGGTAGAAACCTCTACCACAGCTTAGTAAGGGGGGGGTATGTCTCATTTTTGGGGATGTCTGCTGATATTTCATCTGCACTTACCCAGATACTCAGTGGCACTGTCAGAGCAAAGTGGCTACGCTGAAACTAGGCAATGGGTGGCCCAGGGGTGGAGTTGGGGTGGTCGTCACTTAACTGGTTTGTAATTTAGAGTAAAGGGTCATGGATTTGATTATACCATTTTTCTGAGTACAACCAAAGCAGTTTACATTTTGTATTACAGTATATGCAGGTAGTTTATCTGTCCCTAGCAGAAGTTTAAAGCCAATAGGAGGTTAGGGGGAGAGTGTGGTGCAGTGGTTAAAGCTACAGCTTAAAACACCCTGAGGTTGTGGGTTCAAACCCATGCTGCTTCTTGTGACCCTGGGCAAGTCACCATTGCCCCAGGTACATTAGAAAGATTGTGAGCCCACCGGAAGAGACAGGGAAAAAATGCTTGAGTACCTGAATAAATGAATGTGAACTATTCTGAGCTCTACTGGGAGAACGGTATAGAAAACTGAATGAATAAATATTCAGGCCTTAAGTTAGCAAGCCAAATATGACCACATAAACAGCAGTCCTATCTTTAACTGTTTTAACACAACTGGTTAAGGCTGAATTTTGGCATTTAATCGGTTAAGTGTTGGCAGTACATACTCGTACCTTTATTCTCAGTGCTGGAATCTAGACATGGCCTGGCAGTGAATATTATGGCATAAAGCCGATGGCAGTAAAAAAAAATACCGCTGACCACTACCAGACAAATATTTACCCCCTATATGCACCTATACGTATCTATTTAACAAATTTACAAATATATATCGCCTGGAATCTAGGCGGTTTCCAATATCAATTACATTCATAAGAATTTCATAAGACCATCGACAGGACAATATTCATTTACTGTATATCTATAAAAACATAAACATAGGCAATATTCATGATTTACATGAATAAGACAGCCACATGTCCAATAGGGTACAAGAACTGTTTCTATTACCTACATACGAGGCATCGACAAATACTTGGGTCTTTATTTTTTATGGTGTGAGCACTTATACCAGCCGTGATGCTAGAGATAAGTGTGTGGAACAACAAAAAACCCATAAAGAGGAGTACTGAAAATATATCAAGAGAACGAATCTCCCCCGACCCAAAAAGAGGGGTGAAAATGGTGCTCCTCTCTGTTCAGTACCATTTTCAACTTCGCCTGACTATTCTCTGGCTGGTTACTTGAGAGCATACAGCGATAGCATAGCTGGTTCCTGAGGAAGGGGTTTTTTCCTCGAAACAGAGCCCCGTTGGACGGGTTCATTTTATGCTGGCTATGCTCCTACTCCAGATTTCTACGGAGAAGCTAAGTACCTCAGTTTTTTGTTTAGCCCATGGCTGTGCCAGCTTGGCTGATTTTGGATGCTACTGTACCCTCGGATGAGGGGCAGAGACAGCCTAACTTATTTATGGATGTGATTATTTATATTTTTAACTTTTAGCACACTTGTTTGTGCACTAGTTCAACTATATTAAATTTGCACACGGATTAGCCTGGGGATATTTCACAGATAATATACCCTTCTGGGTGTATGACTGTGACAGCTGGTGCATTAGGGGCATGTTCCCGTTGCAGGCTGTGAGACTGAGGGCTTCCCTTTCACCTTTAAAAATTTGTGGTAGGTTGTTCCCATTGGGCTGTCTCTTCCCTTCACCCCTCTTTTTGGGTCAGGGGAGACTCGTTCTAGAGATAAGTGTGTAACATACAGTATAAGTTCCAGGCAGAATTGTGAGTCCTGCCTAGACTTAAACTGTCTGTATACCTACCTGTAAAACATATGCTATTTATTTATTTCAAAATGTATAGCCCGCATGTCCTGCAATTCTAGATAGGTAACAATAAAGCATGCATTAAAAAAATAGCACACGGTTACATAACAATAAAAGTTATACATTAAAAACTACTGCAATCAAAACTACTAAAAGCTTTAAAATAAGTAACCACAGTCAGAAAGTGTATCAAACATAAAATTAAAATTAAAACCACATTTTAGGAGAGGAACACATGTTCAAAAAGCCTGTATAAGACATGAGTGTATTATCAAAATAGCTCTTAGACAGAATTTTGGAATTTGTATTAATCGGGCAACGTAGGCAAAACAACTTATTTTACCTCCCTTATTTTGCATGCAAATAACCCTTTCTGGATGTTGTTTGCAATTGTGTCAGGACTGAGCGATTGTCAGACCTCTCTAGGCCTCCAGTTAAGGAATTTGTAGAATTTATTTGTGCTCTAAAGTATCTATATTGCATTCGTTGGTGTTGCCTACTTCAGGGCAGACTGATTCATCTGCATCAGTCCAGGTGATGGTAGCCCATGGATTGGATTTACTTGCTGCCTCTAGGCATTCATGTTGCACCTTCTCCCTAGCTATGCTCAGGTCCTTCAAGAAGCTATTTTCAATGGTAAACCTTTCTGGGACCCTGTTTTTGGGACCCTGTTCCCTCTACCTGGCTTGAGTTCTCATGCCATGGCTTGTTGCATCGGGCTTTAAGTAGGGTGAATGGAACAGTGTTGATTTTAAAGAAGTCCTCCAGGGACCTGTTGGTCACTGCCAATCTATAATAATAAAACGCTAAGCGTGCATGCGCACTCCTACCTGCGTGATCTATGATTGGCAGGAATGCGCATGCGCACTTCGACTCCCCCCTCACTCAATGTAAGGCAGTTCGTCGTCGTTGCCCCCCCCCCCGGCGCACCCCTCCTCGGTGCACTTGAACCCCCGTTGACCTCCCATCCAACCCTCCCACTGCGAGACGACCACAAACCTCCCAACTCCAGCAGCATCCGCAGTACTCTAAACATTCTAAACACGCTGCTTCGCAGCCTTCTACTGCCCTGATTTTCTCTGCCGCGTACCTGATGACATCAAGACAGAGGCAGAGGAAAATCACGGGCAGTAGAAGGCCGCGTATCAGCGTGTTTAGAGTGCTGCGGACGCTGCTGGAGCCGGGAGGTTTGTAGGTCATCTCGCGGTGGGAGGGTCGGATGGGAGGGCCAGTGGGGTCTGTTGCATGGTGGCGGTAGTGTCAGGGGAGAGGGGAGATGGAAACATGCTGCTCAATGATTCTACTGCACAGGGGGATGGGAGGGAGGGAGGCAGGCAGGCGGGCTTTGGGGGGTGGGGGTGGGACAAAGTCTGGAAGGCAGTAAAGGGGACATAGGAAGGAGGCACTGGGGGCACTAAGGACACAGGACAGAGGCACTGGGAGCACTAAGGACATGGGAAGGAGGCACTGGGGGCGCTAAGGACACAAGACGGAGGCACTGGGGGCACTAAGGACATGGGACGGAGGCCCTGGGGGCACTAAGGACATAGGAAAAGACACTAAGGACAAAAGAGGCACTGAGGGCACTAAGGACATAGGAAGGGGCACTAAGGACATAGGAGGCACTGAGGGCACTAAGGACATAGGAAGGGGCACTAAGGACATAGGAAAGTGGCACTGGGGGCACTAAGGACATAAGAAGGAGGCACTGAGGGTACTAAAGAAATAGGATGGGACACTATGGACATAGGAAGGGGGGGCCATGGATAGACAGGCAGGCATGGCACAACAGAGAAATACAGGCAGGCAGGGGACCAGGGAGACAGAGACAGAAAGAAAGACAGACAGAAAGAATGATAGACAGAGTCCAAGGAGAGAGAGACAAAGAAAAAAAACCCAAAAAACAGATAGACAGGCATCTACTCTAGCACCCGTTAATGTAACGGGCTTAAACACTAGTTGCAGGCCTATTTCAAACTTTTGTCACTTGGCTAAATTAACTAAGATTGTTTTGAAGCAGCTATTGAACCATGTTGCTGCAGTTTCAGGTTTAGATTCTTCTCAATCAGTTTCACTCTACAGCTCCTCGGTATCTCTCTTCTCTCCCTAAACTCCATCCCCAGAAACTCCGCTTATCTGGTAAGTTCCTCTTATCTGTACCCTTCTCTACAACCAAGTCCAGACTCCATCCCTTCTACTTTGCTGCACCATATGCCTGGAGCAAACTGTCTGACTCGGGATGTCAAGATCCGTCTTTGGCAGTATTCAAATACAGACTCAACGCTCACTTCTTTGAAGCTGCTTTCAATTCCAAACTCCAACCTACCTGCTAAGCACCAAGATCTGTTTTATCATTCCCTCTGTAATTCCCCCACCTGAGTACTGTGGATAGATGCACCTTATTGTCCAGTTTGTCTATCTTAACTAGATTGTATGCTCTTTTGAGCAGAGGCTGTCTCTTCCATCTTTTGGTGTACAACGCTGGATATGTCTTGTACTGTTATAGAAATAATAAGCAGTACCCTATTCCCCCGAAAATAAGACCTATCCCGAAAATAAGCCCTAGCATGATTTTTAAAGATGCTCCTAATATAAGCCCTACCCCAAAAATAAGCCCTAGTTAAGATTGACCCCCGAAGCCCCCCCCTTGAATGTCCCCAACACTCCCTGACTCCATTCCTGACACTAGTGCTGCCTGATATGCTGAAAAAAATCGGACTCATTGATTTCATCACTCTCCCACCCCTGCTGCTTTAGGAGGCCTCGGAGCGAAGGTATGTCAGTCTCACAGTGAGAGGGTCGCTGGGGTTCTGCTGCACAGGGGGATGGGAGGGAGGGATAGAAAGATGCTGCACATGGGGGAGGGGGGAGAGAAAGTAAAGGGGTAGGATTGGGGTAGAGGAGAGGGAGAGATGATTGTTGTACATGAAAAAAATAAGACATCCCCAAAAATAAGCCCTAGTGCATTTTTTGCACCCAAAATTAATATAAGACACTGTCTTATTTTCAGGGAAACACGGTTGTAGTTTCCATATGGGTTTCAATACAAAGACGGTGCTGGCAGTTTACTTAGTGAAATGAGAGTCAATTTAGATGGTGGGCAAGTGACCCTAGCTTTCTCCCTAAATTTGGCAGTGGCATTTCACCTGTTGGATCATCGGCTCTTGTTATCCAGATCCTTAAATTATTTTTTTAAGGTTAGGATCTCCTGTTCTCTGAACTTACCTAAAGCAAACAGAGCATCTGAATATCTGACTGAAAGAAAAGTGGAGAATTCATACTTTTATTTTCATGATTTGTATAATATTAACTGCCTGATTTATTATGATGCGGTGCTAAGTTCAACTGGTGATTGGTTCTTCTTTTAAAAAAAAAAAAAATCCCCTTTTACTGAAATCATGAGTTCAGACAAGGATAATTCCCCATGCGACATCACACATATGATTTCATGGTTATGCCATTTTCATAGCTTTATCAAAACCACACTGTGGATTCAGAGTCCCTGGCACTGCCAAGTCATGAGTGAATTTAGAGAGGTCCATGATTGGGTAAAAGAAAAAAAAAAAAGAAAAAAACGTGAATCAGACAAAAATAGGAAAGATAATTAATTAGGGTGAGACGTTTATTATTTTTAGACATGTGACATTCTTATTAGAGTTAAGCTCATCTGAATCTTATTATTCCTGCAATTTGCTAGCTAACAGAGCAGGATCATGAATTTGTTAATTAAAAAAGGGCACCTCAGGGAAGATGAAATAAATTTTGATGTCCTAATATAGTTACTATAGTGCCAATAAATCTCTTGCATATGTTTCCTATATTTCTAGACTATAAAGTCCTCTTTGTTTGGTCTCCACTTGGGGAAACAATGGAAGTCATTATGGCTCCCATAATTTTTAATTCATAATGAGGGTCTATAGTTAATTTTATTTTTTTTTCCAGCAAAGACAACTTCCTGCTGACCTCTTGTCCCATATTCTATAACAGTGGTTCCCAAACCCTATTGCATACCTGTCACTTCCATTATATGCAAATCTCTCTCATGCATATTCATTAGGGATATCTTGAAAACCCGACTGGCTGGGGGTCCCCCAGGGCAGGGTTTGGGAACCACTGTTCTATAAGATCTGTGGCCTATGTCCCTCAATAAGAAAACTGCTGTTGTAAATATGGTGACACAGGGACTTGGTGGAGGAAGGGGAAAATAAAAAATATGAGCAGAAGAAGCAAAAGAAATCAAGTGTCATGTTCAACTTCAAAAATTCCTTCACTCCCTCTGATTAAGTAGGTCCAAAGCAGGTTTCAAACATGGCTAGAAACTCAAAAGTTTAAAAAGTCTATTTCACGAAGAAGTGAATTGATCGATGTCAGGTCAAAAGCGCGCCGGGACAAAGGCGCGTGCAGACAATTGAGCGCAGCGCAGAGGCGTGTGCCGCAGAAAATTACTGTTTTTACGGCTCTGGTGGGGGGAACCCCCCCCACTTTACTTAATAGAGATCGCACCACGTTGTGGGGGCATTGTAGGGGGCGTGGGGGGTTGTAACCCCCCACATTTTACTGAAAACTTTACTTTTTCCCTGTTTTTAGGAAAAAAGTTAAGTTTACAGTAAAATGTGGAGGGTTACAACCCCCCAAACCCCCCACAATGCCGGTGCAATCTCTATTAAGTAAACTGGGGGGGCTCCCCAACAAAAACCCCCGTCGGAGCCCCTAAAAACTGTAATTTTCTTCGGCGCGCGCCTCCGTCTTGCGCTCAGTTGTCGGCGCGCGCCTTTGTCTTCTGTTAAATCTAGTAACCAAGTCCGCTCTTTACCAGGACTTCTATGTACAAAGAGCAGGTGGAGAGAAAAGGAGTTACTTGGGTTCAGTGGGCAACATTTTGCAAAGATAGTGCCATTAGAACAGAAGCAAATCATAATCGCTCCTGTCCCTGAGCACTCCCCCATGATTTAGAGTAGTGATCTCCAACGTGCAACCCCTGAAGTCCTCCATTGTGGCCATCATACAGTTGACCGAAATGTTCTTCAAACCCTGTACGTGCGTTAATTTCAATCTTGCCCACTGATTTAGAATGTAATTTTGGATAGGTGCAAAGGGGGTGGTACTATTTATGAAAAGGGAAATTTTAATACCTAAGGTGTGTAGTAGTATGATGGTGTGATCGTAGGCAATGGAAATTTTTTTTCTTTGGGGGCTCAAAAGATCTCACTACCCAACAAACAGGATGGATTAGAAAGCCAAAGTAATAGCTCAAACTGAAAAGAAAATATGGCTTCTAATCTTCTATATATATATAAAATCGGAGGTATGTATGTGTGTATATATGTGTGTATGTGCCGCGATCACGCAAAAACGGCTTGACCGATTTGAACGAAACTTGGTATGCAGATCCCTCACTACCTGGGGTGATATGTTCTGGGGGTCTCGCGGCCCACCTGCACACGTGGGCGGAGCTACAAACAGAAAATCAGATTTCACCCATTCATGTCAATGGAAAAAACGTAAAAAGCTGCCATTCTCACTGTAATTCAAAAACGGCTTGACCGATTTGAACGAAACTTTGTATGCAGGTCCCTCACTACCTGGGATGATATGTTCTGGGGGTCTCGCGGCCCACCTGCACACGTGGGCGGAGCTACAAACAGAAAATCAGATATCACCCATTCATGTCAATGGAAAAAATGTAAAAAGCTGCCATTCTCACAGTAATTCAAAAACGGCTTGACCGATTTGAACGAAACTTGGTATGCAGATCCCTCACTACCTGGGGTAATATGTTCTGGGGGTCTCGCGGCCCACCTGCACACGTGGGCGGAGCTACAAACATAAAATCAGATTTCACCCATTCATGTCAATGGAAAAAATGTAAAAAGCTGCCATTCTCACAGTAATTCCAACTACCTGGGATGATATGTTCTGGGGGTCTCGCGGCCCACCTGCACACGTGGGCGGAGCTACAAACAGAAAATCAGATATCACCCATTCATGTCAATGGAAAAAATGTAAAAAGCTGCCATTCTCACAGTAATTCAAAAACGGCTTGACCGATTTGAACGAAACTTGGTATGCAGATCCCTCACTACCTGGGGTAATATGTTCTGGGGGTCTCGCGGCCCACCTGCACACGTGGGCGGAGCTACAAACATAAAATCAGATTTCACCCATTCATGTCAATGGAAAAAAATGTAAAAAGCTGCCATTCTCACAGTAATTCCAACTACCTGGGGTGATATGTTCTGGGGGTCTCGTGGCCCACCTGTACACGTGGGCGGAGCTACAAACAGAACATCAGATTTCACCCATTCATGTCAATGGAAAAAATGTAAAAAGCTGCCATTCTCACAGTAATTCAAAAACGGCTTGACCGCTTTGAACGAAACTTGGTATGCAGATCCCTCACTACCTGGGTTGATATGTTCTGGGGGTCTCGCGGCCCACCTGCACACATGGGCGGAGCTACAAACAGAAAATCTTATTTCACCCATTCATGTCAATGGAAAGGATGTAAAAATCTGCCATTCTCACAGTAATTCCAACTATAAAACACTTTATATTACACTATAACCACTAGGGACATCTTTTCTATTCTACCACGGACACCATACATATAGAGTTTGTATGTTCTAACTGTGTTTGTAACTGTTTCCTTCATGCACCCCAGTTCATAATGTTATTACATTACATGAGTACTCACATATGCTGAACTAGGCACACAGGTTCCATTCTGAACCGGGAAAAAACTGCATGGAGTTTCTTTTCAACCTGAGTTTCCACATATTGAGTTGTTTAAATCAATACTGAAACTTTTGGATGCCACTTATTCCAACAGATCTTCCTTTTCAGTTTAAAAGATTGCTAATTCCAGTGAAACTTGCATTCATTCACCACTATAATGTATCTTTATTTGAATCCATTTACAGTGTTATTGCTATAATTAAATACCCGTGCAACGCCGGGGCATCAGCTAGTAACAAATACAAGGTGTTACTTATATATGAGAGGAAAAAGGATCTCAGAATCCTGCTCAGGACCTGATGAAATACTGAAAGATTTAAGTCTGAGACTTATCAGTTCCATATTTTGATCACTGATCCTGTAAAAAAATCTCTTAAATTCTCAAACACCCTATTTTGTGTATATTAACTTATATTTATAATTTTCAGTGATTTTTAAATCGTTATATATAATGGCTGTTGTTCATTATGGAAGTCCTGTGAGGAGATGTCTAGAATAAAGGCCTGTATTTTCTGTTTGTTGTAACGAGAATAAAAGATTGGCTTTGGGGAAAATACTGAGTTTTATGGTTATTGTAGGGGAATTAAGATTTGGGGCTAATTCTCAGGGGAAGTGGGAATAACAGGAAGACTGTAGTTCCCTCTCAGTACCAGACAACCCTGTCTGAGACTTCTTCAGGCCTTCTCATTTTGCATAATCCATCATCAAGACCGGGACTCGTACCCTAGGGCATCCCTAGTGGTAGCAATGGTGATCATTTTCAAAGCAGACGGATGTCTCAAAATGCCCCCACCAAAAGTCCATCTACCCAAAACATCCAAATTGCGATTTTGGAATGGCAGAATTTGGACATTCTACACTTCAGTGCATCCAAATAACAAGGGGGAGTATTGTGGGCAATGCTCCCTCGAAGGATTGGCCAGGTGCATTCAAATTTTTTTCATGTAAGCAAAAGTTCTAAAAACCAGGTTTTCAAGAATTTTTGTGAGCGACCATGTAAAATCTGTGAGTGACGCTTCCAGAATGTATGAGTGATTGATCACACGCTCTGCTTAGAGGGCACATAGATTGTGGGCGGGACAAGAGAGGACCAAAAATTAGGACAACCAGCAGTGATACTGAATGAGAAGAAATGTCCAAGTTTAAAAGGACATTTCTATTTAGACCTGTTTCAATCATATCTAGGGTAGAAAAAGGTACTCTGAGAAGCTGACCACAAGTGAGATTAAGGCATGACCCCCTCATGAAATCCCCTGTGGCTACTGAATGCTTCCCTCACTTCTGAAAGGGTGTCAGGTCAAAAGCGCGCCGGGACAAAGGCGCGCCCAGACAATTGAGCGCAGCGCGGAGGCGCGCGCCACTCAAAATTACTGTTTTTAGGGGCTCCGACGGGGGGGTTTGTTGGGGAACCCCCCCACTTTACTAAATAGACATTGTGCCGCGTTGTGGGGGCATTGTGGGGGGGTTTGGGGGATTGTAACCCCCCACATTTTACTGAAAACTTCACTTTTTCCCTGTTTTTAGGGAAAAAGTTAAGTTTACAGTAAAATGTGGAGGGTTACAACCCCCCCCAAAACCCCCCATAATGCCCCCACAACGTGGCGCGATGTCTATTAAGTAAAGTGGGGGGGGGTTCCCCAACAAAACTCCCCGTCGGAGCCCCTAAAAACAGTAATTTTGAGCTGCGCGCGCCTCCGCGTTGCGCTCAATTGTCCGGGCGCGCCTTTGTCTTTCGTGCTGTTGTCTATGAACCCCTGAAGTGATACTGTGAAACTAAGTTGCCTGACAATATCAGGTACAGTATTATAGGCATCCTGAACACAGCATTAAGCTGGACTGAAGGGTAGCCTAGTGGTCAGTACAGTGGATTGTAAAAGCAGAAGACTCAGCTTTGCTTACTGCAAGTTTCTGCAGTGAGACCCAGAAACCTACAATAAGCACCAGCTGCAGAAACCCTGAGAGGACTCAGGTTCAAATCCCTTTTTTTAACCTTTAAATTGTGAGCTCTGCAGAACCAGAGATATACCTACTGGTGATGCACATTCAGACACAGTAAGTACAGTATTTCCTTGTCTCTGAAGGGCTCACCATTTAAAATAATAGAGTTGCAGTTGAATATGAGCCCGGTTGCCCTGGATTAAAATCCACTGCACTGCTTTGCAGGGGCATCTTTGTGGCCATTTTTGTGCAAATGCTGCTAGACAGATATCCTTGTTCCAAGCTTTTTGGCATTGATAATGTTGGTGCTTTTTTTGGAAAATGACTGCTTATTTTGGATGTTCTCACTGATTTTTAAACAGAAATCCCTGATGTTTTCCTGTTCAAAAATGGCCCTGAGATGGATAGGTTGGGTTTTTTTTTGGACATTATAAGCCAGACATCTCAATTTGGATTTGGACGTTCTTTCAAAAATTCCCCTCCATGTATCTATACAGCTGTCCTTTCGCGAATACTGTAAATTTGCGAATAACTTTCCCTTTCCATATTCGCGGGTATTTTCAAATACCGTAAATTCATGAATAAACATTCCTTACATATTCATGGGCACAGTGCCAAGAGAAAAACATTACTCCCCACCCTTGAGTAGTGGAGACTGGTATTGGACCATGCTCGCGGACTGCGGCAAAACTATGAATCACACTTCTCCAGCACTGGTCAGGGCCTTTTCTCATGATAACCCTCAGTCAGGGGGCAAAGTCAGCTCTGCTCCAGGGCCAACCACGCTGCAGCAAAACTCAGTCACACACTTCTCCAGCAAATTTCCCTGGTGCTGGTGAGGGCTTTGTCTCTCAGCAACCGTCAGGGGGTGGAGTCAGCTCTGTTCTGGGCCTGACAACACTGCAGCAAAGCAGTCAGCTCTGTCCCGGGTGAGATGAAACAATGTGAGTGAGGCTGCTTTAGCAAACTTTAACTTTTTACAAAATTTAACTTACAGTACAGCACTATAGTATTTATTGATGGGAAAAAATGTGAATATCTGAACCCACAAATATGAAGGGAGACCTGTATATCTATATTTGAAGATCAGTGTATTGCAAACTGTGTGCTGCGACGGAAAAAGTTTGTGAGACACTGCTGCAGATAGATATGCATATATAGAAAAAGAGAGAGGGAGAATTTTTTTTTTATCTCACAGCAGATTCTAGTACTATCACCTCATGCTACAACAATGCATCATTCGATTATGAGCAAAATGTTCCAGAAGATCTTTCTAAAAGTCATGGTGCATTGACAAGAAAAGTTATGAGGGCTGATGAAAATTTCTCAGTCCAATCAAGAAGAGAATGCTGTGGAGCCATGAAACTTACAAGTTATTCCATACTTTTCTTGACACTTTTTGTTTCATTTCATATTATTGAAACGAAATGTCAAGAAAAGTGTGGAATAACTTGCAAGTGTCATGGCTCCACATCATTCTCTTCTTGGTTGGACTGAGAAATTTTCAGCGGCCCCTCATATTGTGATGTCATAATGTCTCATTCCACCAATGCTTAAGAGTCATTTTCATTAGTGATGTCACAATGGCTTGGTTATACTAGTAACCATTTACTAGATTCATTTGTCTCATTGAAATGAAAAGTGTCAAGAAAAGTGTGGAATAACTTGTAAGTGTCATGGCTCCACATCATTCTCTTCTTGGTTGGACTGAGAAATTTTCAACAGCCCCTCGTATTGTGATGTCATAATGTTTCATTCCACCAATGCTTAAGAGCCATTTTCATTAGTGATGTCACAATGGCTTGGTTTTCCTATACTTGTGCCCATTTACTAGATTCATTTGTCTCATTGAAATGAAAAGTGTCAAGAAAAGTATGGAATAACTTGTAAGTGTCATGGCTCCACATCATTCTCTTCTTGGTTGGACTGAGAAATTTTCAGCAGCCAATCATAATTGCCCATCTTCATATGTTCTATTTTGCCACTCCTGTGGGATGGTCTAACTTTGCTCAGAAGAGATTAAAAAAGGAGACCCTATAGATCTACAGATCTCATGTGTCCACTCAGTTGTTGAGGTAGCACCATTCCCTTCCGTGGTTCACTCAGTCTGATGCTATAGTGCTATTTTTCAAAGCACTTAGATTTACGAAATTCCATAGGAACTTTTTAAGTCTAAGTGCTTTGAAAATATGCCTTCAAGTCTACTCAGTGAATTTCTCCTCATGGTTTTCATAGCTCCGGTCCTTATTTCTTTTGTCTTTTGAATATCTTACATAAACCTAATCTAATCAAATCAAATCTAATCCTTAGGTTTGTATACCGCATCATCTCCACGTTCGTAGAGCTCGGTGCGGTTTACAGTAGAAGAAATAGGAAAGAACTACAACAGAGGGTTAGAGGTAGAAGTGTGAAGAAAATTTAGAGGACTTGGGATGCCAAGATATAAGAGTTATAGCATGGCTCCCTTAACCACGTTGTAAGATTTCATTCAGTGACGTCCATTAGTCTGTCAGAGCCTTCCTCTTGGTCTAATGACATCGCCAAAAATACTTGAAGGAATTGCAGCTCTCTTAAGAACAGCAATCCATCTGTTAGCTTCTATGCTTCCTGACAGACTGAGTCTGCTGTGGCTGAAATAATTCTCATTTTAAGAATTTGCATATGATATTGTATCAGTAGCATGCATTATATTATCAGCATCTGTGCTGTTTTCCCATGGTCAAATTAGCAAATTCCTCTTTGATAAACATTAGTGTGTAAAAGACAGAAATATGATGAGCAGCAGGATATTGTACATATTATGTTGTACGTCGTAGAAAGCATTTTTGAATATAATTATCTTTCTGTGTGATTAGATGGTTGGTTACATCTATCCAGTAGAATACAGGACTGCTAAATGCACATGCAAGAGAGCAAAAATGCATTAATCTGCTCATTCTGATTTACCCATCCCTAAATGGGCATAGGGGATTTTGAAATCTCATTGTAAGTGTTTCTCCTTATTGTCAATTGCACTACATTACAGCTACAAATGGTAAGATGCATTTGTGTAATATTTCAATTACATTTTATGTAATAAACCAGACAATGAAATAAAGAGTAATGACATTCTGAACACGTGCAAATCATGCCTATAGTGTCAAAGTTTAACTGGATCATCAAAATGAATGCTAAGTTACACATACCCCCATCAGTTGACAGCGAGTACAAATGTAAGTCTAGCAGTTACTTAACCATCCAATTACATACAAAAAAGCCAATTACATGCAATTACATACAAATTACATATAAAACCATCCAATTACATGCAAAAAAATACAAAAAATACAAACAAAACATGCAAAAAAATCCAAACTTACAAAAACCATCCAATTGCATACAAACCATCCAACCATCCAGAAGACAAACGTGACTAGGGTTGTAGAAGTAATAGACCCTGATTGATTTTCATGAGGAGTTAGCTAAAATAAAGGCAGACAAAGTGATGGGGCCAGATGGTATACATTCCAGGGTGCTGAAGTAACTTAGGGAAGTTCTAGTAGCCCTGCTGACTGACCTTTTCAATGAGTCTCTAGAGTCGGGAGTGGTACTGGAGGACTGGAGAAGGGCGGATTAAGAGAGTTTTATGTTATGTTTTTAGAATTGTTTTTTAGTTTTGTGTTGATATAGTGATTTTGTATGTATGTTGACTATATTGTGTATGTGGTTTTTGGGTTTTTTGTTTTTATTTTCACCGCTTTGAATTAAAGCGGATTATAAATAAACAAACAAACTGTGTTTTGCAAATCCAAAATTTTCAGTAAACTTTCTTCTCTGACTGACTATATGAGAAGGTGCTACTGGCTAAATATCTCACATATTTTAGCCATTTCTATAACTTGTGAATTTTGTTAACTTGAGGTTTTCTTGTTTTATTACCATTAAACCATATAATGGGAAAGCAAGCCGAAGTTCCTAGTGGAGTCAGCAACATGGATCCTATAACCTGTACAGAATCCCATACTCTGGGTCATGGTGACCAAAGAAGAATGCAAACCTGAGACTGTGACCCATCGCCCTAGTCTCTGGGAAGAAACACATTTCTCTCCTATATAAATAAAAACATCTCCCCGATATACCTATAAATAGTACAGGAGAAAAGAGCGCTGTGCAAATTTGAAGATGCACGTACAAAGAACTGAGGAAAAGAAACCACCCTTTTCGTGTCAGTCAAAAGGCCCGACTGGAAGACGTCCGAATCAAGCAGTCAGTCAAGAAGAAATTAGGTGAATCACCTGGTAGCGCCAAAACGGTACCTCCGTCCACAACCCCCAAAAAAACAACCCCCAAAACCACCCAACAACTCTAAGTATTCCCTCACTTAACATCTCATGTCATTCTGACATAATCAGAAGTTTAACATATATTCAAATATGTTTCAAAGGGCTTATCTACCCTGACTCACTTATTTATGCGCCCCTATTTTTACTATATAAGTAAATGTCCAGACACTTCTTTAGCATTAGTCCATATTTAACATCATACACCAAAAGACCAATGTGAACTAATTCATCAACTTTACAATTTCTTTAGGGCTTCAGACATGCCATTTTTTGTTCGCCCATATTTTTGGCGATACAAAAAGTGTTTTTATGTGGCTATGGCTGTGGCTTCATCATTTGCCCACTCACTCTGAGTTTTTTTATATATATATTTTTTTTTGTAGTTTTTCTTATTTTATATATAAAGTGCTTCCCATAAATAGTTGTAATAAAAAGTTAACTTATCTTAACAAATTGTCATTTCCTTAATAGGATCGGGTCGGGGCTTGTCACATCGACATGTTTCGCCGTGAGGCTTTTTCAAGATAAAGTCCCCTGTAGGAATGAAAGAAGACGTTATAATTCCCATCCCCGTGCATTCTATAACAAAATTATTATCCTTTAAGGGGACCATACAGTAGATAACTCCACAACCATATGCTCACCCTTTTTCAGTTCAAACAGACCATCCCGATATCCAAACTTTCTGATCTATCAAAGATGGCCGCGGCGTCTTTTTTCTCAATATAAGTACCACCCCCACTTCATGACGTCACTACTCAAAATGATCAGTCCACTACAAATGCTGAAGCTCCGAAACCTTTTTTATGGGGACCCAGAGGAAGATCAAGAGGGGGCAAAAGGGGGCGGAACACGGATCCGAAGGGATCAACGGGCCCGGTGACACGGAACAGTCAACAGTAATAAATTTAAGAGTGCAGGTTGACGGAATATCAAGAGGAGGTTCTCCAATTAGGTTTGAACTTTATTCCTACCAGTTTATATGACCCTTTTGCCATAAGAGTGGCTTTCTTTAAATTTGTACGAAAGTTACAACTACGTATATATTTCTGTGACAATCCTCCCAGTATTGATATTTCAGTAAAAAAAAAACCCTAGTAAATGGATACCTCCGGGAAATGTCCATCATGTTGTTCTTACCTTTCAACAACTGGTTCTACTGGACTTGGAAAAACAAGAAAAAGAGAACGCTGGGCGGTTTGTCCCGGGGAATATGGACAAAAACCAACACTCTGCGTTAAAAGAACTGACGGAGAACAAACAAATAATAATATTGAAAGCGGACAAAGGAGGGGCCACTGTGTTGCAGAGTAGAGACCAATATAATTTGGAAGCCCAGAGGCAATTGAGCAATACTGCGGCTTATCGAGAATTGGACATAGATCCAGTAAAATCTTTACAGGAAAAAATTAGTGCCATAGTAGAACCCGCTTTAAAAAGTGGTATGTTAACAAAAAAAGAAGCTAATTTCCTTATGGAGCAATGGCCCACTACTCCAAAATTATATTTGGTCCCTAAAGTACATAAAAACTTGCAGTCCCCCCTGGGCAGACCTATAATGTCCACAAAAGGTTCGGTCCTAGAACCGTTATCGCAATTTGTTGATTTTTTTCTACAACCTTTTTTCATAAGAGTTACTTCATTTATCAAGGATTCCTCCCATTTCATCACTCTGTTACAAGACATTGAGCAGCCCACTGACGTACCCATACTTGCCTCTTTAGACATAACATCTCTCTACACCATGATCCCACAACAAGCAGCGTTGGACACTATAAAAGATGTCTTAGAGAAACGCACAGGGGAGCCTAGAATACATTCGGGTTTCTTGCTGGAACTAGCAAATCTAGTCATATCAGCTAACTATTTTTGGTTCAACGGAAGGTATTATCATCAAATTCAGGGTGTGGCGATGGGGGCGACGTTGGCCCCCTCAGTGGCAACTTTGTATTTGGCAAGTATGGAGGAAAGTATGATTTATTCCATGCAGAACTTTGAAAAAGTGGGGATGTGGAGGCGTTTCTTGGATGACGTATTCATCATCTGGAGAGATTCTGAAGAAACCCTATTAACATTTGTACGAGAATTGAATGGTTTGAATCAACATATAAAATTTACAGTAGATTATGATTTTGGCAAAGTTGACTTCCTGGATCTTACAGTAAGTTTTGAACAGGGAAGATTCATTACAACATTGTTTCGTAAACCTGTTGCCAGGAACACGCTATTAAAATTCCACAGTCACCACCCATACAAATTGAAATACAATTTGCCGGTAGGACAATTTCTTAGGTTGCGTCGTTTGTGCTCAGAAGATCGGGATTTTATACACCAATCTAGACAACTGGAGTACCAAATTAGAGCAAGAGGATACCCTAATAGAGCCATTCGGAAAGCTTTTCTCAGAGCTAAATATGCTAACCGGGAGTTATTATTACAGTCGTCATCCACTACCCAGGAAGAAGGGGAAGATCATAGGGATTATCCTGAGGATAAAAACACTAGAATGGTGTGTGTGTTGCCCTTTTATGTGGGGTCGAAATATATAGTTAACAGTATGAGAAAATACTGGCATATTTTGCAAACCGTTCCCAATGTCTTTGAGGAGTTCCCCATCATCACTTACCATCGTGGGAAAAATATAGGGGAATATTTGGCACGCCATTGATATTATATAGAAGGGAGTGAAGTACAAACCACCCCGGGGCATCAGAAGTGTCAGAAGTGCCAATGGTGCAATTGCACGATAGAAGGGCTGGAGTGGCAGCCCCCTCATAGGGAAATCAGTATTGTAGCTAATACGACAACCACATGCAAGACCCACAACGTTGTTTATGTAATATTATGCCCCTGTGATTTAGTATATGTGGGCAGAACAAGCCGCCAGATGAACATCAGATTAAATGAACATAAATCTAGGATAGTTAATAAAATAATGGAGGCTCCCTTAGTTGAGCATTGGGAAACCCATGGGCATGCCAGCACGGATATAAGATGGCGCATTATATCACATAAAAATGAAGGATGGGAGGGTGGAAACTACAAACGCAGATTAAACTGGTTGGAACAGAAATGGATCTTCAGGTTAAATACAGTGGCGCCAGGGGGTTTAAACCAGGAAGTGGAGTGGAGCACTTTACTATAATGTGTCTTCCCTGATTCGCTAGTTGAGTAGTGACGTCACGAAGTGGGGGTGGTACTTATATTGAGAAAAAAAACATCGCGGCCATCTTTGATAGATCAGAAAGTTTGGATATCGGGATGGTCTGTTTGAACTGAAAAAGGGTGAGCATATGGTTGTGGAGTTATCTACTGTATGGTCCCCTTAAAGGATAATAATTTTGTTATAGAATGCACGGGGATGGGAATTATAACGTCTTCTTTCATTCCTACAGGGGACTTTATCTTGAAAAAGCGTCACGGCGAAACATGTCGATGTGACAAGCCCCGACCCGATCCTATTAAGGAAATGACAATTTGTTAAGATAAGTTAACTTTTTATTACAACTATTTATGGGAAGCACTTTATATATAAAATAAGAAAAACTACAAAAAAAAATATATATATAAAAAAACTCAGAGTGAGTGGGCAAATGAAGAAGCCACAGCCATAGCCACATAAAAACACTTTTTGTATCGCCAAAAATATGGGCGAACAAAAAATGGCAAGTCTGAAGCCCTAAAGAAATTGTAAAGTTGATGAATTAGTACCCCTATTTTTACTTGCATATAAAACCTAGGCAAGTAACCCTTAATTGATTCTAATTAACACCAATAATTTCTTTTTAAAAATGCAAATTATCAGTGCTAATTAGCTTGTTGTCCAATTAAATTGTGCATCCAATTTAGGAACATAACCAAAATTGTGTGTGCGATTTTTGGCGCTTTTTATAGAGTTAGAGGGCTAATGTCAACCCCCCAAAAGTTTTCAAGACACAGAACTTCCTCTAAGTCCACAAAATCTGGAGCGTGATATGAGCCTCCAAGTATATGGGTTGATATTAAGTACTAACAAAGATAAAAGGTTAAAAAAAGTAAAAGACTTCCTAAATGAATGACCATCCTAACACTTAACCCCTCTTTTACTAAGGTGCACTAACCTTGTAAATTTAAGGGAAACAAGATTTTTCTAATCATTACAATAGTTTGTTAATGGCTCCCAAATATCTTGAAATTTCCTGAAACAACTCTGTTGTATTGCAATAAGTCTCTCCATTTTATAAATATGACATAAGGAGTTCCACAAAAATTATAATTTATAATTATGGGGTGGGAGGGAGGGTATTTTTATTGTTACATATTGTATAAGTATTGATTATATGATAGATAAGGGTGGGGAGGGGGGAGATAAGAGAATATTATATGTATCATTGTTGATTATTAAGTGATATATTTATGGTTATTTGTATGGATATGTTATCACACTTATTATAAGTTTAAAAATGAATAAAGATTAAATAAAATTTAAAAAAGGTGCGCTAACCGATTAATGCGCGCTAATCAAATTAGCACACTCTAAACGTTAATGCATCCGTAGACTAACATGCACGCGATAGCGTTTAGCATACGCTAATTTGATTAGCGTGCGCTAATCGGTTCGCGCACCGTAGTAAAAGAGGGCCTTAGACTTCACCATATCTAAGCTACCTAAATATCTCCTAATTTCCTGGTAGCTGACACACGACATCTATTATCACAAAAAGCACAGAGTTGCTTTGGGTCGTAGAAAAAGTACTTAATAAAGACCAGCCGAATTAAGCACTTACAAGGAAAATGTAAAAAGAAGGCCTAAGATCTTTATATTTTGGCCCGAAGATTGTCATCGCAAACGTCTTGTGCTACAAGTAAAAATGTAAGAAACCGAAAACCTGCTTGCAAAGGCAACTGAAAGCCTACAGCACCCGATCATCTATTCATTAATATGACTGCATGGAACTAGAGCAATTTCCAACTGAGAGGAAAAAATAAAGACTAAATCTAGTCATGGTGGAAATATAACTCAGCACAGTATAAGATAATTGGCCTCTAGTTTTGCGGCTAAAATAGTTTCCTTGTTTCACAATAGCAAAGGACTGCTTTGCTGATAGTAGCTTTCCGTGTTCTGGTTGTTTTGCGGCTGTTACTGTTCAAAAGGCTTCTCTCTTTGAGGTCATGTCACTGATTCTCCTTCCTTTTTTCTTTTCAACTTTTTATTAGACAGAACAGAAGTTACACCTTTCATGCCACTCCTCCAATCGTACCGTGTGGGTTCAGTGAAGTTCTTAAGAGTGTTTAAGCTTTGCACTTCCCGTCTAATGACATCACCCAAATTCTTGAAGCAATTAGAACTCTGCTAAGAATGCCAATCTATCCATTCCCTTCTGCGTTTCTTGAAAGGCTAAATCTGTTTGTTGATGCTGAAGGCATTTTTAATTAGGAGAAACAAGTGTCTAAAAAAAGATGTGAGTTTTCCAATGAATATCCTGCCTGTTTTCTGCCAGATAACAAATGTAAGTTTGGGGGCAATTTTCAAACTGTCTGCCCGGGTGCAAAGTTTGTACAGATCTTGTTCCTTATTTTCAAAGGAAATATATATTCTTACCTTCCTTTGAAAATTTCCATGGTTACAAAATACATGTTTCTTAAGTGGATACAATTTCTATAGAATTTAAGCCCCCCTTGCCCCCCTCCCCCCCCCCCACACACTTTTGCAAAACTGTAGTGCAGTTTTTAGTGCCTGCCTTGACGGTAATAGCTCCAATACTCAGAATTCATATGAGTGAGCTATTACCGCCACAGCTGGCGCTAATAACACTGGAATTCGCACCTCACTCAGATTGTTCACATAAAATACACAACTCATATAAAGTGGCAAAAAATGGGCCGCAGCTTTATTGTCATAAAAACAAACCTTAACAAAACAACTTAGAACATTTTCCAATACAGTGTAGCTTATTCTCAAAATTCTGGAGCTACTCGGTGTCCAACTAGCTCCTCTTCCAAAATTCTCCCCCATTCCCCACTTCCCTTTCGGCAAGACTCGCGGTGGTGCAGAGTCCAGCCCCCACCCATGGCGGTATCGCACATGAGCAGCTAACAAAATTTAATCACCCAATCTGTTGCATAGCCACACTGATCCAAAATTGTTTCTCCAACATAGAATTTTTCCGCCAACAAAACTGTGACCATCATACCCCCTACCCCATCCGCCAAAACCACAACCCGCCAAAGAGAGGATCCATAAAGAGGGAAGGGAAGGGTGGGACAATTTTCCCTCACCAACTCTAACCTTCCTACACTCCCTCCAAACCCTTAATGCTCCCCTGCCCACCAATTCTCTTCACAAAATCCTCCAATCCCAGAGCCCCTTCCCCAGCCAATCTTCCCTCTCTCTCACCTACCCTATCCATGCATCTCTTACTTCCACACCCCTCCCCTTACCTATCTTGCCTCACAACCCACTACCTATTCTCCTACCTTCCTGCTAATATTAATTAACCCTTCCCCCCCCCCCAACCCAATCTTCGCTGGCTCATCCAGCGTTATAAGCCCGCAGATTAATCTGCAAGCCACTAAACCGTGCTACAGTTTTGTAAAAGGGAGAGGGTGTCGATATTTTCCATTTCTACCCAAAACATACACTCCCAAGAATGTCTCTCTTTGGGTTTTGGAATCGCATGCACATTTTTAAGTTGCATAAGAGCAATATGTACACTGCAGATTTATTCATATTGATAACATACCCATGTAAATGAGTTTGAAAAGCATCCTTAAATTTGCACATAGCACTCAAAATATCATCAGTTTTTCTTTTGCTGGGCCATTTGCTTTTCTTGTTTGATCTCTTTTATTTCCTGGTTTATTTTTCTTAATGTTTAGCTCAATATTCAAATCTGCCTAGCTGTGCGGTAGGTGCAATCCCTGGATTTTCAGTGGCATTATTCCGATACTCCCTCTGAAAATCATTGCAGACCTAAAAATTGCTGTCCAAATTTGTCTGGATAATTATTTGGGTACAGGTGCAAAATGTCACCATTATCTGGGTAAAGACAGTGGTTTCTAGCATACTCAGATATTTAGCATCAACATCTGGATATCAGCTGGTGCATAATACCAGGGACATATTTAAATGCCACAGCCACTATGTAATAGAAACAGAGACCATCAAGTTTGAGTTTTGAACCAGTTCTTTTTTCTTTTCTTTATGGGGAATAAAATATGGGGCCTTTTTACTAAGATGCGCTAAGAAGTAGCCTGTACTATTTTTTTTATCGCATGGGTGGCCCACATGCAAAAGCCACTTTTTGCACAGCTGTAAAAACAGCCACATTTCTTACATATCCTATTAACGGCCACATGCTGATTTCTCCATTACTACTAATTATTTCTAGAGTGCAACCAGACGTATGCAGTGCTCTACAGGGTCACAAGGATACAGTCTCTACTTGAATGAGCTCACAGTCTAATCAGTGAAGACAGACAGGATGCCAGGGTAGGGGTTACAGTTAGCTAGGGTGGGTTAAACTGCTGGGTAGAGCGATGAACAGAGGGTTATGAATTAAAAGCAAAAAGGCGGGTTTTCAGCCTACTTGTGAACAAGGGAAGGGGTGTGACACATGGACTCAGGTAGTTTATTCCGGGCATATGTGGCAGTGAGATGTAAGGAATGGAGTCTGGACTTGGCAGTGGTGGAGAAGAATACAGATAAAAGTAGCTTATGTGTTGAACGGAGTTCTCAGGGAGGCTTATAAGGAGAGAGAAGAGGGACTGAGGGACTGTCAAATAAATATATTTATATGTTAGGAATAGGAGTTTGAACTGTATGCAAAGGCAGTTAGGGAGCCAATGAAGTGATCTGAAAAAGAGGAAGGCGTGGCCTAGTGGTTAAAGCTACACCTTGAGGTTGTGAGTTCAAACTCACATCGCTCCTTGTGACCCTGGGCAAGTCACTCGGTCCTCCATTGTCCCAGTTAGGTTAGATAGATTATGAGCTCTCTGGGATAGATAGGGACAAATCCCTGAGTACCTGAATGTAAACCACTTAGACAATTAATAGGTGGTATATAAATAACTTAAATAAATACATTTTGCTTTTGAAAACAGGAATCACTTTGATTGGTGGAACATTTTTCCTAAAATATCCATGTAAATGTATAGGTAACAACCGCTCTGTAGTTTTCTTTGAGCCTGCACAATTGACCGCCTTCTTATCTTCAAAACGTCTTGAGGGAGGTAACATTTAGAGCTCAGATGTTAAATATGTCTCTCTTGTAGTCAGTGGCGTACCTAGCATATGTGACACCCGGGGCCCATCATTTTTTGACCCCCCCCATCTATATGAAAAATATGATTTTTAGTAACAATCTACATATCGCACAACAAGAGTGTACCTAGGAAAAGGCAGCATCTTTTTTTTTTTTAATTTAAATTTAATGCATTTACAATATCAAAAGATATCAAGGAAAAAAAGGTTTTGATACAATATTTCAATACAACAAACAATACAGAAAACACAATCCTTTACAAGCCCACAAAATGGGGAAACATATTTGCATATTTACTAACTTAATTTAAGGAAAACAAAGAAATGGGTTGAATTCCAATGAACCCAAATCATTCCCTACTGTATTAGGACACGGACATTTCTAACCTAATTTCTCATCAAAGTGGCATTATGAGACTCAAAAGTGAAAGAGAGGAATATGTAGAAGCTGATAAAAGATAAGGCTGAATTGCTTAACAAATATTTTTCTTCTGTGCTCACAGCTGAAGCACTGAGAGTGGGACTGCAGAAGACAAAGGCAAATAGGGCTAGATCTGTGGTAAACCCTGATTCATTTTAAGAGGATTGTGTTCGTGTGGAGTTTACTAAACTAAAGATGGACAATACAGTGGCGCCAGATGGTGTGGCACAGTGGTTAGAGCTATAGCCTCAGCACCCTGAGGTTGTGGGTTCAAATCCTGTGCTGCTCCTTGTGACCCTGGGCAAGTCACTTAATCCCCCATTGCCCCAGGTACATTAGATAGAGTGTGAGCCCACCAGGACAGATAGGGAAAAATGCTAGAGTACCTGAATGTAAACCACTTAGACTATAAGTGGTATATAACTTGATCGCTCTGCTGCATTTGACTTGGTAGACCACACCATACTACTACAGATACTAGAAGCCATAGAGATCTCTGGCAGGGTATACACCTGGTTCCAAGGATTCCTTAAATCAAGAACATACAGAGTAAAGACAAACTATCTTAAATCAGACCCCCTGGTCTAACTCCTGTGGAGTACCACAAGGGTCACCTTGAACTGCAAGGTACTGGTGGAATAGAAGTCACTAATGTAATGTAATGTAAATGCTTAAATAAATAAATAACTTAAGGAAGTTCTGGTGGCTCCACTGACTGATCTTTTCAATGCTTCTCTAGAGTCGGGAGAGGTACCGGAGGATCAGAAAAGGATGGATGTGGTCCCTCTCCACAAAACTGGAAGTATGAAAGAAGTATGAAACTGCAGGTCCATAAGTCTGACTTTTGTGGTAAGTAAATTAATGGAAATGCTTTTAAAACAGAGAATAATGAAGTTTCTGGAATCCAGTGGATTACAGGACCCAAGGCAACATGAATTCACTAGAGGGAGGTCTTGTCAGATAAATCTGATCAATATTTTGACTGGGTTGCCAGAAAATTGGATAAAGGGAGTGCGCTAGATGTGGTATATTTAGATTTATGCAAAGCCTTTGACAGTGTGTGCCCCAAAATGACAGACTGGTGACAGAGAATAGAGGTCAATGGAGGTGAAGGTGACAGAGAATAGAGGTCAATGGAGATGGCTCTGAGGAAAGAAATGTTACCAGTGGTGTGCCTCAGGGTTCGGGTCTTGGGCCTGTTTTTGTTTTTTAATGTACTTTATGTTCTTTTTAACATTTTTGTAAACGATGTTGCTGAAGGGCCATCTGGTAAGATTTGCCTTTTTTCAAATGGTATCAAAACTTAAAGACCTAGCAAAGCTTGAAGAATGATCTGAAATTTGGCAAGGGAACAGTATAATTTAGGGACTGAAGAACTGTTGTGCACGATAGAGGAGCGGGACTTGGGTATGATAATATGTGATGATCTTAAGGTTGTCAAACAGGTTGAAAATGCAAAGCTGAAAGCTAGAAGAATGCTTAGCTACACAGGGAAAGGAATGGCCAGTAGGAAAAAGAAGATGAGACCTCATTTAGAATATTGTGTATGATTCTGGAGACCGCACCTTCAAAAAGATATAAACAGGATGGAATCAGTCAAGAGGAAGGCTACTAAAATGGTTGATGGTATTCAAGATAAGGTGTAAGGAGACAGACTTAAATATCTCAATATTGTGGCGCCGCCGGGCCCGTGGATATGCTCGGCTCCGGTCAACGCTCAGAACAGCCTGCGTCCTACGTGCTTCCAGAAAAGCTGGAAGTCCTGCTGGGCACACAATCCAATGAGGAAGCAAAAAGGATTCCAAACAGTCACTTTCAAAATAAAATAAAGTCCCACTTTATTGTGGCAATGCAGCTTGAACAAGGTTCAGTTCATTCTTTCCCAAAACATAAGAAAAATGGAACAAAAATCAAATCGAGTTGAAAAGCAAACAACCAACAACTCACACCTTCCTTGCAGGTGATACAGGTAAGTAGCAAGGTGTAGTCCCAATCGTTCTGCCTTTGGCAAACAGGCAGTAACAAATTGTCACACTTCCTTTATAAATAAAGCCAGTGCTGTGCCCAAGCCTAGATTGAAGCCGGCTTGGCCCCAACCAACTTAACAGTAGTTGGTGGGGGAGGGGAGTAGCAGAATCCACTAACTTTACTCTGTAAGTAACAGAATGCCACAAATGGCCCCACAATCCCAACCTAGGATATTATGTGGATTCTTCCCCAAAACTACTTCCTCAGGCACACAATCAAAAATTGAAACTTTGCTGGCCTTCAAAACAAAAACATAACCTCAAACAGTCCAGCACACTGAAACCTAACAAAAAGGTTTTCAGTTTCAGGCACCTAGTAAGGAGCTCAGCACTGCTCCCTTACTTCTTACAGGTGCACAGCATTCCCCAGCAAGAAGCCTAAACGATTGCTAGCATGAGCATACAAACAGAACACAACCATCAATTAAACTTAACTTTCCTCCATAGGGCAAGCTTCTGTAATGTTGGCAGTTTCAAGGCAGTCCATGAGCTCTGATTCTGCTAGCTGGTTAGCTTCAGGGTCAGGGGCTGGATCCACCATCTCAATGTCCTGGCAAAGTTGAGGTTCAGGAGAGCTATCCTGCCAACCTCCTTCCTGGGCTGACCCAGGGCAGACTGACTGCTTCCTCCTCAGAGCAGCCTCTAGTGCATTGAGGCGACCACGCCCTGTTCTCTGAGGGGGAGGGACAGCTTGCAGCTTCTGCCTAGCTTTCCTAGGACTTCTAATTAGCTCCTGCAGCTGGGAGTTAGCTGAGAGAGTAGGAGGATTCAGTGGCTGTTCCAGGTTGTTACCCTCATAGTCCTCTTCTCCCCAGGGATCTGTAATCTGGGATTTAAAGGGGAATGCAAAGTTTTCCCTATTCCTGGACTCTAGCCTGTCACACTGATTAGCTCTTTTAATGGCTGGGCTAGGTTTATCCAAAGCCTTACCTGGCACAAGCCGAGCCTTAGGGCTAGGGTTGTGACAATATGTATACTTTGGAGGAAAGGTGGGAGAGGGAAGATATGATAGAGATGTTTAAATATCTACATGGCATAAATACGCATGAGGTGAGTCTCTTTCAATTGAAAGGAAATCAGACTGAGAGGCCATAGAATGAAGTTAAGAGGTGGTAGATGTATGGAATAGTCTCCCAATACAGGTTGTGGAGACAAAGACTGTTTCTGTGTTCAAGAAGGCATAGGATAGGCAGGTGGGATCTCTTAGACAGAGGAGGAGATAGTGGATGCTGTGGATGGGCAGACTGAATGGGCGTGGTGTGTCATGTGATAAAAAAACTTAACTTGGCTTGACAAAAGGTGTGTGAAGGGGGGGTATTAATATCATGCATTAACAAAAGATGTATGGTACATATATATCATGCCTCTACAAATGACAGCCCATCCCTATTGTTTGCATCCTGTGAGCTATCATGACATTTCTATTTATTCACAATGCTTGATATACCACAAACCGTCTAATAATGGATTCTATGCATTTTACAAGTGTACCATAAAAGAGGGTAGAATATAGGAGGAGGGAGGGATTGGGCTGAAGAAAGTTGGTTAATCAAGGGAACAGCTGAAGGATTTGGTAAAGAAATGAGTTTGAGCATTGATTTGAATGACAGAAGAGAAGATTGCATTCTGAGATAGGCTGACACACAGTTTTGGACCCACTTGAGCTAACTGAACTCACTGAAGGTGAATCTAATTTCTTAGCAAATGTCTTCCGATTTCCCTTCCCCCCCCCCCCCCCCCCGGGGTCCTGCTGCAGTTCCATTTCCTTTACAAACTAGGGCCACAGATTTAAGTCCCATCAAACTTGACATCCTGATCTAAGAAGCAAAGAAGCCAGGGCTGAGGGGGGACTTCAAAAAAATGCTGTGAGCTGTTCACAGTGTGAAGCCATGCAATTAAATGAAAAATAAAGTAAAATGATGCCGAAGCAATTCCAGACCACTTTCATGCACAATTATTTTGGACCACGATACTGTAGAATGTAATGAATGAATGTGTCACTGCCTTTTATCAGGTCTCCACTAAGCCAAATACCACTTCTAGCTTTAGCGCGTGCATAACAGTGAACAGTCCAAGGCCTGGATCTGCTAATATCTAATTAAACACCAAGCTGTTGAAGATGATTATGTTTGGCAATGCTTCTAAGAATTATGCCCATTAAATATAAAAAAATGACTAAAGAAAGCGAGCCGAGATGAACTTATTCAGTCTAAATTTAAATCTCATTGCTGTCAAATGCTTGATTATATTGGGTGACAATTTAAAAAGTCTGGGATTCACATGTCATTCAGTGCACGTTACATGTTTTTAATAACAGTTCTTACTGTCTATATACCCTTTTGGGCTGATTTCAACAGTACATAGACCAAAGCATCTGAAGAATGCTTCTCTGATGGGATCACTGGAATGCCACTTACTGTGAGAAACTATTCAGGATCTTTCAGTAGAAATCTATTTATTTATGTTGACATTCTATGTTGTGATTTTAAATCATGGTAGTCCTTTTATTAAGTTTCAATTTACCGATTCTAACTGTACCTCATTCATTGTGTAAGGAACTACGCATATTATTTTATTAACATGAATGAAGATAGCAGGATGACAGATTTAGGGAGACAGTGACTAACTTAAAATGGAGTCGAGAAGGGGTTTTTTCTCTCTCTCTCAAAATGGCTGACAGGGCCTGATTGCTTAATTGGGTTTTCAGATCAGCAGAGGGCTTTTGCTGGGCTGATTGATACATTGGCAGTACCATGTGTTTGAGCTGGACTCGAATATGATGACATGCAGAATTTCCAGAGGGCTGAAGGAAGCAGGATTATCTGTGACTTGTCTTGCCCGATGTGAGGGGCAAGATGACCTGGAACAGTAAGGCGTTTTAGGGCCAGAGGAGTTGACATGATCACGTATGCACCAATCAAAAGCTAAGGTATAGGGGTGTAACACAGGCTGGCTAGTGAAGATTGGCTGGTATTATGTGTTCTGTCCCCCTCCTTTCCTTGTAGATGTTGTGCTCTAGAAGCCACGTATGCATGAGTTTGGGCCTTTCCATCTCATCACATGGTCTAAAATTTATGAATAAAAAAAGACTATTTAGAGAGGTAGGGAGGAGGTTGCTCAAAACAGGCCTGTTCCTGTTTTGGTTCCCTTCCTCTACAGCAGTGGTAAGCATGCCAGCGGGGGCATTCAGAGCCCTGTCTGTGGGCATGCACACTGTCGCCACAGCACATAGTTCGCCAGAGTTTGTTACTAGAAAGCCATAGGGATGCAGGGCCAAGCTGTTCCTCTCCCTCTCTCCATGCACGTCTGAGGACATATTTGATATCACCCGCCCCTCTACCCAGCAGCCCAATAGGAGCGCTTCCTCCCTCCCCTATCTGGGGTAAGGCGGGCGGCTTACATGTGGCATGAGGGTGCAGTGCAGACAGCAGCCTGTTGAGTCTGTGGTGAAGGTGATTCCTGTGGTGGGGACTGAGAGGAGCTAGGCTGGAGGGGAGCATAGCTCACTGCATGGCATAGCAGAGGGGATCAAAGTATGAGCCAAGGTTAGACAAATAATCAGCATGCATGCAACAGCAAAAATCACATTAATTGTTCAAAAGCATGCCAAATGCAAACTTTTACCTTTCAATAAAAAGTTGTTTGTATCATTGAAAGCTCTGTTATTGTGTTTTTCTTTTAAGACAAAAGATGTTAATGTATGAGTTGTTTTTTCTAAACTAAAACCTCAGTATTCAGGTTAAATTGCCGTGTTGGCACTTTGCGATAAATAAGTGGGTTTTGGGTTGCAGTGTGGGCACTCGTTCTCTAAAAGGTTCGCCATCACTTAGAATCCTAACGGAGTTTAGCGGTATATAAGAAATAAATTACATTACATTACATTACATCACTGCTCTACAGGGACCATGAGCTGTTTCATAGAGAGAGAATCAAGAATTGGGTAATGTATAGTTTCCTTGGATATAATTTAGAGATTCTAGTTGTTTTAGAGAAACTAGTTTAGTTGTAGTTTAGATATACACAAAATAAGAGGTAGTTGTCTTAGAAGAGTTTCACTGTAATTACTTGTAATTATCAAATTAATTTCCTCAATAAACCAAGTTGATTATTTAAGTTCCCTTCTGGTTTCCGCTGTCATGTTTGGGTTTTAGCTTCCTGACATTAACTTTGCAGTAAATTCGATCTCTGGTGTAAAACATAATGAAAAAGGTAAAGATCACATGCATTGGGGTAAAATTACAAGAACAGCAGTGATTTTTATCTTAACAATGCATTTATGTTTATATTTGGCCTTTTTACGATTATTATACCTGCTGTACACCACCTTGGGTGAATCTCTTCATAAAGGCAGTTAAATTCCAAGAAATAAATAATGTATGTTATGTTACCTGACTTCAATAAAGTCAGACTTTAAATAATAAACGTAAACATATTTGATATACCACACACACTATATATATATATACTGTATATATAGACCAGTAGTTCTCAACTCAATTCTCGGGACACACCTAGCCAGTCAGGTTTCCAGGATACCTGCAATTAATATGAATGAGAAGATTTTAATTCATTGCTTCTATCATATTCAAATTTATCTCATGCATATTCATTGTGGATATCCTGTAACACTGCTTGGTAGGTGTGTCCCAAAGATTGGGTTGAGAACCCCTGTTACAGAACATTAGGCACTTTACCATAGAAGGTGTCAATCAACCCAACATACAACAAAGATCATAGGCCAATGTTGTCCTGGAGAACCAAGCAAAATTCCAGAGTCATCTGTGGATGGTTAGGTAATTGCCATTAGAGAATGACACGGTGACAAAATTCATCACCGTTCCCGTCCCCGCGGATAACCGCGGGAAATAATCCCATCTAGTGTCTATCTCAACCTCAGTCCTTCTACACCAGCATTCTTCAAAGCAAAGCTTGAGGGTCAGTGGTTGTGGCCATTCATACTCTGATTCTTCCCTCTGTCCTTAAAGAATGACATGAAGATGGTTTCCCACGGTGATGAATTTTGTCACCGTGTCATTCTCTAATTGCCATCTTCCAAGCAAAATTCCAGAGTCATCTGTGGATGGTTAGGTAATTGCCATTAGAGAATGACACGGTGACAAAATTCATCACCGTTCCCGTCCCCGCGGATAACCGCGGGAAATAATCCCATCTAGTGTCTATCTCAACCTCAGTCCTTCTACACCAGCATTCTTCAAAGCAAAGCTTGAGGGTCAGTGGTTGTGGCCATTCATACTCTGATTCTTCCCTCTGTCCTTAAAGAATGACATGAAGATGGTTTCCCACGGTGATGAATTTTGTCACCGTGTCATTCTCTAATTGCCATCTTCCTCATTAAATGGAGTGGATCAGAGTTCCTCAGTACTGGGAAGATAATTTTTTCATCTGTTTGAAGTTTTAAAAGTTGTCCAGGACTGAGGCAGATATTGTCATTTGTCATGCTTTCTCTTTTGAATTGTAGCAACATGGCCAAAACTGAGCTACTTATCCTTCAACCTAAACCTATCTCTTCTCTCCCCCCACTCTGTATCTCAGTCTCTGTATCTCATCCTCTCTGTCTCGTCAGCTTTCAATCTTGGGGTCATCTTTGATTCTTCTCTCTTTGCACAAAATTCAACAGACCACCAAAGCATATCATTTCTTTTTCTATAATATCACCAAAATCCAACCCTTCTGCTCTAAGCAAACTATCAAAACCCTTACCCAACCCTTTATCACCTATCGCCTAGACTACTGCAACCTGTTTCTCACAAGTCTTCCACGTAATCATCTCTCTCCCCTTTAATCTATTCAAAATTATGCTGTTTAACTTATATTCTACCAGAGTTTCTATGCTCACATTAGACCTTATCTCAAACCACTTCATTGGCTACATATCCATTTCCACATATAGTTCAGACTCCTCTTATTGACTTACAAGTGCATTCACTTTGCAGCTCTTCATTATCTCTCCTCTCTTCTCTCTCCCTATACTCCTCCACAGGAACTTCATTCTTCAGGCAAATCTCTATTATCTGGACCCTTCTCCTCTATTGCCAACTCCAGACTGTGTTCCTTCTCTCTTGCTACACCATGTGCCTGGAACAGACTGCCTGAGTCAGTACATCAAACTCTGTCCCTAGAATTATTCAAATCCAGGCAAAATCCACTTTGTTGAGGTTGCTTTTAACTCCTAAACCCCACACGCTTGTAAAGCACCCATGCTTGAGAAACTCCCTAAGCCTCTACTTATCCTGTTTGTCTGTTGATTAGATCGTAAGCTCTACTGAGAAGGGACTACCTTTTAATGTTTTAATGTACAGTGCTGCATATGTCTAGCTGCGCTGTAGAAATTATAAGTAGTAGAAGCGAAGAGAGAGATCCCAGGGCATGGTGAAAGAGAAGCAGATGTCAGACCATGGGATGAGTTGGGGTGGGAAGAATGAAAGGAGAAGGGAGAGATGCCAGAGTATGGGGGAGGGAGTAAAGAGAGAAAGAGAAAAATGGAACGGACAGAGAAAGAGTGTGGACACTGGATGGAATGGAGAGTGAAGAGAAGATGAAGAAAGCAGAAACTAAAGATGGTAAAAGGCATAAAATATATTTTTTGTTGATTTAGAATAAAATAGTATTTTTAGCTGTAATGATAAACATTTAGAAATAGAAAATGGAAATAACGTTATCTTTTTAGTAGACTAATTTTAATACATGAGACCAAAATTCCCTTCCTCAGGCAGTAGCATACCAAGGGGAGGTGGGGCTTTTCACCCCAGATGCAGCTCCTAGGGGGTGCTCCCCTGATTCTTTTTATTTGGGAGGAGGTTGTTAGAAAATAACCAGCCCCGGGTATCACATAACCTAGGTATGCCACTGTGTACACAATATTCTAAATGAGGTTTCACCAGAATCTTAGACAGGGGCATCATCACCTCTTTTTCCTACTGGCCATTCCTCTTCCTATACACCCAAGCATCCTTCTAGATTTCATTGTTAACTTTTCTACCTATTTGCCCACCTTAAGGTCATCATATATGATCACATTCAATTCTCACTCCACTTATATGCATGAAAGTTCATTGCCTCCTAACCTGTACTGTTCCTTCAGGTTTTTGCAGCCCAAATTTATGACCCAGTTATAGAACTGACCATTGAAAGCATCTTTCAGCATAAACACGTCTTCAACGATTTTCTAAAATCCTTATAGGAAGACAAATACCCCCCGATTCTACATAGGACACCAAACTTTGGGCGTAGATCCCAGATCTGCGCACAAACTAGTGAATGAGCCATTAACGGTAAATAATTGGTGTTGGCACTAAATTAGGTTTACGTACCGATCTGCCCCTGTGCCCTATTCTACGAGTGCCAAAATTTTCTAGCATGCAAGTCAAAAGGGCATGACGGTGGGAGGGGCATGGGTAGGTTGTGGCGTTCCTAGAAACCAGGCGCAATGTTATACAATAGGGTCATTTACACACCCAACTGTCATTAGGTACATGCCACCATGTATACCAGATTTCAAAAGGAGTAATTACCATACCCAAAGTTAGGTGCCAGATCCATGCTAAGCTAGAACTTCAATGCTAAGTTAGTACTTCACGCAGAGTGGCCTTTGCAGTGTGCTAGTTTAGCATGGGTCTTTCCGGCGCCTAACTTTGGTCACCATTTATAGAATTCTCCTCATAACGTATGTCAAAAATAAATATTTTATTATTGATTTAAAATTAGAAAAATGTGTTCCCTCCTTAAAGTCAAAGAAAACAGTGAAGTGATCACAGAGTGCTACAATTCTTTATTCATCCAAGTAAAGACTCAACACATACATGTTTCGGCCCAAATGGCCTGCATCAGGAGTCTGAATACAAATTTGGAACCTAATAGCCAACTCTTTATGATCGTATCCTTGTGGCTGCGTGTTTCAATCAAAAATTATCTCCAAATTTTTAATCACGTCAAGAGATTACTCCAGCCTCTGCTTTGGGAACTTGCCTCTTTGATGCGCAAATCTACTACGACTAGTAACCATTTCTAGAGCACTACTAGTCATACGCAGCACTGTACATCAAAACATAGAAGAGACAGTCCCTGCTCAAAAGAGCTTACAAGACAGACAAACTGGACAAGAAGGTACATCAATACATAGTGCTCAGGTAGGGGATTTTTACATTTCTAAAGCATTGATAAGTGTATACAGTGCTGTACATCAATACATTTAAGAGATGGTCCCTGCTCGGTAGAGCTTGCAATCAATAATCAAATGACCCACAATGCCAAACAAACATGCAAAAAAGAGCCTACATAGTCTTCTGCTGATTTCGCCTTCTCTTATTCCCTTTTCCCTTCTATTGCCTGCCTCCTCCTGGTATGAGGATGATCTCAATCAGTAACTGTACTAAGGTGACATCTGCTGCCTTCGTATGATGGTAAACCAAGCAGTATGTATCACAGTGTACTCATTTCAAACATTCTGAGTTCTGTTTTCTCGAAATAAGCAAAATGAATATTAAAACAGATCAAAACCCGAGAACCGACTCCTAATTGCCACTTTTGTTATTCTCAGTTTGTCATGGACTGTCAAATTACAATTCGGGGAACTTTCTTTTCAGCTCTGAAGGCGTTCAATAACACAGCCAAAATGTTGCCAAAACACAGCCTTCTCACTTAGGGCTTCTTTCTTTTTGCTTTCTCTTCAGACAACATGCACAGAGATGCAAGACTGGCAGGATCATCATAGTAGCAAAAGCTGTCTGTCCAGTGATATAGAATCTGAACCCAGATCTCTCTAAATCCTGAAACTAATCCATGATGTTACAATTTTTTTATTTTTTTTTTTGCTTTCGCATGTGGGAAACATGTGGGTATCAGTGTGAACCTATTCTAGCTCAGTCTATTTAAAGCAAAAAAGTTAAAATGGCAAACAAAAGTGATCTAGATAACTTAAAATTAAAATATTTAATTGTATGTTCCTATTTATTTATTCTACTTAATATATTGTTCTTCTGTAATGAATAAACAGATGCTGGATTTTACTAAACGGCGCTAAAGGTAAGGTAAATGCTCTGACACTCATAGGAATTTTATTACATTACATTAGTGATTTCTATTCTGCCGTTACCTTGCGGTTCAAGGCGGATTACAAAAAGGATCTATCTGGCTATTTCCAGAGGAATTATAGAATAGTTAGAGAGTAGTCAACTTGGTTCATAGAGATGAGGTGGTTCTTGTGGCGTTAGGCTGTTTTAGAGAGTGGGGAGGCGTTAGGTTGGTTTCGATTGTTGGGTATCAGGGATTTTTTTAAATAGTATGGTTTTTATTTATTTTCTAAATGTTCTGTAGTCGAACATTTACGTTGCCGTCCCATGATAAAATCCTCTCGCACATAGAATGGTTTACAATGGCTTCAGCTCAATATAATCAATAAAATAATAACATTAACTCTATTTGACCTATAACAAAGCCCCTAGATTAACCCCCCCCCCCCTTCCTTTACAAAGCCATGCTAGCGTTTTTAATGCCAACCGCAGCAGTAATAGCTCAGATGCTCATAGGTGTTAAAAACCCTAGTGTGGCTTTGTAAAGAAGGGGTAAATCAACATCATCCATTCTATTCTAGTATTCAGCTTAAAGATCCAATTTTGCTCTTTATAATTCAGGAAGCATTATAGGTCAAATAGAGTCGGCTGAGGTTGGAGTATTGCTTTCAATTCTGGTCTTCTTATCTCAAGAAAGATATAGCGGCACTAGAAAAGGTTCAAAGAAGAGCGACCATGATGATCAAGGGGATGGAACTCCTCTCGTATGAGGAAAGACTAAAAAAGTTAGGGCTCATCAGCTTGGCATAGAGAACGCTGAGGGGAGATATGATTGAAGTCTACAAAATTCTGAGTGGAGTAGAACGGGTACAAGTGAATCCATTTTTCACTCTGTCAAAAATTACAAAGACTAGGGAACACTCGATGAAATTACAGGGAAATACTTTAAAACCAATAGGAAGAAATATTCCACATTTGGCATATTTCTTTCTTGTGTTACACTTGTTTCTCTCATTGACTCTTTAATAAAAATGATATTGAAAAAAAACTTTAAAAAAGGAGGAAATATTTTTTCACTGAGGGAATAGTTAAGCTCTGGAACACATTGCCAGAGGTTGTAGTAAAAGCGGATAGCGTACCTGATTTTAAGAAAGGTTTGGACAAATTCCTGGAGGAAAAGTCCATAGTCTGTTATTAAGACATGGGGAAAGCCTTTGCTTGCCTTGGATTGGTAGCATGCAATGTTGCTACTCTTTGGGTTTTGGCCAGGTACTATTGACCTGGATTGGCCACCCTGAGAGTAGGCTATTGGGTTTGATGGACCATTGGTCTGACCCAGTAAGGCTATTCTTATGTTCTTATGTTCCAAACCCCCTGATATCATAAATCTCACTCTTTACCATACCCTTTACCATTTACAAACTTTGAGCCCCAGAGATCATCCTTCCCACAACCCCTCAACCCTCTAGGATCTATCCAGAAATCACATTGATGGTTAAGTGGGCCCAGGTAGAAACAATCCCCCACAACTCCCATCTAGGTCTGTACTGGGATTCAAAATGGCACTGATGATGTTTATCAAAGTCTCGCAGCACTATTTTGCTAGGAGGCATCTTTCCATATGAAAATATTTGCCTTATAGTGGTAGTAATGTGACACTACCGCCAGGGGTCATCAGTATCATTTTGGATCTCAGTGCAGACCCAAGCATTAACGGAGGGGTATAGCGCCCACTGGACCCTCTGGACTGCCAATGGTGACCCTCAGGTAGGAAAGGTGAGGGGATTTGCAGCATTTTGATTATTATCTCCTTAGTAAAGAGAATTAAATATTAGAAGATTCTAAAAATAACCTTAGATACAAAGTTGACTCCATAAAACCTTGTACTGGTTAGAGCTATCTGTTAAATACCATATTAACTTGTAAGAGAGGCATTGCTTCTTTCATAACACTTAACAAATCTATGTGCCTTAAGGCATAATCATTTTCATGCAGTTATGAAATTAAACTGAATTCGTAGAAAAAACATAATCTTACACTGATTTGCAATTCTGATGCCATCGAATTCCTGTCTATGCAATTAGAGGCAATCATCTCAAAGAAGATCCTTCTCAGGACAACTCTGAAAAATAGCTTCTTTCCTTTCGTTAGCTTCTGTGACAAAATGAAAGAACAGTAGTTATACGTCCAAGCCTATAAAGATCACTTGTGGGACTGTAGTTTGTGAATTTCTGTGAGACCTTATATTTACAACAATTTGCATCCAAAATGGATTGCATACAGAAAAATAAAAAAGAGCTTATAAATGCAAGGGGCTACAAATCAATTGGTTAATTTACTGATAAAACTTATGTACCACTTTTCTGATCAAAGATTGTTTAAGGTATTTGTTAGTAAAATTCATTTTGAAAACTTAAACGGAAAATATTTACAGGATGCTTCAAATTACAAGAAACAGGCTAAATGAGTAGTTCTCCATCTAAGCCTCAGGACATACCCAGTGAGGTTTTCAGGCTATCCATAATGAATATGTAGAGATAAATTTGCATATAATAGGGTCAGTGAATATAAGTCTCATGCATATTTATTGTGAATAGCTTATGAACTATACAGGATGAATGTGTCCCAAGGAACAGGTGGGAGAACCACTAGTGTAAAGAATCTTGATGCTAGATAGTTCATGAAACTCAAGGGGACTATCAGGTTTAATTAGAGTAGGTTTAACAAAAGTCTATTAGGGGCATTTTCAAAACAGTAAGATGTCTAAAAAACAGCATAAATTGGCACGTTTTTCTCACCAGAATGTCTAAGTGCTGATTTTTGAAACCATCTTCTACTTCCTGGACGTTTTGGGAGGTGTCCTTGCCACTGTACATCCAAAACTAAAGGGGGGGGAAGGGTATTGGAGGTGTGTTCTGGGCTGGCTTTGGGCATGCTTAGACTTGGACAACTAACAGTAATAATCAAACCTGCTCTACTGGCATTTCTATGTATAATGCTGGCCCCTCCCATATCCAATGGTCTGGATTTGGACGTTTTGAACTTGGATGGTCTTGTGGTCAAAAATAGCAAACAAAATTGGACGCCCTAAGGTTAGACGTCCTGGTAGCCAAGTCATCTAAGTAGGCAATGGGATGTTTTGCGGTGTTGCCAATTTCGAAAATGGTCGTTTCTCCGCCTCCAACTATGGACATTGTGCCGGAAACGTCTAAAGTTGGACATAGATGTCCTATCAGAAATGCCCCAACACCTGTATAACAAAAGTGTAGATCCATTTGCTGAGCAGATGTTTTGAAGAAATCGCTGGACCAAATGGATGCTTAAATCCATGACCCGGGGAGAGACCTCTTTCTTCATCCCTTTCAAACATACTTAGAGCAATAATAAAGGGGTCCTTTTACTAAGACGTGCTAGCTGTTTTAGCGTGCGCTAAATATTAGTGCTTGCTAAACGCTAACGCGTCCATTATAGTCCATTATAGCGTGCACTAATATTTAGATTCAAACAGTTTTATTGATGCAAACATCATCAAATACAACAAATACATCAAAGCACATCAATAATGCATCAACTATAATAATATAATATAGCGTGCACTAATATTTAGCGTGCACTAAAACGACTAGCGCGCCTTAGTAAAAGGACCCCAAAGTGTTCTAGGAACCAAATTATTGCTAGTATTTCATTTTCTTAATACTCTTATAAGAACAAAGGTTATTATACTATGGCAGACAAACATAACATCACACTCATAGACTTTATGGCATTTATGCACCCTATCAGCTATGAATATTAACAGCATAGTGTTTCCGTCTCATTTCTTGACATTGCTCAATGATTCTGCTCACTCAGCAGTTGTGGCTCTTGCTTGGAGATCACATGAGTGGGATCTCCATGGTGACATAGACAAGAAATATGAGCTGGAAAGTCAAGGTTACTTTCCCTTCTCTTTCCTTCTCTCTGTCCCTGTCACTCTATAAAGCAGGTAATTATTAGAATTGCATTGTGATTTGTGGGCATAATCTGGAAGTAAAGCCTGTTTTAAACTCCTCTCCATTGCATGCAGTCTGAATAGTTACCACCCACAGAAGCAAATAATACGTCCCTGCATTTCACTCTTGTAAGAAACCAGCTTGCAAGAAGAAGGCATCAAAAGTATTTACATTTTCCATGTGGTGGGTTTTTTTTTTTTTTTTTGTCATTTAGAGAATCTTGCATTGTGTTCAGCAGTGGAAAAGTCTGCAGTATTATCAGGCCCTTGTTTACCTGAAGGTCAGTGGAAACATCCAAACCAGCGTGTTTATTCTGTCTTAATTCATGTGGGATCTGAGTTGTACAATTTAAAGTGAGGATGTCAAAAGAAGATTTCTTGTTATTATCTAAGTGCTCTATTCCTAATGTTTCAGACTGATCTTGCAGGAGAAATGTTTTCATTTTTAACTCCATCTCCCTCTGTTGTCCGCAGTCACATTTTCCACCATTTGAGGAACTTAAAGGAGAAGCATTTCCTACCTGTCGTTCTTGTAAGCTAACACCAAGTGGACTGCTTCTGAAGATATTCCCCCCCCCCCTTTTTGTGTGCTGTGCTTTTCTTCTTTGCTGTAACAAGAAAACACCTTTCCTTTTAATCTGTATTCCTTTGAAGACGTGACGAAAGCTGTCCCATGGCCTCTCAAGGTGAGTGTTTTTCTTGCTTGCTAGTGCTGATCTGGTATTTATTTATTTGATTTGATTTCTATTCTGTCCCCCCGGAGGCTCAGAACGGATTATAATTGACATTCACAAAAAATTACAGGATATGGGCATTCCTAGAAGAGACATGAGAGAAAAGGAGAGAGAGGAGGGGATGGGGAGCACGAGAAGGCAGGAAGTCGGAGGCAGGAAGGGGAGGGAGAGAGGAGGAGAGCAGAGGGTTGGATGATCGTTAGCACTGTTCAGGTGACGAGATGGGTCTTCAGCATTTTCCAGAAGGTCATCAGCGAGACTTGCGATCTGGGCGGGCAACTGATTCTAGAGATGGGGGTTACAGAAAATTGGAAGTAGGCTATACAGATATAAGTGGCAACCGCCAAAAATTAAACATTAGACAATTGAACTAACACATGCTGCCATAGTGACATGGAGGATGTTTTATGTCTTTAACTTTCAATCTTTTGGTTTAAATGCTAAGGCAGAGGTTCCCAGCCCAGCATCAGGGCATATCCAGCCAGTTGGGTTTTCAGGATATCCACAATGAACATGTTTTTATTTATTTTATTAGGTATGTATATACCACTTATGAAGGTTATCTAAGTGGCTTACAATCAGGTACTCAAGCGTTTTCCCTATCTGGCCCAGTGGTCTCACAATCTATTTAACGTACTGGGGGCAATGGAGGATTGAGTGACTTGCCTAGGGTCACAAGGAGCAGTGCAGGGTTTGAACCCACAACCTCAGGGTGCTGAGACTGTAGCTCTAACCACTAAGCCACATTGCTTCTTTAAGTATTTATATACCACTTATTGCCTAAGTGGTTTACATTCAGGTACTCAAACATTTTTCCCTGACTGTCCTGGTGGGCTCACAATCTATCTAATCTACCTGGATTAATGGGGGCGGGGGGAATTAAGTGACTTGCCCAGGGTCACAAGGAGCATTGTAGGGTTTGAACCTACAACCTCGGGGTGCTGAAGCTGTAGCTCTAACCACTGCACCACACACTCCCCAAAGTATGCAAATCTATCTTATGTAAATTCATTCTGAACATCCCGAAAACCTGATTGGCTGGGTGTGTGCTGAGGACTGAGCTGAGAACCACTGTGCTAAGCTATAAGCCTAACTGAGCACGATTTCCTTATAATTCATGCAGAAATGAGTTCTACTGCTTAAAACAGTACAGCTGGATAATATAGACTGATTCATTTCTTGGAAATCATCCAGATGTCTCGTTCCTTCACATTCGTGTCAATAACTTAATTAATTGGATTTTTATGTTGGGCATCAAAGCGCTAGCATGAGAGCAATCAGTTGTCCAGTATTGCCAAAATGAAGTTGGAGCATACACGTTAAAGATTTAAACATGATGGAAAGCAGGGAAGAGCTTAAGAGTTTTCTGTAAGGACTTGAAAAAGTTGGGGGCTCTTTTTATCAAGCCGCGCTAGCGGGGTTAACACGCGCGACGTTTCATCACGCGCTAACCCCCGCGCTGGCCAAAAACTAATGCCTGCTCAAGAGGAGGCGGTAGCGGCTAACGTGGCCGGCGGTTTAACGTGCGCTATTATGCGCGTTAAACCGCTAGCGCGGCTTGATAAATAAAAGGAGCCCTTGATGCAGGTCAGGGTCCCAGAAGTTGCCAGTTACTTTGTATGAGCAAAATTAACTTAAAAGCCAGGAGATGTAGAGACCCTGGGAAGGATCTACACGTATTCACTTAGCAAGCAATTACAAAACCTGTAGAGGGAAGGAGGGGTGGGGGAGGAGCAACTCTGAACTTGGGAGTTGAAGGGAATTGAGGAGTCCTGGCACGGAGACCCTTTCAAGTTTCAAATTTATTGTATTTGATATACCGGTACCGCCTAAATACCTCAGCGGTTTACATAAAATGAAAAAAATTTGTACAAATGCTTCAAAGGTAATAAAATAAATAATAAAAATAGCAGGAGACAATCTGAAAGGACACACTATAGGGCATGAGTAGGCAATTCCGGTCCTCGAGAGCCGGAGCCAGGTCAGGTTTTCAGGATATCCACAATCAATATGCATGAGATAAATTTGCATCTCAAGGAGGCAGTGCATGCAAATCCATCTCATACATATTCATGGTGGAGATCCTGAAAACCTGACCTGGCTCCGGCTCTTGAGGACCGGAATTGCCTTCCCCTGCTATAGGGTAATGATGGATACAAAAGGAAAAAACGGTAAGAGGATAGATACATCATTTAAATTTAGGGTGGGGAGGAACAAACCAAGAGGGTGGGAAAGGAACTTGAAGGAGTAGAGGGTGCAGCAAAGGTCCTAGTGCAGGGGTAGAGGGAACTCCGGTTCTCGAGAGCCGTATTCCAGTCGGGTTTTCAGGATTTTCCCAATGAATATGCATTGAAAGCAGTGCATGCAAATAGATCTCATGCATATTCATTGGGGAAATCCTGAAAACTCGACTGGAATACGGCTCTCGAGGACCGGCGTTCCCTACCCCTGGCCTAGTGGGAAAGGAGCAATGGGTGTTCTTGTCTCAAATTGATAGGAAGGGAGTTCCACAGTGAAGGTGTAACAACGGAGAAAATGGTATTACGAGTAATGTCGAACACAATTTGGCCCATGCAGGGAATTGCAAGAAGAGACTGCTTGGTTGAGCGGAGTGTCCATGAGGTGGTATAGGGAGTCAAAAATCTGTCAATAAATGCATGCGAGTGAACGGATTGACTTTATAAAGTTGGTCTATTTGTTTACATTTCTATGTATTTGGTGATCAGCACTCCATGCCGTCTCTTGATTCAGAAACCTAATTTCAAACACAACCTCATCCTACATTCTGGCCCCCTCATATCCTACCCAACATCACCGATGTCTTGTGCAGTTCTAAACATGTAAGGACTTGTCTATTCATCAACCCCCAATTGTGTCCAAATGAAATTGAAAACAAATGCAGATAGGAGGAAATACTATTAACATTTATGAGCACTTCATTCAATTAAAGTGTAATCTTTAAAAAAAAAAAATGCTGAAAAGATCAGGGATCCTTCTTCCTTGTTATTCAAAAATTGGTCAATTGTGCTTCATCACAGCTCATCTCATAAAATGAATTAACAGGGAGGACGAGATGCTGTCTAATGTGAGGTGAAATGTTACGTGGTAAATAAAATATTTACAGCTGGCTTATGCATATTTAAAGCGAGGAAGGAAATTCTAAAGGCTCTGCGCTTGTAGATTTAAAGCTTGAAAGAAAACTGTAGCACTGACCACGGACTAAAAGGAATACTGTAAATTACTTTTTCTAATTGCACAAAAATGTTTCTAACTTTAAAGGTATTGTTGAATAGACGATATATCAGAAAGTTATTTACATTGGTATACTATCCTCCTTAGACTTCTGGAGAGTAAATTTATAACAGGACCCCTAACCTGCGTGGCATAAAAAAACATAAGTGAAGTTATAAAATTACCCCCTCCCTCTCTCCGCTGAAACTCCTGCACAAAGTTACAAAGGCCCTGTGGCACGTATTGATTCCCCCATTTTATTTTATGCACTCATGTACACACTTTATAAAACATGCACTCATGTACACACTTTATAAAACACTTTATAATTCAAAGTAATTTAGGCCCCCTTGGCAAATGCTCCAATGCCCATTCAATCCCTATGTACGTCAAAGCATTTACCACGTCAGCCTGCGCTATCAGGCTTGGTAAAAGAGGGGGTTAACCAGCCAGAAATGGCTCCTGGTCATTTAAATTGCTTTTTCTGGGATAACAGGTCATATTCAGAGGCACTTAACCAGATGGTACCAGTGAGAATGCCCGATTGGTGGCATTCTGTGGGTGTCATTAGCACTTGCTAGTTAAGTGCTGTCAGTCCTGTCTTTATATGGTTCACCATACCCGGTTAAGTGCTGAATACCACACTTAACCGGCTATGTTTCCACCAGCTCTGTAAATTCAGTGTCAGTGCCAGATATAGCTCAGCATTAAATTTCCAGGGATAATGCTTGTGGCAGTCATTAAAATGCTGATCACTGCCAGCAGAATATCGGCAGAATATTAGAATGTATAAGTGTAAACTTTGCCCAAATCCTATCCCTGAGAATCCTTCCACTCAAAGCAGAGATGCTTTTAATTTAATATATGGTTTTTTTAGCCCCTTAAATCCCACAAAGTTCAAAATGAATAATAACAAAATGCAATGATAGAATAAAATTAAAATCAATATACAAAAGTGCAATATTATGGTAAGAATTAAAAATAATGCAGAAAGTACTTCATAAACCAATGTGTGTCTCACAAAATGCCATAATGCTTTCTGATGCAGGCTCAGAGGCATGGCACCGGCAGACCATGGTGGCAGCAGAAGAGAAGGAAGAAGGTAGGTTTCAGGGAAAATGCTGGACTAGTAGGAGGTGTTAATGGATCTGGGGGTGGGAAGAGACAGAGATAAAGATAGGAGTTGATACTAGATGGGTAGGTGAGAGGGAAAGGAAGAGAAAAGTGGCAGTGCTGGACTTAGGGGAGAGATGCTGGGTGGCTGGGAGGGAAGAAAGGAGGGAACAGAGTAGGGTCAATGCTGGAAAAGGTGGGGAAAGGGAGCTGCTGCATCAGAGGGGAGGGGGTGATGCTGGATGGATGGGAGAGAGGTCAGAGGCAATGCCAAGCTGGAGAGGCATGAGGTGGGGCATAGGGATCACTACTGGTTACTGGCATGACACCCCAATTTCAGCCATCAGATCATGTTTATGGTACACCAGTGGCCAATCTGATGGTTTTCTGCTCTGGATAGTTTTGCCCATCCCTGCCTTCCTATCATCTGATCTGATCCCTCTACCTACCTTTAATCAACAAGAGAAGAAGCCCTTAATGAGATTTCATCTTCTGCTGCCACAGAACCAGAAATAGATGACATCTCACTAAGCATTTCTGCTGCAGATGGGAGGGGAAGAACGTTGTGCAGTGGGTAGAGAATTTGGACTGGGTGATAGGGAGGTTAAGCAATGGGGAGAAGGACCCTATTAGATAATAGAAAGACTGAGGGCTGGAGAGAGGGAACAGGCTGGGGTAATAGGGAGGATCAGCTATGTGATCGCCTGACTCATGATCCAGAAGGAGCTCCTGAGCAAGGTGATAAGAGAGAAGAGTTTCTAGGGGGAGGGTGTGAGAACGGAAAAAGTCTCTAGAAGGAATAAAATGTGAATACCATCAGACTATGTCCTAAACTGGACTTCTCTATTCCAATATCTACTTTCTATGAAAATGGGGCTCAAAGTATGTTTCCTGTAATATTAGGAAGCATTGGTAGGCCCACATAAGGCTGCTACCTATTTGATGTACAAGAATCATATTTATACATGAGTTATCTTACAGTATGTTCAAGCCATTAACAATAAGGAAAAGCAAACAACCTGGGCCATAGCAGAAAGGATGCTTGTTGATGGAGCAAAGCTGATGTACTAAACCGAACTAAACCATTGAATGCAATTAAACCCCCTCACTGTATTATGCTAATACTGTCCACAACAGGTTACCTAGGCAACACAAAACTGTCTATACCTAAAAGCCTGTTTTGTAATTTAAACTCAAGGGTTTTCTTTTACCCTCCCTTGTTGATGTTCAAGGTCAAACATATAGAAACCAACAGGATTATCTTCCTGGTGCCCTACAACCTCCATGTCAAAATAAGTCTACTGAATCTTCAGCACCATGGGAACCACAGTTACCTCCACTCCCTCCAGCAATGTACAGGTCTCTTCCTGGTCTGGAAATCTTGAACAAGGTCTGTTCACCTCTACAATTTATATTATCAGTTTTTAGTTTTACAAGGTTCCTCAGTAAAAAGCCCTTTTACTAAAGCTTAGCATGCGCGCTAACAGATTTAGTGCATGCTAAATGCTAAGAAGCTCATTTTATACTTACGAGCTTCTTAGTATTTAGTGTGTGATAAGCTTTAGCATAAAGATCTCTAAAGTCCAGATGTACTAAGCATAATGCCCATGGGCAAATAGAAGCCTGCATGGTAAGCCTATTAAGAATGCATTTGGAAAACCAAGTTCTCCACTAATGGCTTAAGGCTCATTTTAATAAGCTACTGTAAACTCTGGCATGTGTTCACCATGGCTTAAAAGGGATTACTACAGGATGCTTCGAGGCATCCTACGGTAGAAACCCAATGGACATGCACAAACCATATAATAACAGTTCTTCATTGGTTTTCTCTGATGAGGCATGTCTGGGGCAGAGTGGGCATGAATATGAATAAGCGCAGACACATAAGCAATTAGCACAGGATTAGCACCTGAGCCCTTATCGCCTACAAAATAGGTGGTGGTAAGGGCTCGCATGCTAATTTTTGGTAATGGCTACACTCTAATGGCAACATTAGCACATGGCTGTTAATTCATAAAATAGAAAATCTGCCCTTTTCCAACTGCAATAAGAACAGCCTTAGCATGTGGGAAAAAATCCATGCAAGGGTGCGCAAAAGCCACTTTGCACCGTAAAGAAGGAAAAGGCCATTGAGCGCTTGTGGAGAAGAGTGAACGGGGTTGTGTCCAGATTTATGGGTGCTATGGGTGGATTGATGCTAGCTCATGAGTTGTTGACAGTCGATTGTCTTAGGCTGTATTGACAAGATGGTATTCAGATATTGGGCTTGATATATTTTTAGTACAGTCCAGGATTTGCTACAGTCTGTTGTAGGCGATTGAGTGGTTGTAGCAGGTGTGTAGGGGAGCGGTGATAAGCAGAGCTATCACTGCTTTGGTGGGAATAGGAGGGTCTAAAGTCAGATGGCCAATTAGTTTGAAGATAGGGAATTGAAATCTAATGATGTATGTATTAAAAGCATAAAGGCTCGGGTGCAATACAAGCCGAGGCAAGGTCTTGGTGTTTCCACAAGACGTGCTTTAATTTAAGTATTATGATGTGCTGTAGGGTGATTTGGTTGGGAAGTATGGAGGCTAGAATGCCACCAACTAGTCTTCGAATTAAAGGCTTAAGGGTAGGATTAAGGCCGTCTGGCAAGAGAAGTTATGATATATAGGTATAAAAGAATCTGCAGCCAATTCACTCCCAGAAAAGACTGTGTTGTCATTATTTTGGTTGTTGTTTTTATAAGGATTGCATGGGTGCTTTGCAGATGCCAAGGTTAATCAAACCCTATCCCTGTACAAAATACTAGCTTAGCACAGAACATTCCAGTGACCAACTTTGGAAACCATTTACTAAGACACACCCATAAATTAGTGCACCTAAGGTAGGCACCTACCAGCACCTAAGTAAAACCACACCCATAATCCACCATGAATCTGCCCCTAACCATGCCTACTTGTTGATAGGTGCCTCAGTGTAGACGCATACATAAGAACATAAGCAATGCCTCCGCTGGGTCAGACCTGTGGTCCATCGCGCCAAGCAGCCCGCTCACGCGGCGACCCAACAGGTCCAGGACCTGTGCAGTAATCCTCTATCTATACCCTTCTCCAGCAGGAAAATGTCCAATCCTTTCTTAAACCCCAGTACTGTACTCTGCCCAATTAAGTCCTCTGGAAGCGCATTCCAGGTGTCCACCACACGTTGGATAAAGAAGAACTTCCTGGCATTTGTTTTGAATCTGTCCCCTTTCAACTTTTCCAAATGCCCTCTTGTTCTTATATTTTTTGAAAGTATGAAGAATCTGTCCCTCTCTACTCTCTCTATGCCCTTCATGATCTTGTAAGTCTCTATCATATCCCCTCTAAGTCTCCTCTTTTCCAGGGAAAAGAGACCCAGTTTCTTCAATCTCTCAGCATATGAAAGGTTTTCCATCCCTTTTATCAGACGTGTCGCTCTCCTCTGAACCCTCTTGAGTAACGCCATATCCTTCTTAAGGTACGACGACCAATATTGGACGCATTACTCCAAATGCGGACGCACCATTGCCCGATACAATAGAAGTAGTAGATGCTTACCCCCCCCCCCCATACACACACTTTTATGAAGCTGCATTGGGGTTTTTTTCACTGGTTGCTGCAGTATTAGCTCTGATGCTCATAGGAATGCCTATGAGTGTCGAACCTAATACTACCACGAATGGCAATAAAAAAGCCTAAAGGAGCTTTGTAAAAATGGGGGAGGGGGGTTACTGCGTTAAGTGTCTACCGGCTAATTAATTTTTAATTTTTTTTAATTGGTTTTTAATTGCGCTTTCAATTATCAGAGCTGATTAAGCCAATTAAAAATATTTAGGCACTGTTTATAGAAGTATAGATTCTGGGCTTTTATGCATGTAGAGCATGTTTTCAAGGCAAAAAGGTACATGAAATTGCGAGGTCAGATATGCTTTTACATGGATGTGTATCAAGAATATTACAAGTACTTATTTATACACCAAGCACGGGAGTTCCTGGGTGGAGTTGAGACTGAGTTATAGTGTTCATGCATATTTTCAGAAGTGCCTGCGTACCTTTTTGGAGCAGGCATAAATTTGTGTAAGAGTCATTGTAGCAGTCAATTTTGTTATGACACATACAATAGGAGATTACGAGGGGGTGTTGAAAAGTTCTCAGCCCAACCAATCAACTTCCTAAATTCTGAGCGTTATTTTGCCACTGTAGCTGAAAAGCGTGTTAACTTATTTGATTAAGTGCCAATCTGCATAAACAAAATTCTCTGTTTTGACATTGTTTCAGATCATTGATTGAACCATATCCACGTCATTCTCTTCTTAGTCAGGCTGAGAACTTTTCAGCACCCCCTCATAGTGTGAAGACTTTCAGTCTCCGGTAACCGGAGCTCATATTGTGATGTCATAATGTCTCATTCCACCAATAAGAGCTAACCACATCAGTGATGTCACAATGGCTTGATTGTCCTGTACTTGGCTCACTTTTATTACATAGCTGAAAAGTTCTCAGATCAACCAATCAACATCCTAAATTCTGAGCATTATTTTGCCTCTGTAGCTGAAAAGAGTGTTGTCTTATTTTATTAAGTGCCTGCCAATACTATGTTTTGACATTGTGTCAGATCATTGAATGAACCATATCCATGTCATTCTCTTCTTGATTGGGCTAAGAACTTTTCAGCACCCCCTCATATGTTGCCTTTCTAAAATAGGCACCTTTGTGGACTTTTTCCACATAGATTACATGTTATAAAATTAGCCTGTTGATACCGACCCTTTGTTTTCTCAGTTGGACCAGATCATTATTCACCAGCAGGTGGAGCTTCTAGGAGGTATGTATGGAGTAGACTTTAATACCAGCTGTTGTGTTTTCACTAGCATGAGTCAGGCTGAGGTGACTTTTTGAAATGAAAGGCGCCAGGATGGGAGGTGATAGTGCAGAGGTGTGATGCCTGCACAGTGCTGACCAAGTCCTCCCTCCAAGATCTTGTTTCTTCAATCTTCACCCACCTTCCAAGGCACTAGTCTCATATTATCAGTGCTTTTTTTTTCTCTTCCAGTCTTCCTCACATCTTCACTTCTTGCCTCTTCCCTTCAAGCTCATCTACATCACAATTTCTCCACATTCTGGATCACATTGTTGGCACAGCTGTTGTACCTTTCCCTGTTCTCGTCGTCCTTCAGGTGGGGGAGAGGGGAATTCTTGAGATTGCAAGAGCTAACTGGTTCCTGGATCTACAGTATTTTCTCTTCTTTCTATCATTATTCAGCTATGATGTCAGATGCTTTCTTTCTCCCACATGTAACGGCAGAATTCTGGTTTCGGGTGTTTCCATTAGTCTAGTTTTCTCTTTGGGTTATGAAGTTCTTAAAATGATTGGAAGACCTTTTTCAGGGCTTTTAAAAATGGTCCCAGGGTGATCTGGGAAAGCACAGACGGATGAACAAACAGACAAACATGGTTTAATAGGAAAGAGTCAACATGGATTCAGCCAAGAAGTCTTACCTCATCAGTTTGTTGCATTTCTTTTTTAAGTCATGAGTAAACGTGTGATTAAAGGTGAGTTGGTTGCGGTAGTGTGTCTTGATTTTCAGAAAGTTTTTGCCAAAGTCCCTTATGAAAGACTCCTGAGGAAATGCAAAAAAAAAAAAAGCATGGGATAGGAGGCAAAGGAAACTGATTAAAATAAAGAGAACAGATAGTAGAATTAAATGGACAATTCTCTCAGTGGAGGAGAGTGAATAGTGAAGCACCACAGGTTTCTGTACCCAGTGCTTTTCAACCAAATTATAAAGGAGCTGGAAATGGGAGCGATAAGTGAAGGGATCAGATTTACAAGTGACATAAAATGACTCAAAGTTATTAGCTTTCATGAGAATTTGCAGGAGGACTTTATAAGACCAGAAGTCTGGGCATCCAAATGGCAGTTGAAAATTAATCTAGATGATTGCAAAGTGATACACATTGGGATGAGTAGTGAGGAGTCACAACAAAGGAAAAACATTTAGATGTCATCATGGAGAATACAGTACATCAAAACCTTCTGCTCAGTGTGCAGTGACAGACCCCCCCTCCCCCCCCGGAAAAAATAAAAAGCAAGCAGAATGTTGGAAAGGGGATATTGAATACAAAAAAGACTATCGCAATACCTCTGTATTTTCCATGATGAGATCATACCTTGAGTATTATATACAACTAGTGTTTTAGCCCATTACATTAACGGGTGCTAGTAAAGCCTCCTTCCCTCACATGTTCCCTTCCATAGTTTGTCCCCCCCCCCACCCTCCGAAGCCAGCTTGCCTGCCTTCCATCCCCCTGTGCAGTAGAACTCTCCCCCCCCCCGCCAGCAGCACCTCTTCCCTGCTCCCCCTATCCAGCAATACCTCTTCCTTGCTTCCCTGGTCCCTCTTCCCTGCTCCCCCGGTCCAGCAACACCTCTTACCTGCTACCCCTCATTGTCTTCCATAGTTTGACCCACCCCCACCCTCCGAAGCCAGCTTGCCTGCCTGCCATCCCCCTGTGCAGTAGAACTCTCTCTCTCCCCCCCCCCGCCAGTATCACCTCTTCCCTGCTCCCCCTATCCAGCAGTACCTGTTACCTATTCCCCTGGTCCCTCTTCCCTGCTCCCCCAGTCCAGCAGCACCTCTTCTCTGCCGCCCCTCACTGCCTTCCATAGTTTGTCCCTCCCACACCCTCCAAAGCCAACCTGCCTGCTAGCCATCTCCCTGTGCAGTAGAACCCTCTCCCCCCTCCCCCGCCACTATCTCCGCCATGCAGCCGACCCCATTGACCCTCCCACCGCGAGACAGAGTGCCAGATCGGCTACTGCTGGGACGGATCCAGTCTTATCAGTACATTAAACTGATAAGAACAGATACTACACTTGATCTTAGCCAAAAGGCCGAAAAGCGATCTCTTATCATTACATAATTTGCATTAATATAGTCAATGCTGGGGTCACTTCCTATATATTGAAACCTCACCCTGTAATGATTGTCTGAAAGGAGAAGGGAGAGGTAATTGAGAAAGGTGCGAATGGAGGGGCTGTGAAGAGGAGGAAGAGACACGGTGTGTACTCACAGGGCAGGACATTGGTGTATCTGTTCTTGGTCCTGTTCATTGGCTGCTCCGCTGCTGTCCTTGATTGGGTTGTGCTCACCCCCTCCCACCGTGAGACAACCGTTAAACCTCCGGCTCCAGCAGCGGCCACATCACATTAAAGACGCTGCTTCACGGCCTTCCCATGCTCTGATTTCTTCTGCCACGCCGGCAGAGGAAATCAGAGCATGGGAAAGCCGCGAAGCAGCATCTTTAGTGTGATGCGGCCGCTGCTGGAGCCGGAGGTTTGTGCGTCTCACGGTGGGAGGGTCAATGGGGTTCCGTGTGCGCCGGGAAAGGGTGCACTGGGGGGTGAGGTGGCGAACGACGGCAGCCAAGTTACAGTGAGGGAGGGAGGGAGGGAGTAGAAGCGCGCATGTGCATTCTTGCCTGCGGGGCCCTACAGCTCACGGAAAACGGAAGCACGCAAGTAAGAGTGCGCATGCGCGCTTAGGCTTTTATTATATTAGATTCTCATCCCAAAAAAGATTTAGCAAAATTAGAAAAGGTACAGAGAAGAGTGATTAAGGAAAATGATTAAGGAAATGGAGCAAATCTGATGAGGAAAGGCTAAAGAGATTATGGGGCTCATAATCGAAAGAGTAAAAGGTCCAATAACCGGCCTAAGTCAGCACTTGGATGAACATTTCTCAAAAACGTCCAAATGCCGATAATAAAACCGGTTTTTGGACGTATTTCTAAACGACCTAGGCCTTCATAGTGCCGCTGAACGACCAAAGCTAAACGGGGCATTTTGGGAGGCATGTCAAGGGTGGGAGTTGGGCGGGACGTGGGCAGGCTTAGACTTAGTTGTACAGCATGCAAACACATAAAACAGACCCCCACACACTACCCCAGTGATCACCGCTCTCCCCCACTCCCATAAAAATTTTAATCACAACTTTAAAATTTAGCCTCCAGACCATCATCACCTGGCCACCTGGCATAGGAAAGCCTAGTTGTGCTGCACAGAGGCATCTTAAACCATCTTGGGGTTGGGTTAGGGACCCATGGAGAGGACGACCCATGCCCATAAGCCCCTGTAATCACTGCATTGATATTGAAATATGTGCACTCCCCTATACACCCCCAAAATCCTTTTGTACTGGCATATAAGTGGCTCCTGCAACCATAAGGGCTATTGGGGTGGTAGATAAGTGGGTCTAGGGGATTCTGAGCTAACTGCCTGCGGGGCCCTACAGCTCACGGAAAACAGAAGCACGCTCACGGAAAACGGCTCACTGTAACCTATAAGGGAGCTGTAAGGAGGAGAAGTCATGGCACCCTTTTAGTGAAGTTCACAGCAGTGCCCCGTAAGGTACCCCACTGTTTAGGTGGCATATCTGGGTGTGCAGTCCATCACTTTGCAGACCCCTCCCATGTCCAGCAGGGCTTGTTCTAGGTGTTTTGGACTTGGACGGAAAGTTGGACAAAAATGTGGTATAAAGATGGACGATTTAGTGGCTTGGACGATCAGATCGGCAGGACGTATAAATAGACGATTTTCGAAACAAAAAAAAAGTTGGACGTATCTTTCGAAAATGTGTCTTAAGCTCTTTTTAACTTTGGACGACTTGCAAGATGGACGTAAACGGACTTAGACGTCCCTTTCGATTATGCCCCTCTATGACTCCAGCTTGGAGAAGAGGTAAACACAAATCAATATTTGACTTTTAAATAAGTACAAAGATGGAATGAAGTTACATTGAAGTGCGAGAGATCTTCAAAAGTATCCGCATTTTAATTTTTTTAAACACTATTTATTAAATATCTCAAAAGCAAATGGCATCACCTTTCCACATAGTCACCCTGCTTTACGATACATTTTTCCCAGCATCCTACTAACAAGCCCTCTTACCATTTCTCCCGCCTCAACCATTTCCCGCCAAAATATGACAGTGCAGAAACTTTTTGAAGAACTCTTGTACTTTCAAAACAAAGAGAATAAAAATCTTTTTTTTTTTTTTCCACTCAACTCTATAGTTAACTTGAGAACTCGTTGCCAGATGATGCAGTAAAAGCAGCTAACGCAGTTGGGTTTTTAAAACAGGTTAGACAAATCCCTTGAGATAAAGTCCATGAACCATTATTAAGACCAACCTGGGGAGAGCCACTGTTTTATCCCTGAGTTTAGGTAACAAGGAAGCTTGCTACATTTTTGGATTCTGCAAGAGACTTGTTCTCTAGGCTACTGGTATAGATGGACTGATGATCTGATCCGGTGTGGCAATTCTTATGCCTTATGTCAGCTACCATGAGTAGTAGCTTGCTCTGTCTGGTGAGCAACTTAAAAGATTCTGCTTCAGTGACCTGATTTGGCACCGTACACAGTCAGCATTTCAGTGAGGTGAGACAGAACCACTGAAGCTGAAGGCTGGTACATGCCTCTTACACTGACAGAATTAGCTGACATATAGAACTAGGAGGGCGAATCAGAAATTAAAGGCAATTGCTAAATTACGCAATAACTGGAATAGAGTTAGGGAAATGCAACATATGTACTCGGACATTGCCTCGGATATGTACTCGGATAGTGCACTCAAGCACAGGGCACGCTTGGCCTTTAGTCATGTGGCAGCCACGAAGTCAAAAACATGGCCACTCCATTGCAAGATTGCACCATCAAAGAACTTGCAGTAGTGTGCTTTCTTTGAGCGGAGGGAATGAAACCTGTGGAAATTCACCATTGGATATTGACTCAGAATGGTCATGGCACCATGAATCAACGAAAGGTTTATGAGTGGGTAAAAAGAGGTACAGTGGGAAGAACAGATATAACTGACGAAGTTTGTTTGCTCATCAACATTGCGCACACAAGAGCACGTTGACAAGGTGGGTGCCTTGATTAGAGAAGACCAACGGATAACGGTGTTTCAATTGGATCCAAATTTAGATATCTACTGTGGATCTGCATTTGCCATAATGCATGATGACTTGGGATACAGGAAAGTCTGTGCACGATGGGGTTCCCAAACATCTTACTGATCTGCACAAGCAACAGCGTGTGGAGGTCGCAGCCCAGTTCCTGAGACAATATGAAGAAGTTCTGAGTATTCTGGAGAGAATTGTCACTGGCAGCAAGACATGGCCGTATCACTGCGACCCAGAGAGCAAAGGACAAGGCATGGTGAAGTAAAGAGAGCAGTGCTCACCTGGCTTCAAGAGCAGCCAAATACCTTCTCTGCAAGAATTCAGAATATAGTTGAACATATGTGTTATCTTGCTTGGGGACTATGTGGAAAAGTGATATGTTCAATTGCTTATAGTTACTTCTATTAAAGCCTTTTTTTTAAAAAAAATTATTTATCCTTGTACTTTCTGTGGCAAATGGAACAACGGCTAATGCTCTGCTTCTTGTTAGGATGCACTTGGTTATCACTTAGGCCCCTTTTGTCAAGAGGATTTTAATGCAAGCCATTGCGGTAAATGCTCCGATACTCATAGAATTCCTATGAGCGTCAATACACTTACATCACTGGCCTGCACTGAACCTCTAGCGCAGCTTAATAAAAGGGGTGTTGGGGGGTTAATATCTATCTCTAAACTAAAATAAATAGATACCACCAGCATTAAAGTGTCCTTTTTAAGAATAAAAAAAATCTTATAAAAGTTAGTATATATTTTTTTCTTGTCAGTTACATTTTTCAGCACATGAATATGCATCGCTTATACCCTCTCGTGTGTGATGATTTATGCTTTCTTTTGATGATATTTCAGTTAATCAGTTGTTCAGGCAATATTGTGAAAATAAACCCACATAATTCGTAGTAAAATCAGAAACGTTTTTTTCTCCTATTTCCTTATTGAAATAGAGTAGTCTAGAGGTACCAGCTGTATCAGTCAGATAAAAGGATGTCCTCTGACTGAACCAGCAGCAAAAGTGTTATGAGTAGTTTATTTTAATTTATTGTAACTAATTTTATTATGTTATTCTATGTTTACATTTTATTTTAAAATAGTCATTTTTTATACTTCGATTTTAAATTGTGTTGTAATTTTTTTAATTAGTGTTTGCAACATTGTACATGTAGCATTATGAATGTCCTATTGTATTGTGCCTTGGGAAAGGTACAACAAATAAGCTAATAAATATTTGTCTGGTATCACCTGAGAATTTGAGATTTGCTGTAATTGGCGATTTTTGGTGAACTAGACTGGTTTTGTTGTTATTCTACATTTTTTGTGGCATATTTCCTAACACTTTATTACCATGGGCCCCTGACGAAGGTTTGTCCGAAACACGGACCGTGTTGGGTCCCTTGTTTGGTAAAAGGTGTTTTATTTCAATAGATTTTTATTGTCTATAAATTTTGCCTGCATCTTGTACGCATATCTGCAGTTTGTTTTGTTTGTTCCTGGTTGGTGTTTTTTCTGCAGATAAGGTTGGACCCCTCTTTTTGTTTTTGTTGCTTTATACTGCCTAAAAGGGCCATTTTTGAAAAGGTCCTCTAAGTCTGACTTTGGCGTTTCCCACTAAACGTCCAAAGTCAGAAGCACAGAAATGTCCATTTTTGAAAGCCAAATTGCTAGTTGGACATCTAAGACAATAGGATATCCATCCCTTAGGACACCTAACTTTATACCCCATTTTCAACCACAAAAAGTTGAACACGTCCAAATCCAGACCATATGGATATGGGAGTGGCCATCATTGTGATAGACTAGCCACACAGACATGCCAACAAAGCAATAGGACACCTTAGAGGGCACTGCTGAGAACTTCACATAAAGGGTACCAGAAGTACAACTCACCTTATAATTTAGGGTGAGCCTTCCAGACACCCCCCTCTTAACACTCCAATAGGCCTTATGGCTGCAAGTGGCACCTATATAGCAGTAGAGAATAGTTTTGGTGGCCTTACACTTTCCATCATAAAAGAAATATTGTGGATAAATTGTTCTTTTTGAGGAATTTGAAATGTATATTGACTGGATAAATTCTGTTTTTTGTATGTTTTTTACTTATTTTAAGAATGTTAATATTTGTAAGCTGCCTAGTAATGGGCGGTTGAGAAATTTGTTAAATAAACACACTTCTCCCTCATCATTCGCGGGGGATACGGGCAGAGCCGGACAGCGAATGGCGAAAAACCGCGATTATCCGGCTCTGACCCACCCCCACCTCCCTGCCGCCTTCCCGGCCTTACCTGGTAGTCTAGAGGGCTTTTGGGGCAGGAGCAATCTTCCTACGCTCCTGCCTCGTGCAGATCGCCATGAGGAAATGGCTGTAGGGAGTTCCCGACGTAGTCTCGAGAGACTAAGGGAACTCACAGCAGCCATTTCCTCATGGCGATCTGCATGGGGGCAGGAGCGTAGGAAGATCGCTCCTGCCCCGAAAGCCCTCTAGACCACCAGGTAAGGCCGGGAAGGCGGCAGGGAGGAAAAAAATATGAGTTATTTTAAAATTAAGACTACTTTTTTAATTTTCCCCCTCCCCAGAAAAAATTGCGATTATATGAAACCGCAATTGGAGAAACCGCGAATGGGGAGGGGGAAGTGTAAATAAATAGTGGTTAGTGTGGCTTATGGGCCTGGGTCCTCCTCTCTATGATTTACTAGCCTACTCACCAGGTTACTTAGTGCACCTGTGTGATGCTGTAGTAGGCTCTCCCTGTTCTAGAGACAGGTATGTAGCCTTTCATTCAGATTTTTGGAGGGTAGGAGCGGTCAGTGACCCTTGGGGGAGTGTGTGGGGGGGTCATACCTTTAGGTATTCAATGGTCATCTGGTCTGTTTGGGTACCTTTGTGGCACTAGGTGCTTCTAACACAGGTCTACCTCAGAGCATCTAAGTTCTGTCCAGGGTGTCTAGGGTGAGAAAGGTTTGATTATTGCTGCAAGATGTCCATGGGCTTCTTTTATGAAGGCCTTAACGTATGGAATAGCGCGCGCACTAAATTGCCATGCGCGCTAGCCGCTACCGCCTCCTTTTGAGCGGGTGGTAGATTTTCTGCTAGCGCACGCTAATCCAGTGCGTGCGCTAAAAACGTTAGCGCACCTCCGTAAAAGGGGCCCCCAAGTGTAGCCCACCCAAAACAAGCCTCCCAACACAGCCCCTGGAACTCTGGATGAACAGTGGACAAAACACCTTGCCAGCCGTCCAGAAAAATGGCTTTGAAAATTGGCATTTGGACGTCCCGGCGATTAGGACATCCAAATGCCAACTTATAAAGGTATTTGGATTTTTAAATTATTTGATTATGGGTCCCTAAGGCTCCTCCAACAATAGGGATAAACCAACATGGCTTATTCCATGGTCTTAATAAAATACAGAGCAATGTATACAGGCAAGCATCATTTAACTTGAGTCTCAATTTTATTAAAAGCAATGATAGATAAAAGTGGAAAACTGCTGCCCAACTGTTTCACTCTTGGTTTCGTTTTCTGGTGGAAAACCCAATTCCTGAACCAAAGGACAAGCACAACAGTCTGGTGTTTAAATAAAAGGAGGCATAGCCCCTGACGAAACCAAGGGCTTCTTTTATCAAGCCGCGCTAGCAGGGTTAATGCACGTGACTTTTCATCACACGCTAACCCCTGCGCTGGCCAAAAACTACCATGCAGCTTGATAAAAGGAGCCCCAAGAGTGAAACGGTTGGGCAGCCGTCGGGCATAAAGATAAGTGTCTTCCTTCTTATAGTACTTCAAGCACTTCAAGCCTGTTAAAAATAAATGAAAAAATTAATTTGCACACATCACTTTACCAAGACCGATGATGAATACACCACCCTAGCAAGGGCATGAAAAAATCAAAAAGTAGTGCCTTGGATGTTTGAGGTCTTGTAATTAAATTCACTTGATATGAGTTTGTTCTCCATGACTTTTGAGTATACTTATTGAACATCTCTGACTTTTTTCCTCTTTTAGTTGAGATGAAAGTAGAAACCATAAATGTACTTAAAATGTCCCACACCTAACATGTTTCAGCACCTCGGTTCCTGCGTCAGGGGCAATTTTTCCAATTGCAGAATGTAATTCCACCTAAGATGACCACCTGTAGTACTTCAGTGGTTGAATGTCAGAAGTTCTCAAGCCCCAGACGCAACTCAAAGAGGCCCCTAGATGATAGAAAAGTTCCACTTACTGTTAAAACTGTACAACTCCAGAGACTTGCCATTTCTATTGTCAGGCCTCTATACTTTGTTTATTTTTTTCAATTCTTTGCCTTTAATGCTTGTGTCTCCTGCTACTGATAATTTTTATTAAAATCAATTATTCCTTGCCTACCATAGCACTTCTAAACAAGTGTAATGTTGAGATCCCTACCCAGGTTAAGGCTTCCCTTTCAAAATTATTCATTTTCTTGAAGTCATCACTTTTAAAATCTAGGACCCTTGCGTCAGTCTTTACAGAGGAATAGAGATCTACCTATACCAGAAATGGCTATCAAGGATGACTGTGTGAAGGAACTGAAATAAATCTTGGTGAACCTGAAGAAATACTGAGCCATATCGAAAAATTAAAGACCAGTAAATTATCTGGACTTGATGGCATACATCAAACTTATTCTATGTACCTGCCTCTGTGCTCAACCTCAGCCACATCAATTGGAGGAAGCATCTACATATATCTTTGGGTGATGACCTGTAGATTACAACAACAAAAATAATAATTATCTTAAATCTTTTTAAGAATAATAACACATTTATTCATTTGTACTGCCATCACCAGCAGTTCTAGGCGGTTTACATAAAAGTGAAAAGTACAACTGTATAAAAAATACATAGTTACTTCCTCAGGAAAGGGTTTACATTAAAATAGCTGTGAACAATCATTGAATACACAATTGTATAAAAAATACATAGTATAATTTCAAAAGACCTTCTAGTTTAGGTAATAAATTTATCAAAAATGTTAGTCTTCACTAATTTTTGAAAAGAACAATAAGATGAGGCTTGATGGATACATTCACCTAACCAGGTTTGCAATTTGCCTGCTTGAAATGCAAGTGTCCTGTCCAGGAATGTTTTGTAACGACAGGATTTTATCTTGGAAATTTTGGGTATCCCTCATAGACCTGTCTCATGTCTGAGAAATACAAGCTTCCATCTGTGAATTCTTTCCCCAAGCACACATTCAGTGTCACTTCTGTGTTGTCATAATGGCAGCTCAAATCCAGGTCTTCCTGCATGGAGTACTTCACTGCAAAACAATTTAGCAACACCCTGCTCATTTGGCATCCCAAGCTACTCATCCACTTTTTAAAAAAAAAAATATATACCTTTTCTAGGGTTACCATATGGCTGCTTTCAATGGAAATAAAACCCAGATGTCTCTATCTATCCTCCTTACTTCCATTTCTTTCAATGGACGTAAGATGGCTGCCTCAAGCCGTCCTCCTTTTTCTGAACCATATGGCAACCCTAACCTTTTCTGTTCATTCTGAAAAGATTATATACTGTTGTATTAATTTTCCAAGGCTGATTATCTCTGAATTATATATCAGTTACTACAACCCACTTTGACGTCATCTTCCACCACTACAGCTTCAAGGTTAGTGAGTTTCTTGGATAGAGTGAGTATTTCTACATACAACTTTCTGTCATCTAATTCTCTCTTTTGTTTGATATCTGTTCCTTCATAAGAGCTGTACCAAGCACTCCACTATTTTAATCACCATTCCCCAATGAAGTTAGTTTAATGACCTCCTCACTAGGTTTGCAAGTCTGTGAACAATGCTACTTATACCATTTCTTGAAGGGTGTATGCCATCTTTTCTCCACAGCCCTTCTTTGCTGATAATCATACCATGATGCAATAAAATCGACTTTTATGCTAAAACTTGTATTTAAAAAATATGCAAAAAGTACTAACACATAAAAATCTGATTGCTTGTACTAGCAGTACTTTTAACCTTGTTAATGTTCATACAAATGCTTACACAGTCTAGGATGTTGGCCTCAATTTTCTAATCATTGCTACAGAATCTACCTAGCAGCCGCTAAGGGAAACTGGAGTACCATGTATGTGCAGGTGACAAAAAAAAAAAAAATCTGTTAAACAAAGTGAGAAACACTTACTTATCGTTTTCTTTTGCCAGTCATACTTGGAACTGAAACCAGCAACAAATATGAGATAAAGAACAAGTTAGGACAAAGAGTTTATTTTGCCATAGAAGAAAATATTTTTCTAGACCGTAACTTCTGTGGGCCAATCCGATCCTTCACCATGAGGATCACAGATAACAAAGGACAGGAGGTGATCAATGTCATTCGACCACTGAGGTGTAACAGCTGCTTGTTCCCCTGTTACCTCCAAGAGGTGAGTGGCAGACGCTGCTATCTCTATTTCTTCCATTATACTAACAAATCAATTTTCAATAAGCCACTAAAAGACGTCTTAACTTAGGCGCCTAATTTAAGTAAAAAACGCCATTTAAAAGACTTTTTTAAAATGATTTTCAAGGTGCCTACGGGCGCCTAAAACAATGGCACCAGAACTGTGCCTACGTAAGCGCTTTACGGCACCGAATGCCACCCTAGGTGTGGCTAATGTTGGAAGCGGCGTTAGACGCCATAAAGTGCCTATGTAGGCGCGATTCACGTCAAAGGCAGGTGCCAGAAATGTAGGCCTTGGAAACCCTGGCCTACATTTATGTTGCAGAATGAAACAGGGGAAACAAAACCACAAACACAAAAGCACAAAACCAAAGTGGAATTGTCCCAATCAGAATGGTGCGCACTAAACAAAAGTGTCCTTCAACTCATCTGATAAATCCAAATGCCTTTATTCACCCAAAGTCTCATAAAATTCATCCAATGACTCAATGACCCGACAGGCACATGTTTCGGCCTAACCAGCCTGCCTCAGGAGTCTACAAGTGCATACATGGATATAAACAAATTAAAAACATACACTATTTAATTAATATATAAGTATATAAATGTACATATAATAACAATTAATGTATAATAACAGCAAAAAATACATATAGATACACGTCCATGTTTGCCTCTCACAGTTGACCTAGTGACGTCAACACGCCCACGTTCGGCCCTTTTTAAACCCCATGTTGATCGTCGTCTGCTTTTCTAAGTTCACAGCAAGGTCGCAGCGTTTTTCACTGCCTTACGACTGTTCACGTAAGTCGTTCGAATCTGCCTTCTCCTTTTCTGTGGAGCCTGCACTATTGTCTTCTTGTTTTTTGGGGTTTTGTATATTCCCTGCCTTTTTGTTTGTCTTTTATGCTTTGTGATTGGTTTTTGCTTTTCGGCGTTTCTGTTTTTTGGATAGCCACACCCCTTTCTTTTGAGCGTGTATGTTTTAGCTTTTCAATATATTTTTATTGGCCTTTTATAGCTTTTAAATGACCCCCGACGCAGTATTCTTTTATGGTTTCTTCAAGAGGCTATTAATATTTGTACTCATTTTTTTCATTTTTTTATTTTTTAGTGACCGGTTTCTTTGGGATACTAATTCCATATTATATCATTTCCTTATTGGTGTTTTCTGTTTTTGTTTTCAGCTTAGCAGCCGCATTTAGAGGGTACGTGTATTTCTGTACTTTGTATGGTTTTTCAAATAGACACGGTGAAGACTCACAAGGTATGCTCAATAACCATTATGATTTATGGAACTAGTTGGGCATTATTTTTAACTTTTATTTTTAATATTTTTAAGTCTCCATATAGTGTCCTCTTCATAGATTGAGACGGATTAGTTTTTTCCCTTTCGTTTAATATATGGCTTACTACCTGATGATAAGGATATCCTTCTTTATACCCATTACTGCACAGTTTACATATTTTCATATAGATTTTGGGCTCTTTTGTAGCTTCATACCTTACTCTGTTAAAGTTTTTGTTATTTGTATGGTTTGTAATGTTTTTAGCAGCTTGATGATGGTTTATCAAATATTATATGTAAACTGCTATGTTATATTAATTTAATGTTTTTAGAATTCTTATCAAATTTGAATTATCTTAACTACTATATATTGAATGAGTTGGTTAGTGATACATAATACAATTATGAACTTGCTTATCTTGATTTTATTAATTCACACGTGGGTCATTGGTATTCATAATGAACCCCGACATGTGTTTTTCTTATTTGGATGTATCTATATGTATTTTTTGCTGTTATTATACATTAATTGTTATTATGTGTACATTTATATATTAATTAAATAGTGTATGTTTTTAATTTGTTTATATCCATGTATTCACTTGTAGACTTCTGAGGCAGGCCGGTTAGGCCGAAACATGTGCATGTCGGGTCATTGAGTCATTGGATGAATTTTATGAGACAAAAGATAAATAAAGGCATTTGGATTTATCAGATGAGTTGAAGGACACTTTTGCTTAGTGCGCACCATTCTGATTGGGACAATTCCACTTTGGTTTTTCTAGGTGTCCGCCTTTTCTGAAGGCGTGATCCTCTAAACGGCGCCGTCAGTCGATTGACACATGATCGACAGCCGCTTTTAAGGTGGCTGCCGACAACGGAACCTGACAGTTGTGCCCTGTCAATCGCGCCCCGTCAAATGCATGCACTGACATGTGCGCGCAGGACAATGGCGCCCTGTCAATTGCGCTCCATACAGCGGATACTATTTTGTCTTTTTGAGGGTTATGAAGTAACCCTCTTTTTTGAGGGGGACCCCCCCCGCACTACACTTAAAAGATTCACTTGGTATCTAGTGTTAGGGTAAGGTTTAGATGAGGATTATGGGAACCCTAAAGGGTTCCCATAGTTCTCATTTAAACCTTACCTAACACTAGCGCAATTGATGGGGTCATGCTCTTGTCGGTGCATGCATTTGACGGTGCTCTTGTCGGTGCATGCATTGTCCTGCACACATTTGTTGATGTACCATGTCAGGGTTATATGAAGCATAGCAAGTATAGCAATTTTGAAATCACAAGGTAGTGCAGCCTTCTACTTGATTTAAGTTCATGAACTGGTTGCTGAACTGGGGCACTGTTTTGTCATTGTGGTGCCCCATCTTACAGTTCACCAGACATAGTTGCACCAAAAGCTTAAATCCAGCACCACTAAGCAATAAAGATTACTGATTAATTTTACCCAATTGTCTATAAATCAACTAAAAGTTGACAAATCTATGGGGTTGGATGGGATACATCAAGGCTATTAAAGGAATTTAGGGACATTCAGGTCAGTTCTGTCTGACCCTTTCAAGGCTGTATGAGTGATTGGAGCAACCCTGGAGAAGTGGAGAAAGGCAGATGTGGTTCCATACCATAAAAAGTGTAAAGAAGAAGTCAGGAACTATAGACTGGTTAGTCTGACCTCTGTGGCATGTAAATAAATGGTACTGCTACTAATACAGAGGACAGTGCAATTTCTAGAATCCAATGAATTGCAGAACCCAAGAAGGCATGGTTTTACTAGAGATAGTACCCACATGCTACATAAATGGACTGAAAATGCTCCCCTTTATGAGGTAGGAGAGGCGGGAGAGGGGAGATATGATAAAGACGTTTAAATACCTACATGGCTTAAATGCACATGAGTCAAGTCTCTTTCATTTGAAAGGAAGCTCTGGAATGAGAGGGCATAGGATGAAGTTAAGAGGTGATAGGATCCAGAGTAATCTAAGGAAATACTTTTTCACAGAAAGGGTAGTAGATGCGTAGAACAGTTTCCCAGAAGAGGTAGTGGAAACAGAGACTATATCTGATTTCATGAAGTCGTGGGTTAGGCATGTGGGATCTCTTAGAGATGTCTCTCCTCTTCTACGAGAAGCACACTGGTTACCCATCTCACATCACAGTACCTACAAAATTAATTTGCTCACTTTTAAAATTAAACATACATGCTCACCAGCTTTTCCCGATAAACTCATTATTTCCTATTCCTCACCATAGAATTTATTGACTGTTGCCCCTATCAAGGAACTTTATTACACTAGAAACAAACTTTTCCATTATGGCCCCAACTTTTTGTAATGCCATACCATTTCACATTCGCCAAGAAAATTCTCTTGATAAGTTCAAAACTAAACTCAAAACTTTCTTATTCAAGACGCATTCCATAGCGCTTAACAATATATCCCTTTTCAATAATACACTTCTCCCTCCATATCCACAGTTTCCGTATCTGCGGATTCGCTTAGTCGCGATTTTTTGGCTGCTGACTCCGCCCCCTAATTTTCATCACTGAACCCAGCATTTCACATTGGAAATTGCTGCTCCTGATGGTTCATGGAGGAAATCGCTGCTCCCGGCATTGTATGGAGCAAATCGCAGGTCGGGTTATTCATGGTTTATTATCTTTTTCAGGTCTATTTTACCAAAAAACTGCAAGTAACATGCAAAAAGTTATTCGCGGTTTTTCGGTATTCATGGCTATGTTCTGCCCGCATCCCCCACGAATATGGAGGGAGAAGTGTAATTCACTCCATAAAAAGAACCGCTTCTATGAAGCGACACCCTTCCCTGATGTTTTTTCCCCTCCCCCTCATGCGTTTATTTACTTTTATTTTTATGATGTAATTATAAACTTTCATTTCCCACTTTCTCCTAAGTCCATATACATCATTGTCTTCATCTACTTCGTGCTTAATCTATTTCTTTTTTACCCGGTTTTTTTATTTTTTTTATTACTATCATGTTTTTAGCTTTGTAAACCGGCCAGATACACGTTGATGGTCGGTATATTAAAATGTAAATAAACTTGAAAACTTAGAAGAGATAATGGTTACTGAGGATGGGTGACCATTTGGTCTTTATCTGCCATCATGTTTCTATGTTTCTAATGTGTTAACCCATTACCATTGCTCCCCTTCTCCTGTACAGTTAGAAGTGCAAGCTCCTCCAGGCGCAGCTATTGGATTCATTGTCCAAAACTGGGACCCTCTTCTGCCAAAGTTCACAATTCAGAATGAAAGAAAGGAGGACATATTAAAAATCATTGGACCATATACAACATGCGGCTGCTTTGGAGATGTTGACTTTGAGGTAACAATTGTTTCATATAATACAAGGCATTTCTTCTTAACTTGTAATTTTGGGTGTGCACAGGAGCTGTGTAAATACTATTAGAGCAGGGGTGTCCAATGTCGTTCCTCGAGGGCCGCAGTCCAGTCGGATTTTCAGGATTTCCCCAATGAATATACATGAGGTCTATTTGCATGCACTGCTTTCATTGTATGCTAATAGATCTCATGCATATTCATTGGGGAAATCCTGAAAACCCGACTGGATTGCGGCCCTCGAGGACCGACATTGGACACCCCTGTATTAGAGAATTCATTATGAAGTTAATTTAGCTCTGTTAGCATGGCACTATTAAAAGCCTTCTAATGGCACATGAAATAAAGTATTATAACCATTAATTATCCATAATTTAAACTATCCCATTTGGGGGATATTCATCATGAATAAGCTAGCCCTGTATTTTGTGGTGGTAAATGTTCCATTAGCTCAGGGGTAGGGAACTCCGGTCCTCGAGAGCCGTATTCCAGTCGGGTTTTCAGGATTTCCCCAATGAATATGCATGAGATCTATGTGCATGCACTGCTTTCAATGCATATTCATTGGGGAAATCCTGAAAACCCGACTGGAATACGGCTCTCGAGGACCAGAGTTCCTTTCCCCTGCATATGCCTAAACTTTGTTTAGTTACACAACATAATATGGGAGATTATATAAAAATGTAAAACATTGTCTATAAACTCCCATTTCTCAGATCTTTTTTTTAACCATTATACAGTCTTCATCTGCATATATTTAAGTATTATAAAGTTAGATGAAAAAAATGGTCAGTGTTCAAAATCACGTATTTATTACAAGGATTTCTATGCTACCTGTACAAATTAGCCCCCTCTTTAACGAAAGCATTGCATGGGTTTTAGTGCCAGCAGTGGTGGTAACTGCTCCGATGCATTCGTAAAAAAGAGGGGGTAAGTTTTGCTGCTAACTGTTGTGCCTTCGGGCAACTTAGTTCTTTTCCTGAGAGAAATGGACGGCGCTCGTCGGCTACGCTATCTGCTTCTTTTGGAACATGAGTATGCCGAGGAAGATGAGGCTACAGCTAGAGAAACGAGAAGGCAAGCACATTTTTTTACGACAACAATGCTTTGTGGTAGGCGCATTCGGAGCCCGTCAATGACGTCCATGATTAAACCCCGCCCCATTTCTACGCAGTGAAGTTCTAAAGAGCTAGCGCCTGCGTTATGTGCTTCAAAACCAACAGGGATACAGTGCGCACGTGCATCGATCGATGTTACAGCGAGACGTGTGCACGAATTGGGGCGTTACATAATAACATAGTAGATGACGGCAGATAAAGACCCGAATGGTCCATCCAGTCTGCCCAACCTGATTCAATTTAAATTTTTAAATTTTTTCTTCTTAGCTATTTCTGGGCAAGAATCCAAAGCTCTACCCGCTACTGTGCTTGGGTTCCTACTGCCGAAATCTCTATTAAAACCTACTGATCATTTGCATGGACAAGCTTTACTGAATTGATCGGCCAGAATGACTCGTAAACGGATAGGACACGAATCGGATCGATTTGTGGACTTTAGTGAATCTAGCCCTTAGTCCTCAATTGAAGGAGAAAGGCAAGACCCAAACAGAAAAAATCCCCTGGGGAGAGGGGATATAAGTACAATACAAATAATTAAAGAAAAGAGCAGTAATTAAGTGTTAACCTACTGTTTAACTAAAGTCCACCCTGATCAACTTGATTCATTCTGGCTGCATTGGAGTCCCTTTACTCTCCAAGAAAAAAACCTAATTGGCAGGATCAAAAATATATATATATTTATTCCCTTGATAGGAAATAAAACATTTACAGGGAAACCTTCACTGAAAAGTTGCCCCCAGGGAAATCACTTTAGGATGAAATTGCAAAAATTCTTTCCTCCTGGATTGTGTCCATTTCGAGACGTCTGGAAATATATATACCCTTTCACCTAAAAATTGTACTTTAAATTAAATTAAAACAAGTCTCCTTTCTGACTGATCTTAAGGGGGGGGGGTAACAAGAATAAGGGCTACTGTTGGGTAAGCCCTCAGATATGCGCTATAAGAGTTAATCATTGTGCCTGATAGAATAGTGCACAGCCAGTTGTGCATGCAAATCCTAATTACTGCCAATTAACTGCAATAATCAGTTGTAAGTACCCAATTATTGCTAGCTAAAGGTTCATCAATCAATTAGGTGGCACACACAATTGGGTATATGCCCAAATTTCAGCATGTAACTTTGGGCACCATACAAGGGCTAGTCCAAAATTAAAGGCGATTGTTAAATTACGTGATAACCAGAACAGAGCTAGTGAAATGCAACATATGCACTCGTATATCGCCTGTTGGATAGTTCATCCATGCACAGTGCAGTGCTTGGCCTTTAGTCATATGACAACCACAAAGTCAGAAAAATGGATGAACCTTTGCAAGATTGCACCATCGAGGAACAGCAATAGTGCAATAGTGCAATAATGCACTTTCTTTGGGCAGAGGGAGTGAAACCTGTGCAAATTCACCATCGGATATTAACTCAGTATGGTCATAGCATCATGAATCAATGAAAGATTTATGAGTGGGTAAAAAAGTTTTAGAGTGGGAAGAACAGGTGTAACCGACAAAGCTCATTCTGTTCGCCCATCAACATCGCGCACACAAGAGCACATTGACAGGGTGGATGCCTTGATTAGAGAAGACCGACGGATAACGGTTTTTCAATTGGCTCCAAATTTAGATATCTACTATGGATCTGCATTTGCCATAATGCATGATGACTTGGGATACAGGAAAGTCTGTGCACGATGGGTTCCCAAACATCTTATTGATCTGCACAAGCAACAGCAGCCCAGTTCCTGAGACAAATATGAAGAAGATCTGAGTATTCTGGAGACAATTGTCACTGGCAGCAAGACATGGGCACATCACTGCGACCCAGAGAGCAAAGGACAAGGCATGATGAACTAAAGAAAGCGGTGCTCACCTGGCTTCAAAAGCAGCCAAATACCTTCTCTGCAGGAATTCTGAATATAGTTGAACATATGTGTTATCTTGCTTGGGGACTATGTGGAGAAGTGATATGTTCAATTGCTTATAGTAAAGAAAGTGGTGCTCACCTAGCTTTGAGATCAGCCGAAAAACTTATTCTCTGCAGGAATACAGAAGCTAGTTGAACGATACAAGAAATGCATCATCTTGCAAGGGGACTATGTGAAAAAAAATGATATGTTCAGTTGCTCGCCGTTACTTCTATTAAAGTCGTTAAACATATTTTGCCTTTACTATTTGATTTACCCTAATATATAGAATTTGGAGGTATGTGTATAAATGTTGATCTCACCCACGCTCTGCCCATGCACCTCCCCTGTGTATTTATACACTAAGCAAGTTGTGTGATGACATAATAGCTTAATGCCCAACTAGCACTTACACACTTACGTGCTAGCATTCAATAACTAAAGAGTGTGAACTAAATCTAAAATCTCTTCCCTGTCTATAACCTCAAGCCGATTATCTCCCTAGAAACCTTTTTTTTTTTTTTTTAACTGTAAGGGCCTGATTCTACAAACGGCGCATAAAAAAACTGGTGCCGGTTGCATGTCAATCACACTTAGGTGCCATTTACAGAATCGAGGCTAGCAGTGCCTGTATAAAAAAATTTAGGTGCCCAAAATGTAGGTCATGGTTTTAAAGGCCAACATTTCAGGTGCTTAAGTTTTTGGAGAATTGCGCTTAGCGGTGCCCATAGAAATGCCCATAAGAAAATAAGAATAGCCTTACTGGATCAGACCAATGGTCCATCAAGCCCAGTAGCCCGTTCTCACAGTGGCCAATCCAGGTGACTAGACCTGGCCAAAACCCAAGGAGTAGCAACATTACATGCTACCGATCCAGGACAAGCAGTGGCTTCCCCCATGTCTTTCTCAATAACAGACTATGGCACCATTCAGCCCCATGTAATAGGTGCCTATCTTTTATTCAGGGTGGGCCATGGAAAAGTAGCCCGCCTCGGCGATAGTATGACAAGATGAATGAGCAACTGGAATTGTTTTTATTCACTTACCCACAAGTTACAACAGATGGTGAAAGTGGTCCCCGTTCACGTCTACACGCCTTTGGGCACGTCAGATCATGTTGGCTGATACTGCCTGCACCTCTTCGACAGTGATGCTGCGGATAGTGTTTGAGGTTCAGAGATTTCAGCACCCGCTGACACATTGTTCGTAATACACCAGCATGTTGAGAGAATCTTCTAGTTGACGTTCTTGGGCTAATTGCAATCCACCGCTGAATGTCACGGGCGTCCAGACTGATGGAGGCCTCAATTTCTTCATGATGTGACAGAGCCGGTTTGACTTGTCAAAGAAAACACGAGAGGAAATATAATTCTGGACTTAATTCTAAATGGGCTGTGAGGACCACCACAGGATGTAGAAGTAGAAAGGATGCTGGGAAACATAAGGAAGTTCTTCTTCACCTAGAGAGTGGTGGAAAACTGGAACGCTCTCCCGGAGTCTGTCATAGGGGAAAACACCCTCCAGGGATTCAAGACAAAGTTAGACAAGTTCCTGCTGAACAAGGACGTACACTGGTAGGGCTAGTCTCAGTTAGGGTGCTGGCCTTTGACCAAAGGGCCGCCGTATGAGCGGACTGCTGGGCATGATGGACCACTGGTCTTATGTTCTTATGAATACAACGTTTAGATGGTGGTTTTGCTCCTGGTTACTTGTCAGCAAAGGCTTTTTGTGTTTCCTTAATCAATCTTCTTCGCACAAAGCCTTCCACAATCACTATTTGCTGCTCCAGGGAGAACACCATCTTTCTGGCACCTGTATTAGAGGTGGGCAACTTTTCCATGGCTCACCCTGTATAATCAGATAGGTGCCTATCGTCCAATAAATTTTTTTTATTTTTTTAAAATTTTTTAGCAATTATTGAGCCTAATAAGGGTATTTTGCCAATTAAGCTAGACACCTAAAAGGAGCTTAATTTTAGGCGCCCTTTAGAGAATCTGGCCATAGGTGCTTCCTTCCTAGCACTTCATTGTGTTTAAACGGGTAATACCGGTGATAGCTGCAGAGCAGGCAGAAATACCCCAAAAGAAACAGAGACAAGGAGAAGGGAGGCCATTTCTGCCATTTAACTTCCTACAGGTAAAGTTTAAATCATCAAATACACTATTCACCTTTAACAGAAGTTGGGTTGACGAGTATAATGTATAATTGAATATCAGAACAGCAATTTAGGCAACAGGCTAGAGGGCTATTAAGCCTCAGTCTAAAAGCATTGGTATAACCTTTTCTGAATTTTCTGTCTATTTTTTAATAATGGTTTTCGTTAAACTGACACAAATGTCAGTAGCATAATCATACTTAAGGACTCTATCAATCCAGGTTAACCTTTCTGTCCTGTCTCTGTAATTACCTACTTTCAAATCCAGTTAAATGTTTCATTATGAAAGAGTAAAATCTAAGGGTTACACTTAGAGCTTCTGTTTCAAGCTGTACATTCTGCAGAAAAATAATTCATGATTCACTGTATCTAATTTCCTCCATTTTAAATCATGTTGGTAGATGAAACATCCATTGTCTTCATTTGTATATTGGAAGGGTCCTGTAATTTTTCCAAACTTTATATATATGTAAACAACTATTTACCTCTGTAAAGGTCTCATTGAAGTTCTCCCTCTCACCCCTCCTTGGGGCAGGTGAAAGTGTACACATTCCTTCAATTTCCATAAATAGCGCCCTAATGTGGGCACGCTCCCGAGAGGTGTGTGCAACTTAATTGGCTAATGAGCTGTTAACCATCAATAATTGAATGCTAATAACCAATTACTGATGTTAATTAACAACAATTAGGATTTACGCGCACATCGGGCTGTGTGCTACTCTATACTGCTGGGCATCTAAATCCCATAGTGTGCGACCTAAAAGTGGGTGTGGCCACAAAGGAGGCATAGGCGGTTCAGGATGTTATGAAAAGTTGGCTGCAGTATTACAGAATTATGGGTCTCTGCATCCCACTTTGTTACTGGGATTTATACCATATTTCAGCAAGCATAAGTCTGGCCCTCAAAGTCTGGCTTGGGAATCAGCGTGGTGCTATTCTGCAAAGAGTATGTGCCTTTTATAGAATTTCACTTAGCACTGAATTTTTCTGGTGCAAGTAATTTGTTGCCAGGGCCTCAAAAAGGCGGGTTAAGAAGGGCTGGCCCTCTGTTGCCTTTGCTTGGACATGTCAGTTTGAGAGACTTTATAGAAATGAAAAATCCTGCTATAAGAAGCATACAGCACCAAACCCCTGAGGAAGTTCAAATACAGAAGTGAAGCGGTGGCCCCCATCAGGCACAAGATAAATGCTGGATTTTTTCTTGGCGTGATTCCAGAAAATATTTATTGATTTCATCAGAGGATTAAATGTAAGCAAAGATTGTGGGAAAAATATTAACACAATTATGGCTAATGAAAATGGGAATTTATGGCAAATGATAGATTGGCCTACGTTTGAGAGTAAGCTTTGAGTATGTCTTCCTAACAAAGTCTCTGAGGTCTTTTCTCCTGAAAATAGAAAAAACAAAAAGTGGTAAATAAACACACACAAGGTTTGGTAAAACATTGTATCCTTTATGCTAACTTAGAACACTGAACAAATTTATGATGTTGTACCAATGTTTGATCACTGAGGCCCTGATTCTATATAGGGTGTCTAAGTCATGCCTAAAGTTAGGCATGCTTTAGGTGTCCAATCTAAGTAGTTAATGAGCCAATAAGGGTCTTAACAAGCGATAATTGGGGTTCATAGACAAAACCGCCGAAGACAAAGGCGCGTGCTGACAACTGAGCGCAAGACGGAAGCGCGCGCCAAAGAAAAAGAGTGTTTTAGGGGCTCCAATGGGGGTTTTGTTGGGGAACCCCCCCACTTTACTTAATACAGATTGTGGTGGCGTTGTGAGGGGTTTGGGGGGTTGTAATCCCCCTCATTATACTGGAAACTTAACTGTTTCCCTGTTTTTTTAGGGAAAAAGTGATGTTTTCAGTAAAATGTGGGTGATTACAACCCCCAACCCCCCACAACGCCCCCACAATGCGGCGCAATCTATATAAAGTAAAGTGGGGAGGTTCCCCCCCACACCCCCCATCGGAGTCCTTTAAAACAGTCATTTTCTATGGCGCGTGGCTCCGCGTTGTGCTCAGTTGTCTGCGTGCGCCTTTGTCCCAGCGCGCTTTTGACCTGACACCATAATTGGTGCTTAGGTGTCCAAAGGACATAGACGCCACTTTGTAGATGCAGCCACAATTTCATGGACGCCCATGTTTAAAACTCGCGCCTAACTCAATAGACGTGGGGGTGGAATGGGTGTGGTTTGGACCATGACTCAATTTGGGCATCCTTTGATTCATTTACATAACACTGAGCGACCTAGGGTGTCCATATGATGCCTATATTGTAGGCGAATGAAAATCAGGTCACATTCCGAATTATATCACTTATATGGCTGAAATTTCTTAAATAAATTTATCATACAGATAAGATTTCACAGATTTCCTGTGCATTTGGTAAGATAGTGAGTTCACAAATAGACTGCTTAAGGTATTGCTCCACCTTCTGGTTTGATTAGATAAGGTTTTGTCCAGAAACCTTTTAATGACACACCTTTTAACGTAGGGAAAGAGAACAAATAAATTTTCCACATGGGTCGAGAGTTTGTAGAGAATATAAAGTGAGTAATAAGATAGGTGGGAGCAAGTCCTACCAGTGTTTTGTAACATAAACATGCTAGTTTGAATATAATTCTGGCCTCCATTGGCAACCAATATAGTTTCTTGTAGTATGGGGTTAACATGATCCATTTTTTTTTTCAACCCATATATCAAACATACTGTATTTTGAATGATTCTTAATCTCCTGATTGTTTTTTTTTTGCATGATCCTGAGTAAATGATGTTGCAGTAGTCCAATGTGCTCAATACTAAAGATTGAACCAACAGTCTGAAGGATGAGAAGTCAAAGTATGGTTTTAATGTACGTAATTTCCAAAGGGTTTAGTAACATTTTTTAATCAGGATGTCGGTATGAGCTTCAAAGTTTAAAGATTGATCTAATGTAACACCTAGAATTTTGGCTCAGCTGCATGTGTATGTGTTCACATATATGAGTAAATGACTAGAATACTGACCCATACATGCTTTATTTCCAGCTATACCTAGGCAACTCCTTACAGAATTACCCGCACTGTTCATAGATAGGGGTTGGAGCCAAGGAAGGTCAGAAAGAAAAATAATCCATGGGGCTTTTACCATGTTACTCCCATATTTTTGAAGTATCATTGGTTGCTGATCTGGTTTTGGATGCATTTTAAACTTTTCTATTCTAATCTAATCTTCCATTTGTGAGTCGCACGAACCTATACAAGCTCAAGGCGACAGATCAAAGAGGAAGCATATTATAACCATCAGCATGTTTCTTAGATTTTTTTAGTAATCCTATATTTACCTTCAAGATTATTAAGATTATTGGAAGATCATAGGTTACAAAGTAAATGGACATCAACCTTTTCTATAACTTTTTATTGGTTGGCATCTACATCAAAGGAATAACCTTACAAAGCAAATACAAGCGGAAGCAAATTTTACACAGTTTAAGATATTGTTGAAACTCTACTTTTCTAGACAAGCTTTTGGTGATTATTTGGATGTTGAGAGAAGGATATACTAGTGGATCTGCAGAATGCAATTTCAGAGTAGATATAGTTCATGTTTTGTATGACTGTATCTTGAATGGGTGCCAGGTCTTAAGGTTTAATAAAACATAAAGCATAGTAAGGAGCAAATATGAGTCAAAGGTAGCCCCATTCTGCAGACGGCCTAGTTTTCAAAGGAGAACCATCTACAGGATTTCCCTTTGCAAACAGGCTTGCAGGCCTAGTTCTGCTCCACAAACAGCAAATAAAAAATGTTTCTTTAATTTCCAAATGAGTATTTTTCAGAGCACTAGATAACACAGTAACGCTGAAACAAAATGAAAGAAAGGAGTCAGCCTGTTCAAGTAGAAAGGGGTAGCTGTACGTGAAAGGCTTGTTGAGATTTTGAGCTGGTTTTTACTGGCATGGCATTGCATATCATCCCCCCAGGATCCCTGAGCCAGCTATTTGTTTCTGAAATTCTTTCTGAACTCACCAAGACAAACATGCAAATTCCAAGTACAGAGCAGTAAATCTAAGGTTGCACCCAGCAGCCTGTGAGGCCATGGTACATGCTTTGAAGATTTAGCTTAAGAACACATCAAATATTCTCTTTTCTGCGAATGCTGTGATGAGCTCACTTGGGCAGCAATATTTCATTGAGTTCCTAGCTCAGAGCTAACAGGCAGTGTGGCTAACCACAAGCAGAAGAGTTCTCCCATTCCTTGCTTTTTGTTTTTCTTTGGCAAAACTTTACAGAGGTTCCATTTTCCTTGGAACAGCGAACTCCTGCACAAGCAGAGTGCTCTGGATGTTACTGCTGATTACATGAATTATTTGGCAATACATCACATTACATCTAATAAAGAGAACTGAGGGAAGCCATACACTTGACAGGCTAACAAACTTGAGACAACATGGGGCCAATTCTGAAACCCTGCAGGTCGTTTGCAGGTCCACGGGTGCTGTACCCGCAGATCTGCAAACCAGTGTTCAGACAGAAGCTTCATTAATGGTATCCATAGTAACAACAATCATGTGACCGCCAGTCGGTATGTTCACTTTCTCTATTATTACCTCTGTAGGGCAGAGCATGTTGGTAGCTTGCAATAGCATTAAACACCACATCCCAAGTTTCTTTTGGAAAATTTAGGGCCAGAAGGTGCAAAGCATACATGTTAAAGGCAAGTACTCATACGCCCTAATTTTATAATCTTAGTCCCGAAGAACCAGATCCTAAAATGGTGCCTTGAATGTAGGTACCTAGAAAAAATAGCCTCTATTGCATCAATCAAATTTAGACACCATTTATAGAATCATGTTTAGCAGCACCTAAATTTGAGTTAGGTGCCATAAGCACCTATGATGTAGCTGGTTTTAAAAAAGGTTTGGACAGGTTCCAGGAGGAAAAGTCCATAGTCTGTTATTGAGAAAGACATGGGGGAAGCCACTGCTTGCCCTGTATTGGTAGCATGGAATATTGCTATTCCATGGGTTTTGGCCAGGTACGAGTGACCTGGATAAGCCACCCTGAGAACGGGCTACTAGGCTTGATGGACCATTGGTCTGACCCAGTAAGGCTATTCTTATATTCTTACCTGTAATGTAAGCCAGGGTTTTTCTCGCCTATAATAAAGGCACCTGCTTACTACTACTACTATATATTACTTCTATAGAGCTGAAAGGGGTACGCAGCGCTATACATTTTAACATTTAATAGATGGCCCCTGATTAGAAGAGCTTACAGTCTAACTTGGACAGACAGATGTGACATATAGGGTTAAACATGTGGAACCCAAGGTGTGAGGAGTTAGGAGTTGAAGGCAGTCTCAAATAGGTGGGTTTTTAACTTAGACTTGAGCACTGCCAGAGACAGAGACCACCCTAGGAATTCGGGAAGTTTGTTCCAGGCATACGGCACAATAAGACAAAAGAGACGGAGTCTGGAGTTGGCAATGAAGGAGGACACTGATAAGAGGGACCTACCGGCTAGTGGTGCCTAACTCAAACCATGCCTATTCTCCACCCCTAAGCATGCCTATTTTTCAGCTAGGTGCCATTAGGTGCTCAGTGATGCTTAACTGAAATTTGCAAGGAACTTTATTTAATGTTTTTAAATCATTTTAAAAATTGTTTTAATGACATTTTCAGTTAAAATGCCAATTAGGCTCAATTAAAAAAAGGAATAAATAAATAAATAAATATAAATATATATATATATTATAAATGCTTTATTCATTTTTAAATCAAATACATAGTGCAAACAAGTGAGCAAACAAGTAATATAACAAAATGCACTCCTTTCCAAACACATATTATAAAGTTCTTAAATCCCCCCTCTCCCCTTCCCCTCCTGGATGTGCAATCTTTCATAAATCAAAGGGAACTAATATTAATATATCACAATTTGCAATATTTTGTTAATGGGCCCCAAATTTCCTTAAATTTATTATGATGACCCCTCTGCATGGAAAAAATGCTTTCAAACTTATAAACTTGACATACCGACTCCCACCAAAAACTATAATTCAAGCTATCCCAATTTTTCCAATTTTTCATTATCATCTGCATAAGACTTCCAATATCGTAATAAGTTGACCCCCAAATGGGACAATCAAGGGACAATCAAGGGACAATAGCATAGTAAATGATCCAATGTCCCCATATCAAGATGACAGCGTTTATTAGATTTAGAGCTATCCAACCGTTGCAATCTATGCAATAAGAAAAACCAAGTCTGTCTCATAGATGCTGAAATATATTAACTTCTGCATGAATTTCAGTTAGGCATCGCTAGGCACCGCTGATCTAGGTACCTAGTAGTATCTAACTTTGGCACCATTTAGAGAATCTAGTCTTAAAGATAAATGCCAATTGTGCACTAGCACTTGCATGCATGAATGCAACATTCATGTGCTAATATGTTATGGGGATAATTCTTCAAACGTCACCTAAAATAGGATGCTGTGGCCTGAGTGCAGATTCTATAAAAGCAATTGTTGCAAAGTCACAGTTATATATTACTTGCTGAAGTCTGAATTTATGCACCTAACCCTAGGCGTTAGCATTTATGCTAGTCAAATAGCGGGTGTAAATACTCACATCTAACTGAAGACAGGTATTCTATAACTCATGCATGTAACCCTCAGACACACCTCTGACCCACTGATGCCCCTCCTGGGTCCACATCCCCTTGCAGTTACATGCATACACCGATTCTATATTCTGAGCCCAAAGTTGCACACGCAAATCTGTGCACATTACAGATTTGTGCATGCAACTTAATTGGTTGACAAACCAATTAATGCCAATGTGGTGCATAGATTTTAGTGCAGGAGGAGAACGGGTAGATTGTAGGCTTTCCTAAATTAGCTACATTATTATAGAATATGCCCAATCTGCACGCAACTTAGGCACAGGCATTTAAGAATCTAATTACATAAGAACATAAGAATTGCCATACTGTGGCAGACCGAAGGTCCATCAAGTTTAGTATCCTGTTTCCAACAGTGGCCAACCCAGGTCCCAAGTACCTGGCTAGATCCCAAGTAGTAATAATAGATTTTATGCTGTTTATCATAGGAATAAACTGTGGATTTCCACAAGCCATCTCAATGATGGCCTAAGGACTTCTCTTTTAGGAAATTGTCCAAACCTTTTTTTTTAAACCCTGCTAAGCTGATTTCACCACATTCTCCAGCAATAAATTCCAGAGTTTAATTGAGGCTCTATAAACCACGCCTAACACCAGAGGCAGTTTATAGAATAGTGCTAAGCACCAATTTTTTAGGCGACCTAAAGAATTTACTCCTCTGGAATTTGTGTATGTGAGTTATCGAATAGGGGCAGTTATGCATGAAACTGATAATTATTGCCAGAAAGCACCAATTAATACAATTTATAGCCAGTAGTTGGTTGTTAATGCTCGTTAGCAGCTTGTTAGCTTATGTATAACCGACCTTATTCTATAAATTGTACATGCAACTTTGTGAGCTAGTTGCAAAGTTGGACACACCACTTTATAGAATTAGGGGATGTATTTGTGCTAAGAGCTCTTCTGCAATACACATGATGCATATCTTCAAAGGGTTTCCCAATGAAAGAAGAAGACCAATACATTCCCACAGGAGGCCACAAAGAACTAAGGATGGTGGGACCAAGATGATACCAAGAAAACTTTTATTGATATGAGCAAGCACACAACAGAACAAGGGCCTTGTTTCAGCTACTCAGGAGTTCTATAATAACAGCAATAGTGCTTGTGAAAGCAAGTGATCCAATTGAATCAATTGTAGTGCGCTAACAAAGACTTAATCAATGAAGCTGCTGGGTTTTGATTGCCATATTCATTGCAGCAGCTCTATTGGTTGTCTCCATCAGCGTACCACAGCTGATTCAGTTGGATCACTTGCTTTCACAAGCTCTATTGCCTATATTACAGGACTTCTGAGGAAGGCTGAATAGCCAAAACACAGCCCTTGTTGGGTCCTGTGTGTGTTTGTCTCAATAAAAGTTGTTTTGTTTTTTGTTTTGTTTTTGCTGTCTTCCTGGTCCATCTCTGTGGTCATTTCTACCATCTGAAAAGGGGGAATACATATGGATAGAACCCACACTTAATCACATAACTTACAGACTACTATATGTTACGGGCTTAAGGTAAACATTTATGTGCCATCATTTATGCCTGCCATTGACCATATGTAAATGCTTGCACTTAAATGTTGGTGTATAAATGCCGACTTATGCTCATTTATATTATGCTGTTATAGAAAAGAGCTTAGTTCCCAGCATTTTACCTGCATTCTAGTGTCTAAATTTTGGCACTCTATACAGAATTGACTCCATAGAGATTTTCAGAATAAAATATCTGTACAGTTTCCTGACCCTATTTCCACCCCCTACTCTGCCCCTTTCAGTCATCGGTAAAAGCACATAAACTTTGAGAAGAGCAATTTTCAGCCCAAGGAATTTCCTGACCTAACTCCTTTGTTACCTGGGTAAATTTCTTTACATTATATTGCATTAGAGATTTCTTTTCCGCCATTACCTTGCGGTTCAAGGCAGATTACAAAAGAGATATAGAAGGTGGGTTGGCCATTATGGAATGCACAATATTCCTGCTCTGCACACACAAAAAAGGAAACAAGCAATGCACTAAATATCAAAGAAAAACAAAAAGAACAGAGATGACCAGGTAATCAAGCTGGCACATAAAACAGTAATGGAACAAAGACCTGCCATGGGTCATGTTTTGACTAAACCGCCTGTATCAGGAGTCCAGAGAAATCTATAAAACTAAAAAAAAGCACATAATAATAAATAAATAATTTAAGTATATATCCCCCTCCCTCTTTTACAAAACCGTTAAAGAGGTTTTAGCACCAGCCGGCGTCCTGAATGTTCTGTGCTGCCCTGATGCTCATAAGAACTCTATGACCGTGGTAGCAGTGCAGAGCATTCAGCATTAAAAACCTCTTGTGCGGTTTTGTAAAAGGGGGATAAATGAATAAATACAATGAATATAAGGTGTCAGGTCAAAAGTGTGCCGGGACAAAGGCGCGCGCAGACAATTGAGCGCAGTGCGGAGACACGCCGCAGAAAATTACTGTTTTTAGGGCTCCGACGGGGGGGGGGCGTGGGGGGAACCCCCCCACTTTACTTAATAGAGATTGTGCCGCGTTGTGGGGGCGTTGTGGGGGTTTGGGGGGTTGTAAGCCCCCACATTTTACTGAAAACTTCACTTTTTCCCTGTTTTTAGGGAAAAAGTTAAATGTGGAGGGTTACAACCCCCCAAAACCCCCAAAACACCAACGCGATCTCTATTAAGTAAACTGGAGGGGCTCCCCAACAAAACCCCCCGTCGGAGCCCCTAAAAACTGTAATTTTCTTCGGCGCAAGCCTCCGTCTTGCGCTCAGTTGTCAGCGCGCACCTTTGTCTTTTGCGGGGTTGTCTATGAACCGAATATAATAGCTGGACTGAAGAGAAATGAGAGGACGGTACATAATATTCCTTCTCCACCATAAGGCTGGAATTGCACCACAGTTTGTGAAAAGAGAAAAAAATCTTGTTTTATATATTGAAATAGGCATTAGCACACAAGCATGCATTTTATGCAGGCTGCTTTCATTAAGTGAATCCCTAGTCACTTAGTGCAATAAACAAGGTGTTACCTACAACCTGCTTGTCGGCTTTTATTTCTACATATCCCAGTGGATTAACAGGATAGCCAAATTATTTTATAAATCATTTCTAACATGGCTAATTGCTATCAAATAGATTAGGAGCACAGTAGATCCAGCAGTTCATAAGGGGTTTGGTCACAGTAATTTACAATGTCAATCCCAAACCCATCCTTGGTTTAGTAAATCTAGGTGTGGAGTGTAATGCTGGTGCACCACCAACACATCTGCCCTACAGAGGTATAAATAATAAAAAGCAAGTACTGTATACCAATTGGCTGCCACATGGCTGCTGTTACCATGGACACCACTAACTTGATATCTGTATTTTTTTTTTTTCTGTGCATCTGTGTTTCTTTGTGCCTGACTCTCAGAGGACAGATCATTGCATAATTTTAAGATAAGGGAAAAGCACATGTCAACAGACAGGTTGCATTTTATTGAAGCTTTCTACAGGGAGCATTTCCCGATTTGTTATTATGTTTAGAAGAAAGAGCATCAAGGTAGTTCTAAATTCTCTAGAGATGCTGTTCAATTCCAGTTAAAGGATGACTATTTTTTTTCATTCTCCACACATTTGCTCTGCAGAGTGTTTCTGCAAAACTAGATTGGGAGGGGGGGGTGTTATGTCCTCAAAACATATCTGGCCCACTGCTTCTCCCTCTGTAGCTGTGAGAATTTTAGGTAGGATAGAGTCAGAATATTCAATTGTTAGAAAAATCACTAGCATAGAAGTATGACATGTTTTAGGAATAGGATTAATTGTCTCTGGGCTGCCATGTTCATTACTTTATATTAGCATATTTTGGGTGGGTTAGGAATTTAAATAGGGTAATGGAAATTTGAAAATCATATGGCAATTTTTTTTTCAGTAATCCTAGTAGAAAAGCTAATTTATATGCCAAGATAACCTACACATTCAACTGAATGTTTCAGCAGCACAAGTACAACCTTGGCAAACTTGTGTAATCCATTTCTTGTAGGTGACAATCACATCACTCACTGGTTTACATAAAGGGGTAGAGCTTTAGGGGAGGGAAGGCATTGAACAGAGACTTTGCTTAATCCTCAAATTTAAGCCAGTGATTACACTAGCTCTTGGAGCCAAGGGTAGCATGAAAGAGCCTTGAGCATAGGGTTACCATATTTTTCTCCAGGAAATCCCGGACACATGATCCCGCCTCCAGCTCTACCCCATTCTGCCCAGTTCCACTTCCAACCCGGCCCAGTTCCACCTCTAGCCCTGCCCCATTCCACCTCAAGCCCCGCCCCCAGTCTCCTCTTTTCTTCCAGACGAGCTCCAATCACATCTGGAGAGCCTGGAGCATGCACAGATGTGTGTGATGACATCCACACATGATCAGAGGCCCTCCAGAAGCGGCCGGAGCTCGCCGGGGCTTTCCAAAACCCGGACAAATGCCGGGGCTTTCCAAAACCCGGAGAAATCCTAGCTTAATATACCAATGCCTAAGGTATACATGTCTATCGGCGCTTAAGTTGATTTAAGTGCCACTAGGCACAATTCTACAAATGGCATTTAACTTTAATTGGCATGCAGTATGTGCATCTTTTCTAGGCACCTACTAAGTTAGCGCCATTTATAGTGCCCTAACTGGTTAACACAGAGTTAATACGGGAACACTTTGCATCTCCTAAATATTTCAACCTTCTCTCTATTTTTCCTTTTCGAGGTTAAAACTCTTCATGAAAATTCAACAATTGGCAAGATTTCCAAGTATTGGTCTGGATTTGTAAACGATGTCTTTACGAATGCTGACAACTTTGGCATCCAGTTTCCCATAGATCTTGATGTTAAAATGAAAGCAGCGATGATGGGTGCCTGCTTCCTTATTGTAAGTTTAATATACATACCAGAAATCCTTCTGGGGCCTATTTTTGGAAATGCACTAATGTCAATTTTTGTGAATTATATTCTGAATGTCTGTTGCTATGTGTGAACATTTTGTTTTTGTTGTTTGTTTTTTTGAAAGCAAGTCTTCTTTGTGTTGGAACCCCATTGCTGTCCACTTGACTTGCTGAAAAAAAAGAATCTTGAAATATGAAGTAATTTTGAGTTAGAGCAAGTGTTGCAAAGGCTAAGATTAAATAATTTGGTATTCTTATACAATCTCACTTTATTCCAGGACCAGTGGGTTATTTCTGTCTACCCGCCAGGACTTTGTAGGAAGCCTCAAACGTCAGAGACTTAAACCCCTCCCCCTCTTACCTCACCACTGTTAGCATCAGCTTTCTTTCCTACAAACCAGACTATAGGAGCTTGTCTTTTCTGCTTCAGTTCTGTCTGCAGTGTTTTCCAGTCTGCACATGGTTCTGTGAGAACAGGCTGACAGCTTGGATCAGCAATTGGGGGTGGGGGGTGTCTTAAAAAGGGTAGTTTACCTGCATGCCCTACTCCCCACTCCTAAAATCATCATTTTTTAGGGTTTTTATGGTTTTCCCAAGCTATTTTTAGTCAAAATCAGCACCCTCAGTGGCCATCTTGGATTTTTCCTGATTTGATTTTAAAGTTACTTTTCATACTTGCCACCTTCGTTTTTGAAAGAAAACCACATAGATGACCTCCCCAGGGCAGGATATCATGGATTCATGCCTCATTTACAGTGGATGACTGTCGGATGCAGCCATGTTCCACATGCACAGCGGCCCATGAAGGGTGTGAGCCTTGCTCAGATTTACTGCCTTCAAACTCCAAAGAGGGTCTTCTAGTGCCTTCTGCCCTGACTCCCTTTAAAATAGCATTGGAGAGCCCTGGGGAGTGTGCAGGTGACACTACGGTGAAACACAAGTGTGTCTCGGGAGATAAACCTTGTAAATCCTCCAAACAGTCCAAAACTGGTATGCTGGGGTTGGTTCTTGCCATGGAGGATGGGATTTCCCTGGATTTTGTTAATAAGTTTTATTAGACATACTTGATTAAAATGTCTCTTCCTGTTTCCCTTCCGTTGGCCTCTACGCCGGTCACAGGGACCCCTGCTCCTGTGGACCAAGGTCTTTTCTCTTGCCTCCCCTTGGGGGTGCTGGCAGGTAAGCTGGTAGTGTCTGCAGTTGCGCCAGGTACGCTTTCCAAACCTCTGCTTTCGCAGGAGGGCACCATGGCAGCCAGTGGAATGTGGCAGATCTGGTAGATCTCCAGGATCCAGATCAGTGCAGAGCCCCTGATTTGGGGGAGGATCCCAATTTGCATAGATTTTTCAAGCAAGTGCATTTTGTGGATTTGATCTCTTAATCTCTCCAGGAATTAAAGCAGTCTGAGAAGTCTGTCACTGCAGAATGTTCCCTCATGAGTAACCAGAGGCCACAATCTGCCTATTTTCCTGATCATCCTGACCTCATTTGGATTCTTACAGACATCTGGGAGACTCCTGAGGGTCCCTTGAAATGTGCTCATGCCATGGTGTGGCTTTATCCTATGGCAGATGTCTTTAACAAGCACTTTGCTTCCCCGAAGGTGGATGCCTTGATGGTGCAGGTCACCAAGCACACTTCTCTCCCCAGTGATGGGGGAATGGTCTGGAAGGACATTCAGGAACGACGTGTGGATTTTGTCCTTAAGTGTCTGGTTTGGTGGCCACTAGTGTTAGGGTGGCATCGGTCTCTTCTTTTATGGCCCGGGCATGCCATTCCAAGCTGTGCCATGATCCTGACACTGTGGTGCTTTGTGACTTGGATTTCATAATCTCGGGAGTGGATTATATGGTTGATGCCTTGTATGACATCTTAAAAGTCTTTACTAAGCTTTTCTCCTATTCTGTTTCAGCTCATAGGATGCTCTAGATCTGGCAGTGATCTGGTGATTTGTCTTCTAAAGCGACCTTGAGCCGGATGCCTTTTAAGGGACAGCTGCTGTTCAGCCAGGGTCTGGAGGACCTTATGGCCAGTGTGCAGAATCGCAGGCCTAAGTCACAGCCTGTGAATAGATCCCACCTTTTAGGGATTTGGGGTGTCCTAATTTTCATCCCTTCCATACTCGGGCCCTTCATCGGGCCAGCGGTTCTCTTCATCTGCTAGACCATGCTTCTATGGTTCTTGATGTCATCCATCCATGGGGAGTCATCTGGCAGCTCCTGTAAAGAAGCAATTCTGATGCTAGGTTGGTGTCTCCCCCTTCCCCTCCCCCCACATGCATCATGGGGTGGTTGTCGGCTTTTCTAGCGGAATGGCAGTCTATTACCTCCGACCGTTGGGTCTTGGAGGTTCTCAGAGATGGCTATAAACTGGAGTTTCTCTGTCCTCTGACTGAGTATTTTCTGGATTCCCTAGCAGGCTGCCCCAAGAAAGTGGTTTGGGTGCAGGCCATAGGCCATAGTCCACAGATTACTTGATATTACAGCCATAGAACTAGACTCAGGCTCTGGGAGATAATCGATATGCTTCATCATTCCAAAGAAAGGCTCCAATGATTGGAAACCAATTCTAGACCTCAAGGTGGTCAATGTGCCTCATTTCTGCATGGAGACTGTGCACTCAGTGATAGCATTTGTGGTGCTGGGAAAGTTTCTAGCCTCCCTGCAACTGACGGAGGCATATCTTCACACTCCCATTTCTCCAGACCACTGGACATATCTGAGGTAAGGTGTGGAGAAGTCTAGGAGGCAAGAGGGAGGCGAGGGAGAGTCAGGGTTTAGAAACTCATGAATAACCAAAGTAGTGAGTCCTAAACCTGTGAATTTGGAGGGAGAAGTGTATAGATTGTGGCCCTCTATGTTTATAAAATAAGTTAGAAATACTGTAGTCACCTTCGTGCCCTCTGAAACCTAAGCAAGCCATTATAAAATTGCTCTCTCTATATATGAAATGTCTTTCATTATTAACATAAATCGGATAAATCCACAGTTTCTCTATTTCTAGGATCTAATGTTCTTTGACCATTCATTGGAAAGAATTTAACTTTACGGACGAAACTCTATGAGCAGTAGAGTATGCCGAGTTTATTTCAGTAAGTGCAATAGCTTGGGATTTCTCTGCTTTGAAAAACTATTTATTTGAATGTTTCTAATTGTTCCTCACTTTCTTTCAGGAATGGAGGAACTCTCTAAGCTGTTGGAAAAGATGGGGGAAGGGGAGAAAGAGTTTGCACAAATTTTTGACAGCACTGTTCCAAAACCAGCTATTTTTATTGTATAAAATTTCAGCCTACATGTAGTTTGGCAAAGGATTGCAATGTTATTTGAATAATTGTTAACCTTTGTAGGACCGAAAGACAAGCAGGAGTGTTATGAGATTGTGTGTTTAATTAATAAAAGTCCACAAAACACTTGGAAGGATTTTCATGTTTAGTACTAGTTATAAACATGTGCAATGCATAGATGCTTGTGTGTAAATGGTAAATTGGTTAAAAAAAAAACTAATCAATGTTCAAAAAAAGCCTTCAAATTAATTTGCACTTTCACTTTATGTGATAAAATTTTAAGCTCCGTTTAAGCTCTGCAGACTACATACGGCTCAATTGAATAAACGCTGAACCATAGCAGTTTAATGAATGCATCACAGCTCATGCAAAACACCAGAGAGGATCTCATCAACATCATGCAGCGCTTGCCCTTACTTCTAAATTCGGGGAGCAAAGGAAACAAGGCAGAGCAAACCATGCACATGCACAATTTGGGGTCAATTTTCAACGGGGTGCTCTTGGAAACGGTCTCAACCTGATTACATACTTCATTTTTGGTTAGGAGAAATAGTCTAGTGACTTCTTATTTATTAGAATTTATTTACCACCTTTCTGACGGAATTCACTCACAGAAAGAATAAGTCAAATACAGGCGACAGACAATTGCAACAGTAAAAATATTCAAATAACCATACAAGGCATAGAAAGCTACATTACACTGTCAATATAATATGCAGTTAAACACTACCTGGGGGCTGCACTAAAGTCAGCGATCGTTGCTAACCTGTTTTCACAGCTTTAACAACGATCGCTGTTACCGATGCACAAAAAGACCACATATTTTTCCCCTTGATCGCCCATTTTCTGATCCAGCCATGCAAATTAGCTAAAACCCCATGCCAAATAGCCAAGCGATTGATGCACTAAAGATAGCGACTCGATCGCTGTTGGCCGATTCTCTGGCAGCGATCGATGCACTATCAAGTTTGCATGCAAATGATTTGCACGGAGGTGCAAATCATTTGCATGCAAACATGACTGATCGATCGCTCAGTGAGCCATAACAGCACTGACAGGGGAAGCAGCCTCCTGTCACTGCTGTTAAGGTACCACAACCCACCAACCACGGCAGCAAAAATGGCAGGAGGGATGCCCACTCCCTCCTGCCCCATCCCCCTCACCTGAACTTCTGACATACCTCTTTAAAACGGAAGCAGGAAGCCTGCAGAGAGAATCCTGCTTTGGCCGCCAGTCCCAAATCATGAACCTTCCCCTCCCCGGTGCATCATGTGATGCTTAGGGAGGGGCCAAAGGCCCTGATTGACTCAGACCCCTTTGACCCCTCCCTGTGCATCACATGATGCACCAAGGAGGGGAAGGTACGTCATTTCGGTCTGGCAGCTGAAGCCTCTCTGCGGGCTTCCTGCTTCCAGTATTTTAAAGAGGTACATCTGAGGTTCAGGGGGAGGTGTGGATTGGTGGGGGGATCCAGTGGCAGGAGGAAATGGGCATCCCTCCTGCCTTTTTTTTTTGGATGGTGGGGACAGTGGGGAACCTCCAGTGGCAGGATGGAGTGGTCATCTCTCCTGCCATTTTGGGGGGATTCAGGGGTGGGTGTCCAGTTGCAGGAAGGAGTGGCCATCCTTCCTGCCACATCGCTGCCATAGAGGGGGGAGTTGTATTGGCAGGAGGGAGTAGGCATCCCTTCTGCTATTTTCTCTGCCTTGGGGGGGGGGAGGTCGCAGTGCCCTAACAGTTGGAGAATCGGACAGAGAATCGTCCAACTGCGATCAAGTAGCTATCTTTAGTGCATCTAGTCCTACATAGGCAGCACATGGTTTAAGCAAAGATGGAGCATATAGATGACACCTCCATGACCTCTCCACACCTTACCTTGTGGTCTAGCAGTTAAGCAGGGCAGGAGTGATCTTCCTTCATTCCTGCCCCATGCAGAGCTGTGAACAAAAATGGCTGCCATATGTTTCTGCTGTAATCTCGTGAGACCATGGGAACTCACAGCAGCCATTTATGTTCATATCTCTGCATGGGACAGGAGTGTAGAAAGATCGCTCCTGCCCCGCTTCACTGCTAGTCTAGGAGGCAAGAGGGAGGTGGGTGAGGGTTTAGAAACTCATGAGTCCTAAACCTTTTTTTTTTTTAATTCTTTATTCATTTTTAAACTTTCAACAAGCAAGTTATAATACAATCATATCCACTTTAATATCACTTTTTAATCATACATTTATTTAATCATAATATAATTTTTCCCTCCCTCCCTCCCATATATCAGTATAGTTTCAGATAATTTGAAATTGAACCCTTCCACCCCCCAACCTATACTTCAATTAATAAAAGGGGAAGCTATAAATATATTAACTATAATCAATCTTTACAATAATTTGTTAATGGCTCACAAACTTCAATAAATTTTTTATAACGTCCCTGTTGAATAGCTAATATTTTTTTCCATTTTAAAAATATGGCACAATGAATTCCACCAGAAATTATAACTTAATCTATCATAATTTTTCCAGTTTTTAGTAATTTGTTGAATGGCAACTCCTGTCATAAGTAATAATTTATTGTTTTTAGAGGATATTTGACTCTTTCCTCATTGATGTACCAAATAATATCATGTCATATGAAAGCGCTACTGGATTTTCAAGTCAATTATTAATTTGACTCCAAATAGATTTCCCAAAATTATGTATTAGAGGACAAAAAAACAATAAATTATCCAATGTACCAGCTTCAAGATGACAGTGCCAACATCTATTAGACTTAGAGCAATTTATTTTTGTAAACCTTGAATTTGGAGGGAGACGTGTATAAGAACATAAGAATTGCCACTGCTGGGTCAAAGACCAGTGCCCTAACTAAGTCTAGCCTCGCCTGCGTACCTTCCAGTTTAGCAGGAACTTGTCCAACTTTGTCTTGAATCCCTGGAGGGTGTTTTCCCCTATAACAGACTCCAGAAGAGCGTTCCAGTTTTCTACCACTCTCTGAGTGAAGAAGAACTTCCTTACGTTTGTACAGAATCTATCCCCTTTCAACTTTAGAGAGTGCCCTCTCGTTCTCTCTACCTTTGAGAGGGTGAACCCTCTATGTTTATAAAATAGGTTAGAAATAGTCACCTTTGTGCCCTCTAAAACCTAAGCAAGCCATTATAAAATTGCTCTCTCTATATATGAAATGTCTTTCATTATTAACTCTAATATAAATCGGATAAATCCACAGTTTCTCTATTTCTAGGATCTAATGTTCTTTGACCATTCATTGGAAAGAATTTAACTTTACGGATGAAACTCTATGAGCAGTAGAGTATGCCAAGTTTATTTCAGTAAGTGCAATAGCTTGGGATTTCTCTGCTTTGGGAAAAACTATATATTTGAATGTTTCTAATTGTTCCTCACTTTCTTTCAGGAGACTTCAGCAATGTCACTACCCTCTTGGCTTCATGGACCCACTCGGGTGCTCCTGTGCTGCAGGGATCATCACATCCTTAGCCACTTCTCACTTATTTTATTTTTATTTTATTCTCAATGTTCTTCCTAGTCAAGTTTGATACTCAAAGTACAATATATACTCAAATATAAACCAACTCGAATATAAACCAAGGTAACCTTTCCCCCACACACAAAAAAGGAGGAGAAAGGTTGACTCGAATATAAACCGGGGTGAGGGTGTGAAGTTAATATTCAGGTGCAGTGCCTTGCCTTGCCCTGCTCTGCCCTGCCAGGCTCTGAACTCTGTTCCCTGTCCTTTTCTGTTCTGCCAGGTTCTGCATTCAGCCCCCTCACTCTCTCACTCCCCTGCCCTGCCAGTCTCTGTACCCTTCCCCCCTCCCTCCTGATGCCTTGCAAGCCTCCACTGGACCTGATCTGATGGTCCAATGATGACTGGGACAGGAGGATCCCTCCCTCTCCCTGTCCCAGCCCGATTCTAATTATTTCCCTCCCGCCTCCTCTGCATACCTTAAATATCTCTGGTGGTCCAGCAGTGACCAGGCGAGCAGGGATCCCTCCCACCTCCTGTTCCAGCCTGATTCTAATTATTTTTATCTCCCTCCTGCCTCCACCTTGTACCTTAAGTATCCCTTGTGGTCCAGTGGTGAATCGCAGCACGAGTGACCTTCCTTCGCTCCTGCCGTTGCATAACTGCAAGCTAATGAGTTCAGTCAGTTAGCTAGTGGTTCTGCACAGGGCATCCCTTCTGCCTATTGCGGTTGGGGGGGTGTTAGGGGTTCAAGTATTAGGCTGTTTGAGGGAGTGGGCACCCCTCCTGCTTATCACGGTTGGAGGAGTTTTTCGGGTGTCACTCAGGAGGGAGTGGGCATTCCTCCTGCCAACTGGAGGGAATTCCCCCCTGATCAGCTGAGCTGACAGCACTCCCCAAAGCCGCGGCTTCAGGAGACCCTACCAGCTCAGCTGATCAAGGATAAATTCTCCTACCGCAATCAGCTTATGGCTGCTGGGATCTAGCGGCAAAAATAGGCAGCTGAAATGTAGGCTAGGGTTTTCCAGGCCTACATTTTAGCTGCTTATCTTGGCATGAATCGTGGCTAGGTAGCCACTTTAGCCCGCCTAATGTCACTTCTGGCATTGGCCATGCCTACTTTGGCATTCCACAGCCTAAAACAGCTACCTAGCCAGCTTCCTTTTATTTAGGTATTGGTAGGTGCTTCAATATTGCTGTTTTTTGGCCATTTCTGACAGCGTTTTTCAATTAACTTATGCGCAGGTTATAGAATTTCCCCCTAACAGGCCAAAATGAAATTAGGCAGGAGAGGGACATTCAGGGCCAGATTTTCCTATAGGCTAACTAGGCTTCAGCCTAGGGCCTCAAGATCAAGAGGGGCCTACATTCAAATTGATAGCAAAATTAAAATTACACTATTCTAAAAACAGTGAACACTAAAACACTGAACCTAAAATAAGGAGAAATTCTACGCATATGACTAATAAACAAACATTCACAAAAATACTGTAAAATACCACTTATATAGAACAATACACATCAGTTTTGAAAAGCTGTGACCGAATGCACTGTTTGTGCGTGTGATTGTTAATGTCCCGGTGGCCCTGACGCAGCGGATGTATGTATTTCCCGTGAAACGCTGGCCACGTCGGCAGACGGACATGAACTAACTGAAGTTTTTAAAAAAAGACTCCCACAGCGAAGACTATTCAACAAAAAAGATAAGTTGTGTGGTCTAGTTTTTCAAATTTGGACAATATGCACAGTATTCGCTGAAGATTTTTTGAAAACGCACTATATCTTCAGTAGTGATTGGTGAAGGGTTTATATTAGCTTTAAAAAATAGCACAAAAAAAGTTAAAACAAGTATTTATTGGCCAATGATTGGAGCAGGAGCATTACATCTATGCGGATCATCTCAGCTTGTGATTGTATGGCTGTGCGTAGGCTCCATCTCTGAGGCCGCTTAGTAAGCCCTACAGTGTTAGGGATTAACAATACTGATGTGTATTGTTCTATATAAGTGGTATTTTACAGTATTTTTGTGATTGTGACATATACCGCTGGGTTGTATGATTTTAGGTTTAATAAACAAACATTAAAATATATTGGTTAATACAGTCCACAACCTGTATTAACGGATCTTGAGGCCCTAGGCTGAAGCCTAGTTAGCCTATAGGAAAATCCGGCCCTGGCTACAAGGCAACCAGAACACCACAGTGGAGGTGACCAATTGAAATGAATGGACTAGGTGCGACGGCCAATAAAACCTCTAATTATTTGAACAACTTACATAAGAAATCAGAACTTATGCAAGCTGTGGTGTTGCAGTTACAAAAACCCTCCGCATGTGTTTTAAATGTGCAAATACCAACAAAAAACTACCAGCATACTTTCACCAACATCAAAAAATGTGAAACAAAATGAATCAATAACCCAGGGCTAGACAGCTTGTGAAATATATGGTCTAAAACCAAAAACAAAATCTGATATTCTCACTGCGAGATTATCATGAATAAAGGAGTTGATTTCCTTAACAATGATCTTGATAAAAGCTGAGTCATTGAAGTTCTTCTAGGAGTACAAATCATTCTTAAATTTTTTTTAAAAAAGAGTAAAGTGATGGTCCTGATATGGGCCGCGTGTCACTATGGGCTCCTTTTATCAAGCCGCGCTAGCGGGGTTAGCGCACGCGACATTTCATCACGCGCAAACCCCCGCGCTGGCCTAAAAACTACCTCCTGCTCAAGGGAGGCAGTAGTGGCTAGCGCGGCCGGCGGTTTAACGCGCGCTATTATGAGCGTTAAACCGCTAGCGTGGCTTAATAAAAGGAGCCCTATATATAGCTGCATCAGAGTAATGTTAATGCCAATCTCACTGAATTTTCTACTCATGGCAGCAAGTATTTACTGAAATTTATGGTATACTAAAATTTTTTGCATGCTACAATAGGCAGCATTAACATTGAAAAAAAAATGCATTTATTTCTTTCCATTACAAAGCTAATTTTCAAAAATAACTCAAATATAAAAAAACATATATATAGTTCAAATTGAAGCTTTAGAATCAGCTCGTTCAGGAAAAAAAAGGCATATACTATATATTCTTTTCAGAATATACCTCCATCAGCTGACAAGTGACTGTTACTACTTTTGTGCAGCAGATGGCAGCAACACTTCATTATTAGAGAATAAAGACATTTGTATGAGAATAAAGACATTTATGTTTGCTTTCTTCTGGCTAGAGATACTTTACAATTTCACCATACATCAGTTTCTCACAAATTTTCCAGCCGGTGGTACACTAAATTCAGTGTGGAAGACACCCGGAAATGCGTGGAGGTCCATCTGGCTGCGACCTGCTTCGGTGGAGGGCTCCGGGAGGTGCGGGGAGAGGAGGAAAAATGCTGGCCAGGAGGAGAGTCATCTGCGCCAGCTGACTTCCTATAGGACGTGCCTCTCGCTGCGAGAGGCACATCCCATAGGAAATCATCCGGCATGGACGACTCTCCTCCACGCCAGTGTGTCGCAGCACAGTTTGCGATACACTGCCATAGATATACAAGCTAGAGAAGGACACAGGGACAAATTTTTTCCCGACCCCGCAGGAACTTAATTTCCCCATCTCGTACCCGTAAGTTTTGTCCCTGTCCCTGTCCCTGCCCCATCCCTGTAAGCTCTGCATTAACTGCACAAGCCTCGAATACTTATGGTTTTAAAGTGTTTGAGGCTTGTGCAGATGAGGACAGAGCTTAGGCATTGGTGGAATGAGGCATTATGACATCACAATCTGAGCTCTAGAATGTTGCTACTTATGACTTTAAAGTGTTTGAGGCTTGTGCAGATGAGGACGGAGCTCAGTCATTGGTGGAATGACACATTATGACATCACAGTCTGAGCTCTAGAATGTTGCTATTTATAATTTAAAGTGTTTGAGGCTTGTGCAGATGAGGACAGGGCTTAGGCATTGGTGGAATGAGGCATTATGACATCACAATCTGAGCTCTAGAATGTTGCTACTTAAGATTTTAAAGTGTTTGAGGCTTGTGCAGATGAGGACGGAGCTTAGGCATTGGTGGAATGAGGCATTATGACATCACAATCTGAGCTCTAGAATGTTGCTACTTATGACTTTAACGTGTTTGAGGCTTGTACAGATGAGGACAGAACTTGCAGAAATGGAGCAGGGACAGGAAAATAACTCTCCGGGACTTTACAATGAGGAGGTTTCATATCGTTATTTCTGTGATATTAGTCAGGCATTTAAATTGTGCCACTCCACCACAATAGATGAGGCTTCTGTTTTTTTGGTGATGGAAGAAGAACTGGTATTGGTATCACTCCCCATGTTTAATCACTTTTAAGGCTCCCCTGAAGAAGCCTAGAGTGAAACGGGACCTGTTGAGATCAGGATTCCTCCAAACAAGCAAAGTTTATTTTTTTTTTGCCTTGAATTTATATTGAATTTTGATATTTAACTAAAAATAAGAGGACTTTTTTTTTTTTTTTTTTTTTTTTTAGATCGATGATTAAATTGATGCTCCATTCAATTGACCAGCCTTGGTTGCTTGAAATGATTTGAAAGGAGTCTGAGGCCATTATATAGAGTCTAAATACATTTTAAATATCACATATGTGATTATTCAAGATTATGATTTTTTTGCTGCTCTACTTTTGGTGTTCATCTTTGGATTAAGTGACTTGCCCAGGATCAGAAGGAGCTGCATAGGATTTGAACCCACAACCCCAGGGTGCTGAGGCTGCAGCTTTCACCAATGTGTTACATCACCCAAATGTTACCAAAAACAAATCAGCAAAGTTCAACAAAGTGGCACAAAAATGAATAACATAATTAGTAGCAAGTTGCTTTCTAAATCTGCTGGTAACTCCCCCCCCCCCCCCTCCCTTTCTTCCAGGGTAAGTTCATTCTGTGGATAATTTTCCTAATTTTCTCTTTTCTCCTTAGTGCAGATACAGGGTAGGGTGCTAGTCTTCTCTGTTCTTCTCAGTGCAGACCCAAAGTAGGGCACTCCTTTGGCTACTTCTTTGACTTGTCTCTTTATTTATTACAAAAATTACAAAGACTAGGGGACACTTGATGAAGTTACAGGGAAATACACTTCTCCCTCTGTATTTGCAGGGGATGCGAGCAGAACATAGCCGTGGATACCAAAAAACCGCAAATAACTTTTTGCATGTTATTCGTGGTTTTTCGGTAAAATAGACCTGAAAAAGATAATAAACCGTGAATAACCCGACCTGCGATTTGCTCCATACAATGCTGGGAGCAGCGCTTTCCTTCAGGAACCACCGGCGGCAGCGATTTCCAATGTGAAACGCCGATTTGCAGTGATGAAAATTAGGGGGCGGAGTCAGCAGCTGAAAAATCGCAAATAAGCAAATCCGCAGATACGGAAACTGCGGATACGGAGGGAGAAGTGCACTTTTATAACCGATAGGAGAATAGTTAAGCTCTGGAACACAATGCCAGAGGTTGATGTAAGAGCAGATAGCGTAGCTGGTTTTCAGAAAAGTTTGGACAAGTTCATGGAGGAAAAGTCCATAGTCTGTTATTGAGAAAGACATGGGGGAAGCCACTGCTTGCCCTGGTTCAGTAACATGGAATGTTGCTACTCTTTGAGATTCCAGAATCTTGCTACTCTTTCGGGGGTTCTGCATGGAATGTTGCTACTATTTGGGGTTCCGGAATCTTGCTTACTCCGAGATGCTGGAATGTTGCCACTCTTTGGGTTTTGGCTAGGTGCTAGTGACCTGGATTGACTACCGTGAGAATGGGCTATTTGGCTTGATGGACCATTGGTCTGACCCAGTAAGGCTATTCTTAGGTTCTTTCTTTTTTTTTTTTTTTTTAACATTTTAAATCCGCCTTTATCCAAGGCGGCTCACAGTATTACATACATATTTCATGATTTGCACAACATAAAGATCATGTTTCAAATTTATTTAACATTTGATAAAAATGCTTATAAAACTTTCTAAGCGCTATGCATGATAATAAAAATAGGGGGTAGAAAACAATCAGAAATACAGACAAGACGAACAAAGGGAAAAGAGGGGAAGAACTACAATGGTATAAAGAAAAGTTCACAATAAAGGAAAAAAGTGATGGGATGACTAGAAAATTTTTTACGAAAATAGAAAAAATTGAATGATTAACTGTCCGGTTATTTAGATATGCTGAGGCTAGTGGATTTGATCCCCTGTTTTACTAAGGTGTGCTATGCATTTTAGCGCATGCTAAACGCGTCCATAGACTAACATACACACGTTTATCACACCTTAGTAAAAGGAGCCCTAAGTTTCAAATGCGTCCTTAAAGATCCCATACATTGGCAAAAATAATGATTATACCATCTCAACCTATAAAATTACATCTCAACCGCTCATTTACTACATTACTTCAATCAAGAAGCACAAAATCTAATAACCCGCTGAAAAGATGATATTCGGAAAGTAAAGTATTAACTCAAGAAGCAGAATATTAGCTTAAAAAAGCTTGAAGAAACAAATGGGCCTTGAGCAACTTTCTAAATTGCAATAGATTTCTACAAAACCGTAAAGTACCAGACAATGCATTCCATATCAATGGTCCAGCTATAGAGAAACATGGATTTTTGTTCTGTACATATCGTTAAAAATTCCCCTTTGATGTGTTTGACAACTAGCACTTCAGTCTAGATCTGGAGTAGATTCTTCCTCACCTTGAGAAAATATCTTCTTCCTGAAAATATCACAGACTCTCCTTGAAGTTTGTGTTAAGTACCTTGTGCTGGACCCTATCGCACATATATCCAAAATAATCCTCAAAAATAGTACCACTGGGAGAGGTATTGAAACATGGGGAAATTTCCACACATCTCCAGAGATAAAACATTCATTCAAACTGTTCTCCAAAAATTCCTCATTGGTAAAAACACTGCCAAAATACTGAAACCTCTTCCTACTGTGTTCTTGAGGTGCACTGGGTTCAATCCTCCACACCACAATCTAGGTATGGCAAAAGATTAAGGCCTAGATTCACTAAACTCACCGATCTGGATCGTCGTTGGGCGATTCTTGGCCGAGTTTTGCCGAGCGACCGATTCACTACAGATTCTTCATGCAAATGATCTGATTGGACGCATGCCCTACCAAGATGTATGCACAGACTTCCACTCGAAGTCTCAGCAGCCAACTTGAAAATCTTCAGTGGCAGCTATATTGACAGCAGGGGCAGGAAAGAGTTGGGCTATTTTCTGCCTCTGAAGAGGCCACTAGTCCACCAGGGATGTTAAATGTCCCTATTGATGCGGTATTACCACAGCAGTGGTTCCTGAGGTACTAGCACGGAACAGTTGACAGCTACCATGCTAATACTGGGCAAGATGAATTAGGTCCTCCCCATTACCACAATAATTACCGCAGTAACCACGGTAACAATTACCGTGTCAAACTCTCTAGTGCCCATACAGATGCACACACAAATCCTAATTGGTGCAAATTAACATCAATAATTGGTTGTTAGCACCAAATTATTGATGGTTAAGAGCTTGTTAACCACTTATGTTGCATGCACATCTTCAGAGCACACCCAAATCTGACTCCCAGTGATTTCCAGAATCCATTTCAAATGCTCCTGCCTGGCTTTTAAGATCATTCATGGCATCCTTCCTCCCTTAATCCCACTATCTTATAACTCCTCGAGTCCTGACCCTACCAGACCTGCCCAAAGGTATAAACTATCCTTCCCCTCTCTACAAGGTATTCGCTATGCAGGCAAACTGGGAAAATCCCTTCTGTTCAGAATCACAGGTCTTTGGAACGACCTTACTACCACACTGCAGAACCTGGGCTCCCTCCAATTATTCAGCAAGCAATTGAAAACCTGGCTGTTCACTAAAATGTAATTATATCCCCCCTTACTCTTCTCTCCTATATATAAGATCATGTAAACCTTTTTTTCCTTCTCTTCCTATATTTTAAGTTCTTGTAAACCGTGCCGAGCTCCACATCTGTAGAGATGATGCGGTATATAAACTTAAGGTTTAGTTTAGTTAGTTTAGTTTAGAATCTGGGGTTATGTGACTTGCATTCTCACCTTACAGAATGCTTCTGATCATGAATATAAAAAAATGCACCAAGGGCCTTCAAATATGGGCCAATCAATTTTCTAAGTATTGATGGAACAAAAGTGACCAAAATGAACATTTTCTCCTTCAGATCCCTAGAAAATGACCCCAGTACGTCTGTGCTGTGCTGCATCGGGTAACGGAAACAGGCATAATGATTGAATGTCCCTTTCACACGTGCCCTCTTTAATTCTGTTGTCCTCAGAATGTGTGTCTGAATTAGAGAATGACACGGTGACAAAATTCATCACCGTCCCCGTCCCCGCGGATAACCGCGGGAAACCATCTTCATGTCATTCTATAAGGAAAGAGGGAAGAATCAGAGTATGAATGGCCACAACCACTGACCCTCAAGCTTTGCTCTGAAGAATGCTGGTGTAGAAGGACTGAGGTTGAGATAGACACTACAGAATGACAGTCTCTGGTATCCAGAGCAGATATTGTGATGTCATAATGCCTCATTCCACCAGTGCCTAAGAGCCAATCACATCAGTGATGTCACAATGGCTTCATTATCCTTGGCTCACATAAGAATCAGAGTATGAATGGCCACAACCACTTATCCGCAAGCTTTGCTTTGAAGAATGCTGGTGTAGAAGGACTGAGGTTGAAATAGACACTAGAAAATGACATAGGTTTATTTCCCGCAGTTATACGCGGGGACGGAAACGGTGATGAATTTTGTCACCGTGTTATTCTCTAGTCTGAATCCATTAAGTACTCTGGGTCTAGAACAGGGTCACAGATAGGGTACCTTTAACATACTGAAAAATTATTTAACATGTTGAGCAAGACAGCATGCAAATGAGGTCAGACCAACTGCTCGGCATCATACCACATTATCCCTTTGGAATGCAGCACGTGTTGATTAAAATGTTCAAAATCCTTTCGTTTTGTGGTGATCTATTGCATATTTCATTTTTCGCAAATTTACAAAGTAGCTTTTGAATGCAATAAAGTGGAATTGAGGCTGACACGTTTTGACTTTGTAGCTTGCTCGGTGGCCAGCCAAACATAGGGACATGTCTACTAAAATGAGCTAGGAAATAGACTTAGCGCGTGCTAACATGGGTCTTTACTATGCGCTAAGATTATTTCTAGCGAGCCTAGAAAATAGAGCAATTTCCAGTATTTCTTTCAGGTCATGCACTAATATTCGCATTACTGTGTATAACCTGAAAAAATTGGGGCTGGGACAGTTTATCGCGGCTGTTTCTTCAAGGCCAGTTCAGCGTAGCCATTATAGCATGGCCATTATAGCATAGCCATTATAGAATGGCCATTATAGCATAGCCATTATAGAATGGCCAGTTCAGCACAGCCATTATAGCAGTTCAGCGCAATGAACTGGCTGTGATGAATCCAATTCTCCTCCCTGCTCTCTCCATCACAGCATCACCAGTACACCCCTCATGGTTCCTCCCCATGATCTCCTTCCTATCCCCATCAGCAGCTTTGCCAGTGTCGCTACAGTGGGATGGTCTCTTCCCTGCTGAACTCTGCCCTCTCCTGGAAGAGAAAATGGCTTTCCTCACTGCCCTCCCTGCTCTGATGAGCAGCAGCAGTGGGATGGCCTCCTCCCTGTCCTCCCCGCTGAACTCTGCCCTTCCCCAGAAGAGAAAATGGCCGCCCTCCCTACTCTGACGAGCAGCAGCCCACATCCCACGATGAACTCTGCAGGACGGGGCCAAAGATGGATGATGACTGCAGCAGGATGGGACGATTCATCGTGGTCGTTTCATCACGATGAATCGTCCCATTCTGAAAAAATTGATGGGGGAACACTAATGGGGAAATTCTATAAATAGTGCCTAAATTTAGGCATCTATATTGTTGCACCTAGCCGATGGAGGCACCTAACTTAATTGTTGGATAGACTTAAATGTTGATAATTGGCAATTAGCACCTCATAATTGATTTAAATTGCACTTAATTGTATGTTAGACACCTAACTTGGTAGGTGCCTACTGCGTTGAGGTAGGCACCTAGTCCAAAGTGCCTATCACAAACAAAGCATAGCTAGGAGTCAAATTGTTGGTGCATTTTGCATGTAGGCATCTGTTTTGAACTCAGGTGCTGGTAGGTGCCTAATTTAGGTACATGTGTTTAGGCCAAGAAAACCCTGCACCTAAAGTTACTACTATCCATGCTCTCATCACCTCATGCTTAGACTACTGCAACTCGCTACTCTCAGGCCTTCCCCTCCAATCTGTCCAGAATTCGGCTGCACGACTCATATTCCAGGAGAGTTGCTATACTCACGTTAGCCCTCTCCCAAAGTCACTTAATTGGCTTCCCATCTGTTTCCAAATACAAGTCAAACTCAACTTACTGACCTACAAATGCACTCACTCAGCTGCCCCTGACTTTCTTTCTTCACTTATCTCCCCCTATGATTCCCCCCCCCATGATCAGCTGGTAAGTCCCTCCAATCTGTGCTCTTCTCTTCCTCTGTCAACTCCAGACTCCATCCCTTCTACCTTGCTGCGCTATATGTTTGGAACAAGCTGCCCGAATCCCTATGGCAGGTTCCGTCTCTGGCAGTGTTCAAGGCCCAGTTAGAAGCCCACCTCTTCGAGAGTGCTTTCAGCTGCTAACTCCTCTCACTTTGGATTCTGCATCTCTAACCCTATATGTCAAATCTGTGTGTCCAAGTTAGATTGTAAGCTCTTCTGAGCAGGGACCATCTATTAAATGTCAAAATGTACAGCACTGTGTAAGCCTTTCCATGCTATATAAATGATAAGCAGTAGTAGTAGTAGAAGAAGTAGTAGTAGTAGTAATAGTAGTAGAAGTAGTAGAAGTAGTAGTAGTAATAGTAGTAGCAGTAGAAGAAGAAGTAGTACTAGTACAAAAAGAAGTAGTAGTAGTAATAGTAGTAGTAGAAGTAGTAATAGTAGTAGTAGAAGAAAAGTAGTATTAATAGTAGTAGTAATAATAGTAGAAGAAGTAGTAATAGTAGTAGTAGTAAAAGCTCCTGCATTGCGGAAATGTTAACCAGCAGCTGGATATTGTGTTCACAACCATTCTTTTCCTCTAACATGCCTCCTACAGAAAATAAATACAAAACTATATATGTCATGCACTTAGCGGACACAAACAGGTTATTTACCCCTAAATGCTTTAATGCACTTTGCAGTAAGTGTTTTCATGCTCTTTAGTAGACAGCCCATAGTTATGTTTCCTATATAGCCAGTCACCTTCCATGGGCAGCCTGCTTTATTTTATTTATACTAAAGAATGACACAGGGACAAATTTTTCCCTGTCGGAACTCAATTTCCCCGTCTCATCCCCGCAAGTTTCAGCACTGTCCTTGCCCCTGCCCCATTCCTGTAAACTCTGCCGTAACCACACAAGCCTCAAACACTTATGCGTTTCCATGGTTTTTAAAATCATACAGTGGCGGCAAAAAGGGCAAACAGAATGTTAGGAATGATTAAAAAGGGCATCACGAACAGATCGGAGAAGGTTATCATACCGCTGTACCGGGCCATGGTACGCCCTCACCTGGAGTACTGCGTCCAGCACTGGTCGCCGTACATGAAGAAGGACACAGTACTACTCGAAAGGGTCCAGAGAAAAGCAACTAAAATGGTTAAGGGGCTGGAGGAGTTGCCGTACAGTGAGAAATTAGAGAAACTGGGCCCCTTCTCCCTTGAAAAGAGGAGACTGAGAGAGGACATTATTGAAGCGTTCAAGATAATGAAGGGGATAGACTTAGTAGTTAAGGACAGGTTGTTCACCCTCTCCAAGGAAGGGAGAACGAGAGGGCACTCTCTAAAGTTGAAAGGGGCTAGATTCCGTACAAACGTAAGGAGACTTCTTCACCCAGAGAGTGGTGGAAAACTGGAACACTCTTCCAGAGACTGTTATAGGGGAAAACACATTCCAGGGATTCAAGACAAAGTTAGACAAGTTCCTGCTGAACCGGAACACATGCAGGTAGGGCTGATCTCAGGGCACTGGTCTTTGACCTGGGGGCCACCATGGGAGCAGACTGCTGGGCGCGATGGACCACTGGTCTAACCCAGCAGCGGCAATTCATATGTTCTTATTCCTCTGTCTTTGAATAATCAGAGATCTTCTAATTCAAGAAACTCTCAGAAATTTAAACTGTCCTTTCCATCTTTAAAAGGAATAAAATCTATTATCGACCTTTCTCAAATACTTTGATTTTCCATAAATCTATGAAAACACCGTTATTTCAACAGTTTTTAGAAAATTGTTTTAAGGAAAATTAGGTATCTTCTCTCTAGGACACAGGTGTCAAAGTCGGTCCTCAAGGGCCGGAATCCAGTCGGGTTTTCAGGATTTCCCCAATGAATATGCATGAGATCTATGTGCATGCACTGCTTTCAATGCATATTCATTGGGGAAATCCTGAAAACCCGACTGGATTACGGCCCTCGAGGAGGGACTTTGACACCCCTGCTCTAGGATGTCGGATGAGGGTCTTCATTAATACGTTCTCTCTAATCTAAGTACTTCCACTCTAATTATCGATTTTTATGTGAACCGAGTCGCGTTCCTTTGGGGGAGATGACAGGGTATATAAATCCAAGATTTAGATTAGGCTAGAAAGTGTTTGAGACTTGTGCAGATGAGGACAGAGCTTGCAGGAATAGGGCAGGGATAGGAAAAGAACTCACTGAGACAGGATGGGAAAATGAGTTCCCGCGGGGACAGGGAAAAATTGGTCCCCGTGTCATTCTCTAATTTATATATTTAAATCTTTTGTATTACAGTTACACTAAATTGTGCCTGGCTTTTTCTCGATTGTATTTGCAATGACAATTTGGTAATTTCAACTAACTGCCATAATTGCTGTGACAAAAGGCTTTTGTTCACTCATAATACATTAATAGACAGAATATTCTAAAAATAATTTGTGCTCTGCTTCTGTCTACTCTTAAAACATTGTCACAATCTTCTTGTTCTCCAAGATAAACACTGATAATCTGATATAATGAAATCAAACAATTGAATTGTTTCCTATGCTTTGTGTACAGTGGGTATACTCCTGCTTACATATAATATGTGCCTGTATCTTCTGTTTCTCATCGGTCTGGATTCTATGTTGGCGTACAAGAAACCTGACAGGCATAAGAAGAACATCTCGCCTTTGGATATAGACAGTCTAGAGATGTGTTTTCAACCAATAATAAAGGGGTCCTTTTACGAAGGCACGTTAACCGATATAGCATGTGCTAATCAATTTAGCGCACATAAAACAATTAGCGTGCGCTAAATGCTAATGTGGCCATTATATTACATTACATTACATTGGTGTCTTCTATCCCGCCAATACCTTTCAGTTCTAGGCGGTTTACAACAAGAGTTGGCCTAGGCATTTCCAGGGAGAATATCATGGTTAATAGATGTAGTTATATTCTATTGGCGCATTAGCATTTAGCGTGTGCTAATCGTTTGCACACGCTAAATCAATTAGCGCACACTAAGGGCTCCTTTTACAAAGGTGCGCTAGCGTTTTTAGCGTGCGCACCGTGTTAGCACGCGCTAGCCAAAAAACTACCGCCTGCTCAAGAGGAGGCAGTAGCGGCTAGCGTGCGCGGCATTTTAGCACGCTATTCCATGCATTAAGGCCCTACCGCACCTTTGTAAAAGGAGCCCTAAATTGGTTAGCGTGCCTTAGTAAAAAGACCCCTAAGTTTTTATTAAAAACTTTGGTCCCAACAAGGATCCTAGTTTTTGGTTTTTTTAAAAAAAATTATTTATTTTCAAACTTACAATAAGTGTGATAAAATGTCCAAACAAATTAACAATATCTATACCACTTACTAATCATCAATGGTAACAATGATAAATACTAGTTTTGACGTATTGTAGACGTCTTCCTCAGGGGACACTTGTCTAAAAATTTGCTGACGTAAAGGCACTCTGAGCATCTCTTTTTGCCTCCTGAAGAGTGCCTTTACATTACATTACATTACATTACAGATTTTTATTCCGCCATTACCTTTCGGTTCAAAGCGGATTACAAAAAGAGTTATGGAAGAAGGGTTCCAACGTTAGATCAGAGAAGGTTTCCAAGAGAGAGAAAAGTAGGATCTGGGGTTAGGGAGGGGATGATAAGAGGGGGGTTAAGCTTTATCATGGTATTAAACTTTATTATTACGTCAGCAAATTTTGAATGCTTTAGACAAGTGACCCCTGAGGAAGGCATCTTCAATACACCGATACTAGGATCCTTGTTGGGACCACAGTTTTTAATAAAGAGTTTATTATTGGTTGACAAGAAGTCTCCCTTGCCTTTTGTTAGACTATACAAGAAACCTCACATTTTCAATCTGTAGGAGACCAGCATTCATTTTGTGAGCATATTCTTAATAATCTGCTGTCATTTTAAACATCTTGTATGCACTATATAAGACAGGAAATTTTTATAAACGGTGGACAAAATTCGGCACCAGATAAAAGTAACACTAAGGCCCTGATTTTATAAATGGCCCCTAACGCGTAGGCACTGGTAGACAAGATCATCCTGTAGACACCATTTATAGAATCCTACCGAGCAGTGCCTAAGTATCCTTAGGCGCTGCTAGGCATTGAGACCCAAATTCTGTAACCGGTGCCTAATGTTAGGCACCTATTATGGAGACGCCCAACTAGATAAGCGCCTATCTAAATTGAATAACAAGCTCAATTAAGCTTTTTAATCAGCACTAATTGAAACATAGGTGCCTATCAAGAAAGAGCAATTCTGTAACAAGGCGCCTCTAAAAATTTAGTCAGCCTTCAAAAAAAATAGGCGCTATGCATGTTAGGCGTGGGCGTGGCTTTGTGTTAGGTGCCTTGTTACAGAATTGCTGCTCTTAAGTGTGCTTAAGCGCTCGCATGGGCGCCTATGTTTTAATTGTGCCTAGAGCTGGCCTATTTATTGGGTGCCTTCATAATAGGTGCCACTCAGCATGATTCACTAAATAGCACCCAATTTTACTTGAATTGCGCTGAACGGTGCCTAATTCGGTGCCTAACTTTTGGGCGCTTCTTATAGAATTTGCCCTTGGATCCTTAAGTGCATTGCCATTTAGGCCAGCATTTTTTTGGCCTAAATTAGTGCACCTAGGTCAATCCACAGCCAAAATCTGCTACGCATCCATCCCAAATCTGCCTAATCATGCCTACCTGCTGGTAGGCACCACGGTGTAGATACTTACCTCAAAGTGCTAGGCATCTATCACTTTGAGGTTGGCATCTACACCAAGCCTACTAAGTTAGGCACCTATCAGTTTATTCATTATTTTTAATTGGTTTTTAATGGCGCTTTCAATCGTACTTAGTGCAAATTTCTATGAAAAACTTTAGGCACCAGAGAGTCCTGCTGAAACCTGGTGGAAATGCTGGCGCCCAAGTTAGGTACACTGGGTCATATTTTATAATCATGCAAATTTTCAGAACCCCCCCCACTAGCATGCCCCTTTTGAGTTACGTGCTACTACAGTTAGGCACCATGCCTTATATCAGTGTCCCGCAAATCTTTTTTTTTGCTCCGGCACACTAACAGAATAAATGTTTTTGTGTGGCACACCCATAACCCCGTCCCGCTCTGCCTCGAGCCCCACCCCACACAAACCTCACCTCATTTTCCCTGAGCTCGGAGCCATGTCAGGAGGGCCTCTGAGCATGTGTAGACGTCGATATGATGAAGTCGGCCGCTTGCATGCATGCACATGATGTCATCACATTGACGTCTGCCCATGCTCGGAGGCCCTACAAACACGGTCCCAAGCTAGGGAAAATGAGATGAGGTTCATGTGGGGGTGGAGAGGAGAAGAGACGCTGATACTGGAAGTGACTCAATCCTTGGCGGCACACCCAAAATCTCACCACAGCACACTAGTGTGCCGCGGCACACATTTTGCGATTCACTGCCTTACAGAATAGTACACAATCAGATGCGTGCACACATTTTAATGAGTGCCAGTTAACTGCAATTATTGGTTGTTAGCAAACAATTATTGATAATTAAGGGCTTGTTACTGAAATTGCTAGGACACACGCACAAATCTGGATGGGCAAATCTGGGTGCCATATATAGAATCCAGGGGAATGCGTTTTGCTGAAATGATTTTCTGCATTTTATAAATTTGATTATGTTAAAGAAGAAAGACTGTGAGCTTTTTGTTGTATCAGAGCATCCAGGCTCATGATTCCCCAACCAGTCAGGTTTTCAGGATATCCACAATGAATATTCATGAGATCAATTTACATACACTGCTTCCTTGGTACACATATACTGTACATTTCATGCACATTCATCGTGGGTATCCTGATAGGCTGAGGTTCCCCAGGACAAGTTTGTGAACCCCTGATTAGTCTCCTAGGGGGTAATTCTGTAAAGAATTTCCAATATTCACATGGCAAATATGCACACAGAGGCAATTTTGTACAAATATGCACATAGGTGGATAGGCAGGTCTGGGGCATTCTCAAAAGATACATGCAGAATTCCGGGATCTGCACCCAACTAGCGAAGCAGGATTTCTACCATAAATCCTCTCTAGGTGCTATTCTATAAAGGAAGCTCATCCCAGAGCACCCTTAATAGAATAGTGTTCAACGCAGAATTTTCCTGGTGCCTATTTTTCAGTGTCATTTACTGAATCCAGTCCAAAGTGCACACTTTTCTCTTTCCCAGTAGCGCATATATATGTGAGCCATTGTCCATTCACACACTATTGGGAAAGCATGCACACTCCTAATTCCATAAACTTGTGTGCACAATTTAATGCTTAGTGTGTACAGCTGTGTATGCAATTTACAGAATAATGACAGTTATGCACATAACTTAATAGTACAATTAGATGCTAATTGGTATTAATGACCAATAATTGGCTCTGATTGGACTTATTTGGTGCTAATTGGAACTAATTAGCAATTACACATAACTGCAGTACTCAATATGTTGGACGTACAAAATGCAGAGCATGCAACTTCAAAGAGGGCATAGGTAGGGCAGGGGCATGCCTAGCACTTACGTGCATAGGTTATAAAATGATAGAATTTATGCACCTAACTGCCTACAGCTACCATGACCCGATTACTCCAGCGCTCTATGCAGCTCACTGATTACCAGTCAAAAAGCGATGAATCTTCAAAGCCCTGGTCATGACACACAAGAGATTCTACCAAAAAACCTCAGCCTACATAGCATCCAAGCTATGCCTAACCCCTAATCACCCCCTTTGCTCCAAAGCAGAACAAAGACTCAGCATTCCCGCAGGGAGATCCCTCCGAATGAGTACGGTGTACAAAAGATCCTACAGCCATTTCCTACCTCAGCTATGGAACCGACTACCCACACAGATCAGGTCGCTAGACTCACTAATGACCTTCCGCAGAGCAGTAAAGACCTTCCTCTTCCGCCAATCGGGCCATTAAAAACTGCCTCCTCAATATACTTTCTCCTTGTACTCTTCGCTATAACCAATCTGGTCTCTAAAATAAGCTCTGTTATTGTCTACTGTAACCTATTTGTTGTCATGACTAATCTGTTTTCAAACGATTGTGAATGTCTACTTGTAACCCGTTCTGAGCTTCTGGGAGAATGAGATAGAAATCGAAATAAATAAATAAATACACCAGCCAATGAGCTAGTGTGAGTGCTCGTGCCTAAAGTTAGGTCCTTAAATGGAGACTCATGCTACTATCCTCTGCAAAAAATTATATGCTCAATTTCCCTTATACAATCTGCACTTAGAATGTGTCATCTTGGTGCCTAACTTTAGGTGACCTATAGAGAATAATAATAATAACAGTTTATATACTGCAGGACCATGAAGTTCTATGCGGTTTACAATGATTAAAAAGATGCTACAAATTGAGTGGAACATACATAGTTATGGATTAGTGGCTAACAGTTTAGGGATCAGATTTAAGGGAGAGATTGTGATGGGAGCGATTCTCCAGATTCGTTACCTAGGTACTTCAAGAACAGGTATGTTTTTAGGTGTTTCCTAAATTCACCATAGTTATTCGCTTGTATAATTAGTTTTTCCAGGTCTTTGCCCCATAAGGCTGCTTGATACGATAGAACAGTGGTTCCCAACCCTGTCCTGGAGGAACACCAGGCCAATTGGGTTTTCAGGCTAGCCCTAATGAATATGCATGAAGCAAATTTGCATGCCTATCACTTCCATCATATGCAAATCTCTCTCATGCATATTCATTAGGGCTAGCCTGAAAACCCAATTGGCCTGGTGTTCCTCCAGGACAGGGTTGGGAATCACTGCGATAGAAGATGTTGATGGTGTTTCTTAAATTTACATCCTCTAGCCCAGTGGTTCCCAACCCTGTCCTGGAGGAACACCAGGCCAATTGGGTTTTCAGGCTAGCCCTAATGAATATGCATGAAGCAAATTTGCATGCCTATCTCTTCCATCATATGCAAATCTGCTCCATGCATATTCATTAGGGCTAGCCTGAAAACCCGATTGGCCTGGTGGTCCTCCAGGACAGGGTTGGGAATCACTGCTCTAGCCGATGGGGAGACAAACTGCAGGTGTGTACTCCTCTTATGTTTGTTGGTTGAGAAGGAAAAGAAGTCAGTTATATATTTAGGGGCTAGACTGGATAGTACCTTGAAGCAGAGACATCCCAGCTTGAACTTCACACGTGCCTCCATTGGCAGCCAGTGTAGGAGTTGGTAGGCAGGGGTAATGTGATCGGACTTCTTCAACCCAAAGATCAACCTGACTACCGCATTTTGTACCAGTTGTAGTCTCTGCATGTTCTTCTGGGAGATTGCCAGATGGGCAATGTTACAATAATCGAGATGGCCTAGTATTAGGGCTTGTACCAGAATTCTGAATGATGTAGCGTCAAAGTATGCTTTAATGGACCTAAGTTTCCAGAGAGTAAAAAAACCCTTTCTGACTAGGGAGCCACTATGTGCAAATATTTATTATCATCAAATGACATTTGTTTCAAACAACAGCCCATCACTGATAATCAACTCAGGAAACAGAAGGCTCAAACTAGGAATTGCTCTAGAGACTTTCTACATGGCTGCACATAGCACTTGCAAGAGGAACCACTTAGCTAACTTGCCATTTCATTGGTTCTCAAAAAAGGGTCTATTGCTGTAAAACCCTAATTAGTCTTCTCATCAATTGCTTGTTTTTGTCGTATATGTTTTTCCTCTACTGAAGTGCTTTTCTTAATATCACTTTCCTTTGTTGTCTGCATTAGTTCATCAGCCTACCATTGGGCACGGTTAAGCCAAGGCAAAATTAATGTTCTAACCCTGGTATGACAGCAGGTGGCGCTGTGTCCTTTGTTTTCTGTCAAATACCAGAGGAGACCTGACTGGCTCACATGCCTGGTCTCCATCAGTATGAAAAAAAGGTATTTACATTAACCACCTTTTGCACTACAAATTGTCGATCTGATCTAGCAGTTCTAGCAGAAAAAGAAAACTAAACAGTTTTCAGGCCTTACTTTTAACTAGGGGAAATAAAGTAATAGATAATTTTACAGATAATTTCTCTGGGTGATATTAGAAGTAGGTGGTATGTGAGAGCCTTTTGTTTCAGGAGGCTGCACCAGCTGGAATCACATAAGTATTTTTAATACGTGTGAACTAACTGTGTTGATCTCATAATGCACAAGAGGAACACAGATTGCTTTTTTTCTGGTTATAGGGTTCATTACAGGGAGTAACACATGTATGCTGTTGCCTTACATATTCTGCTATCTGATCAGCAGTCACATAGTTTTTCCTTGCACTGGAGATCAGAGATGCCCAAATTATCCAGGTTATCCAGTTCTAAGATGGAGATTTTAGGACAGTCCTGGTTTTGAACTTACTTTCCAAAGAAGTGTGGGATTTGCAGGGCCTGATCTAGCCCGTTGAAATCTGTGCTGCAGGTCCCATAATGCACCAGGATAGGGTGTTTAGAAATCCAGGGCTGTGCCAAAATCTCCAGCCTGGAACTAGGTAACGTAGCATCTCTGGAGCAAGATATAAGCGTCAGAGGTGGGCGAACAACAGCTACAGAGCTACTTTTTCTATTTACAGCACAGCAAGGCGCTAATCAGGGCTTGCTCAACCAGTGGACCAGGTGAGGATCTGGCCCACGGTGCTGGAGAAACAGGGTGCCAAAATCCCTGGCCCCTGAGCTTACCGCCAGTGCTTCACCTGGTCCAAAGCTTTATCCCCCTTCTCTCTTGAGCCAACACATCTCCTCTTCTCTTTCCAGCCCCTAGTTGAGCATTGCGCCCTCCCTCCATGATCTTCTAAATATTACCTTACTTGCCAATATCAACAAGATGCACTGCAGGCTGCCAGCCCTGAAAGCAGCTTTGCTGTGTATGCTATTGCTACTGACAAGCAAGGTAGATGGCAGAACATATAACCGTAGAGGCACATTAGGGTAACATTGCCAGAGAATACAGTTAGTGAGAAGAGATGTTATACAGCGATTAATAATTTGCTTACATAGGAGATATTACATTGAGTATAGATTAGTGATATGAGATGTACCATATATAATGTTCAGTGAGTGTATTTGTACACTATATAGCAGGGGTAGGGAACTCCGGTCCTCGAGAGCCATATTCCAGTCGGGTTTTCAGGATTTCCCCAATGAATATGCATTGAAAGCAGTGCAAGCAAATAGATCTCATGCATAGTCATTAGTGAAATCCTGAAAACCCGACTGGAATATGGCTCTCGAGGACCGGAGTTTCCTACCCCTGCTATATAGGATATTTAGTTCTACGTAAACCTAATAAACAAATACGTTTTTAACTTTTTTTGTGAAAACTCAAAATATTGTGTTCAAGTCACAGATTATTCCAGTTCATTCCAGCTCTGTATATCAACCACAGAATAAACATCTAATCTCCTTTAAAACTATAATATGAACACCAAGGAGCCTGCTTTTATTCATAAGTTTCTTATTCCTCATGATCCTCTGAGAACTTTAAGCTCTGCATCTCAGCACCTTCTTCATGTCCCATCCTTAAAAATTATTAGTGCTCATAGGGCTTCTTCATTCGCAACTACAGCCCCTACAATCACATTTAAAGTCTGAGCAAAATTTAGGGCTCTTTTTACGAAGGTGCGCTAGCGTTTTTAGCGCAGGCACCGGATTAGCGCGTGCTATAGTGCGCGCTAGCCGAAAAACTACCGCCTGCTCAAGAGAAGGCAGTAGCGTCTAGCGCATGTGGCATATTAGCACACGCTATTCCGTGTGTTAAGGCCCTAACGCACCTTCGTAAAAGGAGCCCTTAGATAAGTTTAAGGGCAACCGTAAAAGCTTCTTTTTTAAAGGTGCTTATGATTGCTAAATGATCTCTGGGTCCATCCTTGCCAAATTCTGTATTACTTATAGTCAACATGGATGTAATTCCTCCCATTTCCCTCTTGTTTTTATCCTTAATTGCACTCTTTTCTTTTAAAATTGTACTTCTCCCTACTATCCTATTGTTTTCATGTAAGTAACGTCGTGTCAGTAAGAAGAAATTTTAATTTTTTAATTATTAAACACGTGGTCTCTACAATAATTTTCCATAGAGACCTACTCGATCTAGCATTAGCCTATGTATATTTAATCTTACATTAAGTACTATTCTAAATACTCAGGTACATGAGTTATCTCTTTGCCCAATCTGGTTCACGATTCAATTGTATCTGACTTAATACAAAGTGAAGTGATTTGCTCAGGATCACAAGAAAGGATTTGAACAACAGCTTTTTGCTCTTATCACAAATAGAAGCCCAACATAATCTTGTATGTTTTGTTTGCCACCATGGTTGTATGGCACCAAGATCCCACCACACACTGAAAAAAAAAAAAACACCTTTTATAGGTCAAATAAATATTTTTGAAATATTTTCCAGGCTCCCTTGTCCGGTGCCAACTGTGGGCTCCTTTTATCAAGCTGCACTGCAGAGGTTTCAGGTGCGAGTCGGTGAGGTAAGTGCTCCGACGCTCATAGGAATTCTTTGAGTGTTGGAGCATTGACCACACTGGCTTGCGCTAAAAACCTCTAGCGCAGTTTGATAAAAGGGGCCCTGTATTTCTAAACAATAAATACTCTTTTTTTAAATTTATTTTTATTCATTTTAAAACTTTCAATAAGTGTGATACGGTATAAAATCAATTTATATTTAACATCATTTAGAGCTCTTACAATACTCCTTCAAAACAAATACCCCCCTCCCCTCCCATCAGTCTCCCACTCAACAGACCTTAAGTATCCCACCCTCCCCCTTTCCCCCTCCCTAGATGTGACAATCAGCAAAGGAAAAGAAAAAATATTATCAATCTTTACAGTATGTTTCTAATGGTTCCCAAACCTTCCTAAATTTCTTTAAATGCCTCTGCTGTATGGCCAGAACACGTTCCATTTTGTAAATGTGACACAAAGAATTCCACCAAAAGGTATAGTCAGGGGTGTCCAACCTGCGGCCCAAAGGCAGCATGTGGCCCCGTGAAGTATTTTGTGCGGCCCCAGTCGATGGCGATGCAGTGTTTTCCTCTGCTGCCCCTGGATGTTTACCATCTTGACGGATCCCTCCTCTGTCTTGCTGCAGCATTTGCGCAGCCCCAGAAACATTTTTTTCAGCCAATGCGGCCCAGGGAAGCCAAAAGTTTGGACACCCCTGGTTTAGACGATCCCAATTTTTTGTAATATGTCGTATGGCAACCCCTGTCATGATGAGTAAGACTTTATTATTATTAGATTATATTTGACTCTTAACTCTCAATGATTATATTAGATTATATTTGACTCTTAACTCTCAACAGAACGAGACTTGGGAGTGATTATCAGCGCAGACATGAAAACTGCTGATCATGTAGAGAAGGCTTCATCTAAGGCAAGACAGTTGTTAGGTTGCATCCGCAGGAGTTTTGTCAGCCGGAAGCCTGAAGTCATAATGCCATTATACAGAACCATGGTGAGACCTCAATTGGAATATCGTGTGCAAGTCTGGAGGCCACACTACCGAAAAGATATGCTGAGAGTAGAGTCAGTGCAACGGATGGCCACCAGGATGGTCTCGGGGCTCAAGGATCTATCGTACAAGGAAAGGCTGTAAAATTTGTGGCGGTACTCACTCGAGGAACGTAGGGAGAGAGGAGACATGATCGAGACTAAGTATATTACCGGCCGTATCGAGATGGAAGAAGAGATTCTCTTTCTCAAAGGACCTTCAGCCACAAGAGGGCATCCGCTCAAACTCAGGGGCGGGAAATTTCATGGCGACACCAGGAAATATTTCTTCATCGAGAGAGTGGTTGATCCTTGGAACGAGCTCCCAGTGCAGGTGATCGAGGCAAACAGCGTGCAAGAATTTAAGAGCAAATGGGATGCCCATGTGGGATCCCTTAGAGGGTTAAGCCAAGGGAACCTGTCACCAGGAGTGGGATCCCTAAGATAGTAGACTTGGGGGTGGGTCAGCAGAGTGGGCAGACCTACGGGCTATGGCCCTTATCTGCCGTCATCTTCTATGTTTCTATGTTTAATAAAACAGTATCATATGACAATGCCACCAAATTTTCCAATAGATTATTAACTTGATTCCATATAGATTTCCAAAAATTGAGCAGTTTGATAAAAGGGGCCCTGTATTTCTAAACAATAAACACTGTTAATATAGGTGACAGAATAGCAAAGGCATCAAAATTACTTTGTCTTTTTCATTTTTTTTGTCTCCCCCCCCCCCACCCCCCAACACTGGTAATACAATGAGAACTTTAGAAGCAGCACTGAAGCCAGGATGTAAAAGCAGCACTTTAGAATTCCGGTAATTGCACCACTGACACTGCAACTCAGAAAACCAGATGAGCTATGAGCCTGGGAATCCCTTGCAAATTTCTGAGATGTGGAGTCCTAGCTCCTGATTCTAACCACAAGAGGATCCTGCTTTCTGTCTGTATGACACAACAGTAAAATATCTAGACATGCTGACCATACTGAAGTGCAAACTGAAAAGAGCACAACATTTTCCGCTGTACGTAGACAAGGCTGTGGAGCTGATGAAATTATAAAAAATTAGACACTTTATTTTCCTCTCCATTTCCAAAGCCAGCTCTCTCTTGCCTTCCTCCATTTATTAATCTTGGCCCTGCTGTGTGTCCACATGTGTGGGAGATGGAAATGGGAGATGAGTGAAGGGTCAGAGCACAATCCAGCACTGACTAGTAATGGAACTGGGTTCATCCATGCATTAGCACTGCAACAGCTATCTCCATTCACCAGGGGTTTTTTTTTTTTGGCTGATAATCTTCTCCTCATCACACATGTTCTTGCAGGGGCCTAGGATGCAACATGCTAGCAACTGTACTATTTTCAGCTCCGGCCTCATTCTTGCTGTTGCCACATTAATAAAACTACCACCCCCACATGTGGCAAGGCAAGCCTTACACATACTGAAACCCAGGGGAAAGATTTGGGAGGGATCCTCAAATTCCATCATCAGGTTGCATATTTCAGTTTCAAGCAGACTTAGAAGACCAGAGCAATTAGTCTGCTTGCACTTCCTTAACACGAACCCTGACCCCGAGAGTAAGGTTACCAGATTTTGTTAAGCTAAAGCCCGGACACGTGGCCCTAACCCCAGTCCATAGAAACATAGAAACATAGAAAGATGACGGTAGATAAGGGCTACAGCCCATCAAGTCTACCCACACCATTGACCCACCCTTTTAAGTCTACTGGCCCCCTTAACTCTACTGACCTGCTCTATTAAGTCTATATCCTAGCGACCCTATTCATTGGTATGACCCTTGCAGTGATCCCACATAGGTATCCCATTTATTCTTGAAGTCTGGGATACTGCGGGCCTCGATCACCTGTACTGGAAGCTTGTTCCAATGCTCTATCACTCGTTCCGTGAAGAAGTACTTCCTGACGTCTCCACGAAACTTCCCTCCCCTGAGTTTGAGTGGATGTCCTCTTGTGTTCGAGGGTCCTTTGAGAAGAAAGATATCATCTTCCACCTCGACTCGTCCCGTGATGTACTTAAATGTCTCAATCATGTCTCCCCTCTCCCTACGCTCCTCGAGAGTATAGAGCTGCAATTTGTTCAGTCTTTCTTCGTACGAGAGACCCTTTAGCCCCGAGACCATCCTGGTGGCCAGCCGCTGAACCGACTCAATTCTGAGCACATCTTTACGGTAATGTGGCCTCCAGAATTGCACACAGTATTCTAGATGAGGTCTCACCATGGCTCTGTATAATGGCATCATGACCTCAGGCTTCCTGTTGACGAAACTTCTCTTGCTACAACCCATCATCTGCCGTGCCTTAGATGAAGCCTTCTCCACTTGAGTGGCAGTCTTCATGTCTGCCCTGATGATCACTCCCAAGTCTCGTTACCATATTTTACTCGCGTAAAATTCAGACCCACAGCCCCGCTCTCCAGTTCTCCCCAGCCCTGCCTCTTCAATTTGTTTTAGTCCTTGGGACCACGTCGGGAGGGCATCTGCACATGCGTGGATGGAATGTAATGACATCACACGCATGCACACATGTGCGTGACATCACTGCATTGCATCCGCGCATGCGCAGATGACCCTCCTGACGTGGTCCTGAGATGGAAGCTTTTCGAAACCCGGACAAACTACCAGGTTTTGAAAAGCCGTCTGGATGCCCGGACATGTTCTCTAAAAAGAGGACGTGCCTGGGTAAATCCGGGCGTCTGGGAACCCTACACCCCATTCTACCCCAGCCCAATGCCCCCCCCAAAAAAAACCCCTCTTCTCCCCTCTTCTCGAGCTCGGAGCCACATCTGGAGGACCTCCAAGCATGCGCAGACGTGATGCAATGACATCACATTCACATGCGTGATGTCATCACTTCACACCCGCACATGCTCAGAGGCCCTTCAGATGCAGCCCCGAACTTGAAAACCTGGATGAACTGCTGCTTTTCAAAAAAAATCTGTCCAGACTAGAGAATGACACGGGAAAAATTCTGTCCCCGTCACCGCCCCGTCCCCGGACCACCATCTTCTGCACCGCCCTGTCCCCGCCATCCCCTTCACTGCCCCGTCCCGTCTCTGCCGTCCCCTTCACCGCCCCGTCACCGTCCCCGCTGTCTCTTTCACCGCCCCGCCCCCGTCCCCATCTTCAGCGTCTTCTCCTCTCCATCTCCCCACCCCCAGCACCCTTCACGCGGTCCAGCAGCTCCCTCCCGCCGGCCAGCCGTGCATTTCCCTCCCTTCCTCCCTCCTTTTCCCTTACCTTTTCTTGGTGAAACTGGTGATTTCTATAAGGCTATGAGCTGTATTACAGCCGGAGCCTTGAAGTTGCGTCGGGTTGCCTGCTAGAAAAGTATCCTCCGATGTAACTAGAAACAGGAAGTTGCGTCAGAGGAGACTTTTCCAGCAGGCAACGCAACGCGATTTCAAGGCTCCGGCTGTAATACAGCTCATAGCCTTATAGAAATCACCAGTTTCAACAAAAAAAGGTAAGGGAAAAGGAGGGAGGGAGGGAGATGCATGGTCGGCCGGCCGGCGGGAGAGAGTGGGCTGCCGGATCGAATGCACGTTCACCGCGCGTTCATACTTGTTCACCACCCCGTCTAACCATTCACCGCTCCACGGGGCGGCGAATGGCCTTGTCCCCGGTCTTGCGTTGACCTTTTTTTTTGGTCACCGTTTTGGCGGGTTACCCGCGGCTAGCCGCGGGTAACAACCACCATATCATTCTCTAGTCCAGACACTCAGACAGTCCTCTAAAAAGAGGACATGTGCAGACAAATCCGGACAGCTGGTAACCCTACCCAAGAGTACCAGTGGTCACTCAGAGGACTGGAAGGAAAAGGACATGGCTTTTGTGGTCAGTAGGAGATGGCAGTCAGTACCTCCGATGTGTCTTCAAAGATAAGTGCTAAAAAAAAAAAAAAAATTATAAATATGTTTTAAAATTTTTAAAAAGTTTATCCATAATGTGTTACTCAAAAGGATCACAAATTAAATTAAGTGTTGAAAAACGTTTGTAAAAGAGGGGGGTATGTCTACTTTGTTTTTTCTCTATATTATACGTCATGTGTAATATTGTTGTTAGTCTCCCCTCTTTTATGTTTATTTTTATTATTGTTCAACGCATTAGAATAGATAAGCATTTTTTTAATTGAAATTTTACAAATACAAAAGTATAAGAATAAAACAAAACAATAAGATGCAGATACCAAAATATACATAATAATATTCAAAATATAGTATAGTTAATATACAAAGTAAAGTTAATTAGGATTTACATGAGTCCTTACATATTCATCAAGAGGGGTCCAAATTTTTGTCAATCTGGCTATGTTATTTTGTTTGAATGTTATTATTTCCTCATACTTTCTGATGACACAAAGGTGAGCTATGAGCATGGGAATCCCTTCTGAGATGTGGAGTCCTAGCTCCTGATTCTAACCACAAGAGGATCCTGCTTTCTGTCAGTATTCGTAAAAATTAAGCCTAGAATTGTCTTTCCAATTGAAAATAATATGGTGGATAGCTAAGGCAATCATGAAATCAAATATATATATATATATATATATTTTTTTTTTTATCTTTATTGATTTTTAATCTAAAACAGTGTCATACAAATGAACAAACAGTAGGTATTACATACATTACACTAATATCTGTACAGGTAACATATATATCATTCAAGATTTTCAGTTATCCTACATATAATAATAACATAATATATAGTATAAATAAAGAATAAAGTTACCCAAATGTCCCCATCAATATTTATTCCCCATGGATGTGTAAAGGTAAATGAACAGAAGGAAAGATAAGATAAATATACATTATTATAATTTTACAAATTTAGTCAATGGGCTCCAAACTTTATTAAATACACCACTATATCCCCTAAACTCTGCATTAATTCTTTCATATCTGTATGTGGTGCATAACGGTGGTATTCATATATCTGGATTAGAGGAACGCAATATAATTGATTTAGATGACATGGGCAACTCATTAATATTCATGTTTAATAATTGAGCAGATTTTGCACCAAATGTCTGACCAGTAAACTTATAAGTTAGGGCATTCATATAAGAGGTGTATTAGAGCCCCAGGTTGCTGTTGGCATGACCAACAGAGCTCTGAAGTCGCATGTAACACTTTCGCCGTTTTATATATGATAAGCATTTTATTAAATTTTAATAAAACTATGAAATTATGAAGAACCACAGGGTTCAATCAACTGATGTGAAATACGAGGAATTCTCCCCTCCTCCCCCCCCCCCCCATAAACAATATTTCCTTACCTTTACTATGCCATTCAAACCAAACTACAGCAGCTAGTTCAACTATTCAAGATTTAAAGGACTAGAAATATCTCCTTAAAATGTCACGCTGAGAAAGGCACATTGCAGGCACTGATTTTATAACTATGAATGATGTCTGAGGCTTCTGGCAGACAGCCTGGGCGCTTTTAAAACTTCAGTTTCCCCTCACTTTTGCAAGGCTGAAGAGTGAAGTCATCTTTAGCTGAGTCAACACCACAACCCAAGTAGGGCTTAATGGTGAAAGCAGAGGCAAAACAGCTTCCAGGAGAGTCTCAGACAACAGCCACTAATGTACTTAAAACGGGTGAATGAGAAGACGTCGCAATGCAATGCAGCGGGGAAAATATGAATAAGGAATGAGCACTCCTTCATGCGCTTCCTGAGAGCATCCTCTTACTGCAGCTTCTTGAGTTGTCATGCGGTCTCTATTTATTTATTTATTTATATGCTTCTTCTTGTTACTTTTCTGCTTTGGATAACCACGATGTGACAGTGTCTGAGGATCGGAAGGCGATAAGGCAGTGGCTTGTAGCCAGAAGGATGCTAGGCTTTTTAGAAAGAGGAGTAACCAGCAGAAGCAAGGTGTTGATGCCCCTGTGCAGGTTTTTGGTGAGGCCACACTTATACCATGTTCAGTTTTGGAAGCCATCTATGGCGAAAGATATAAGAAGACGGAGTGGTGCAGAGGAAAGCAATGAAAATGGTAGGGGATTTGTGCCCAAAGATGTACAAGAGACTGGAAGACAGGAGGGACAGGGGAGATATAACAAAAGTACTTAAATACATGGGGGGGGGGATGGGCTTAAGATGGCGGCTTGACTGCTGGGAGCATTCCTCGGCGACTGAGTATTTCTCTATTTTGCCTTTTTTTTTTCTTGCAACTTTGCCTCACTCTAAAAGAAAGGGCATCATCAATGCTGTGTCCTCTCCAGCTCAGTCATCATCGCCCACTCAGCTTACCCTTGACCGCTTCGCGGTCAGGACTGCTCCGGAACTGCTGGAGGTTGGTTTCCCAGCTGAGGAGATCAGCGATGTAGCGCTTCTCTCCTCTTCAGGACTGGATGCTATGCTCTCTCCCCCCCATTCCCAGCATCTAATCTATCGCTGTGCCTAGCAGATTCATGGGGTCAACCTGATGATCCCGCAGGGACGGATGGTGTCAATGTGGTTATTGACCGAGAGGAAGTGAAGACCCAGCAATTGACTGCCGAAGGTTCATCCAAAGGAGCACTGGTAAGCTCCAGTGCCCCTCCAGCAGTTTCCATGGTGGAAATTTGGACGATCTTAAAGAAGCTGGATACCAAGATTGAAAAGTCTTCTTCGGAGATAACCCAGATGACTGGCAAGATCAAGACTTTGCCTAAAAACACGGATTTAGTGAAAACAGAATCTTTCGGCCAAGTAGAGCAAGTTCAGAATGATAGTCTTAAAGAAACAGTTTCTGAAATTGTGAAAGATAAGATGATGGTCCATCGAAAGATAGAGCAGATTAAACACTATAGGGTCCTTTCATAAAGGCGCGCTAACCAATTTAGCATGCATTAAAGATTAGCATGCGATAAATGCTAAGGCACTCATAGAATATAATGGATGCCTTAGTATTTAGAGCGTGCTAATCTTTAGCATGTGCTAAATCGGTTAGCACGCCTTAATAAAAGGACCCCTATAACAGAAGGCTAACCCCCTTTTACTAAGGTGCGCTATGTGTTTTAGCACGTGTTTAGCGTGCGCTAAATATATGCATGTGCTAACTGTTAATGCATCCATAGACTAACATGCACACATTATCATTTAGCTTGTGGTCAACGCGCACTAAAATGCTTAGTGCATCTTAGTAAAAGGAGCTCTAATTTAATCTTCATGTATTACATCTTCCTAAATCTGCTCTACTTACTTCTAAGGATTTTTTTTAAAGAAGTAATTGATGGAAAACTTAGCACTGCCTGAACAAGTTATCCCTCCGTTTAATAAAATTTTCTATTTACCTCATTTACCATTGAAGCAAAAAAACAAAGTTAAATAAAAATCAGCCTCAATCTCAGGAACAGTATTCAGAAGAACTGAAATCTGCCACCATCATTGTTTGGAACGGAGGTGTCAGCCTCACGGTGGGAGGGTCGGCGGGGTTCTGCTTCATGGGGTGGGAAGGAGGGATGGAAAGATGCTGCGCAAGGGGATGGGTGAGAGGGGAGGAAAGATGCTGCATATGGGGGTGGGGGGGGGAGAAAGAGCTGCTGCCGGCAAATCAGGGAGTGTCAGAGACATTCAGGAGGGGTTTGGGGGTCGATCCAACTAGGGCTTATTTTGGGGGTAGGGCTTATATTAGGACCTACCCCAAAAATGTATCTCTTTAATTTGTCCACCACTGGTTTAGCGAAGATTTTATCTCTATAATGTATAGACAAGAAAAAAAAAACCAAACCCTCTAAATTACCTTAAACAAGCAGTAACTAGACAATTCATAGAGTGCAGTTGAAAGAAATGAAAGACAGATGACTGAAGCAAAACTATTTTTAGATTACTGGAAGACAATTATAAGTTATCTTGTCTAGGAGGCAACTTACTATTACCGTAAATCTGAAAGATATACATTGTGGGGATGGTTGTTTGTGTTAACAAAATCTCAGAATAGACACCATTCTATTTCAGAAAAATAAGGCCCCTTGAAATGTGCAAAACACAGATGTGTCGGACTTTTTTTTTTTTCTTTTCTTATATTGCACCCATTGTGGAAAAATTTGAAAACTGGACTAATTTTCTCCACCTCCCTCTTCACCTCAACCTAGATAAATAACACCCACTAGCTGATCATCCCCTTATCCAAGGGAGGTTGAAATACAACCAAATATTCAACACCCTTTTCATATATATCACTACAAGAACATGTAAGGCCCTTCCAACATCCTTAAGAACAGAAATGAACCTTCAGGAAAAGATTGAAAACCTACATATTTGATAATTTATTTTCCACTCAATGACTGCATTCTCCCTTGACAATGAAACCATCTTCCACAATGTAATGTAACTACCTCCCCTCTTGTAACAATTCCTCTACAATGTGTTGTAACTTTTTCTCCTGGTACAACAGTATATAACCTTCTGCTTCAATGGGATGTAACTATTTCCCCTTGATACTGCATGGGCCTCTTATCTTGTAAATCACCTTGAACCTGTACTGGATAAGTGTGATTAAGAAATCCTGATTAGATTAGATTTTCACAGTACAGTAAGGGCCCCTTGTACAAAGCCTGGGTAGTGAGTATCAGTGTGGCAAACGCGATGCAGCCCATAGGAATGGAATGGGCTGCACCACATTTGCTGCATGGAACTCGCTACCACACTTTATAAAAGGGGCCCTAAATGTTTGTGCATAGTCTGGCAATCTCAAGAATAATGGACTGCTGTAGTCCAAAGTTTATAAAGCAGCTCATTGTTTATGAATATTTTGAAAAGCAATATGTAGAACGTCACAGCTAGTTAAGTCATAATTAAGGCTCCTACTGAGAGGTCAACTATTTTCATTGTGGACTTAAGAACAAGTTTGTGGCTAATAGTAAATGGTACTCATATTTCAGTGGGTAAGAATCATGGAAGGCCAGATTAGAGGCAATTATTTTCATCACTTCCTTTTTTAAAAGTGTTTTAATATTTAAAATCTCTTAAAATAACACCATATTTAGCGTTAAATAAAATGACAAATTATAGAGATAAATTTTTGGAGGAATCAATTAAATATGTATCTGAATCTGAATGAAAAGGATATAGCAATAGTGTTTTTCATGGTTTCTATTTTATATACTAAGGGGTCCTTTTACCAAGCTGTAGTAAGTACTCGCTCATACTTACTGCAGCTTAAAAGGGTTTACCATAGGGTGTTGCTCAAACATCCTATAGTAAGTTCTGGGTTAGCATACACACACCATGCACTAAAAATGAATTTTCTTTTTGCATGATAGTGCATATATGTTGTAATTAGCTTTGTCACTTCTCTGTCTCCTACTTACCCATCCACCCCTCCCTGTGAAATTATCACTGAAAAGATTTCATATTTTCCTTATATACTGTATACTGATATTTGTCAACATTTGCTTATTTCTGATCTGAAGATTACCTTCGAAAGCTCATCATTAAATGCATTTAGTTCAATAAAAAATTTTTTACCTGTGTTTGTTTTTTTTGTTTTATCTCTATATATTACCATGCATTATTATAATTGAAAATATTTAAAAAATACATTTAGAAAATTGTGCACATAAATTCTAATTAGTGTCACTAATTGCTTGTTATTTATTTATTTAAAAATTTATATGCGGTTTCCATATTACATACATAAAATCTTGTTTCCCTCTGATTATCACATATAACATAGACATGTCAAGACAACATCGTTAATTGTCCCTGTTGTAATAGGGATAGAGCACAAATTCAATCAGTTCAGAACTACAAACAAGCTTTAAATCATACTTTGATGTCAGAAAAATTCTAGAAGGCGATTATCAACTGAAATCCATCTTAGCAGAAGAAGGCATTGGCAATTATCAGCACTGATTGATTTATTTATTGACCAATTAAGTTGCACATGCAAATCTGCAATGCACACAGATTTGTGCATGCAACTTTGGGCACACTATAGTGTGTGTGTGTTTGGGGGGGGGGGGAATTTTTTAAATCAGTGGTTCCCAAACCTGTCCTGGAGGACCCCCAGGCCAGTCGGGTTTTCAAGATAGCCCTAATGAATATGCATGACAGAGATTTGCATATAATGGAGATGCCAGGAATGAAGATCTGCTCCATGCATATTCATTAGAGCTATCTTGAAAACCCGACTGGCCTGGGGGTCCTTCAGGACAGGTTTGGGACCCACTGCTATAAATGGTTCTCAAAAAGTGACACTTAGGGCTCCTTTTATCAAGCCGCGCCAGTGGGGTTAGCGTGCGTGACTTTTAATCATGCGATAACCCCCCGCTGGCCAAAAAACTACTGCCTGCTCAAGGCAGGCATTAAAGGCTAGCGCGGCTGGTGGTTTAATGCGTGCTATTACGTGCGTTAAACCGCTAGCGTGGCTTGATAAAAGGAGCCCTTAGCTTTGATACTTAGCTTTTGGAGGTCAATATGGGGTAGAATTAATAACATTTTGGAATCATCAATTCCTTTAATATATGAGGCAGTCATTCATGGTATAATATTACATGTAAACCTCCTAAAGAGCAATATAGAGGTCGTCTTTTCCTTTTAATGACTGGGATAGCCATCCAGATGATCACTAGAAAATGGAAGAACTGTGATCGTTTAAAATTTTCATTCTGGTGGGCAAGTATTTGCTCTAGTTATAGATTTGAAAGGATAAATGCTGAGAATTTGGGGAATGGTAGTATATTTAAATTGATATGGGGCCCATTGACATCTTATATTACCTCATTATAATTGTCAAATGTGAGTCAATTTTTGTTTATTTTAGTCCATATCCAGGGAGGGGTGGGGAGGGCGGGGTTATTTATGTCATAAATTGATTTTTAAATTTCTACACTTGGGATGGTTGGGAAGATATCATTATTTAGAATAGGGTAAGGTTTTTTGTGGTAATATATGTTTTTGTGTTCTATTGGATAAGTATTGGGTGGGGGGGAATGGTTGATTATGAACATGTGTAAGTTGGATGTGCTTTTATTGTATCATTATTCGTTCCATTTGTTGTATTGCACTTTGAAATTTTTTTTTAAAAAGTGACATACAAAAAAAATCAGCACTAAGCAGTATCCTATATAGGGTGCTCTAGTGCCAATTCCCACACTGAATGTTGAATGCTAGTTTTATTCCAGCTGAATTCTGGTGTAAATGCTGGCACCCAGCACATGCCATTTTGGCTCATAAATAGTGCTGTTTTATAACACAATTTGCACAACCTTTTAGCATGCTGCCAACCCACCCATCCCCTCCCATGACCACACTCCATTTTGAGCTGCATGCTGTGGGATTTAGGGCTAGCAATTTTAGCGCACGCAGAGGATTAGTGTTCGCTAGCCGAAAAAATTCCGCCTGCTTAAAAGATGCACACTGAAAACCAAATTTGTGACGATTAACTACAATTATAGAATTCTGGCAGTTATGTCTTGCTTATACAATTGTTTTTTGTTTTTTTTAATTCATTTATGCTTGGATGAACATGATACGTTTAAATGCTGCCTCACTTTTTGTAAAGAGCCTGTACAATCTGAAATAATAGTTCAAACCTTTTGCAAAAACAGAATACTTCCCTTTTCCCCCTATGTACTTACCTTGTTTCTTTTCTTACAGAGCTTGTATTTTTTCCCCTTTTTTTCCTTATGACATGTACTCCTGTTAGTTTTAAATGTTTAATTCATGTTTTAATTTGTATAATTATTGGACTGTTATTCGCTTAATAATTCCAGATAAAATTTTTTATCTAATTTTATTAAACTTGAAACTACACATTCGGGGGTGGGGGTGGTGGTGGTGGGGGGGGGGGGAATGAAACAATAACCACACACTACCTGTATTTTTTAAGGGGACTACAAGGACATTTTTGAAAACCCACAAATACGTAGTTCTTTTCTAGCTGAGATGCCTTTTTCTCACTGTAAAATTTAAGATCCCCCTTTTATCAAGCTGTGTTAGGGTTTTTATCACTGTGGTAAAAGCTCTGATGCTCATAAGAATTCTATGAGCATTGGAGCTTTTACCTCGGTGGTCTGTGATAAAAAACCCTAACGGAGATTAAGAAAAGGGGGCGGGACCGCCGGAAGAGGAAGCAGCACAGACGCAGGGCTAACAGAAGGGCCGGGACCGCCGACAGAGGAAGCAGCAGGACAACGGTAGGAGCTTCTACATGATGGGGGGGGGGGGTCGGGAGGCTGTGGGGGTGCGAGCGGTCCTTCGGGGTGGGGGTGCGAGCGGTCCTTCAGGGTGGGGGTGCGGGTGCAAGTGCGTGCGAGCGGTCCTTCGGGGTGGGGGTGCAAGCGGTCCTGCGGGGGGGTGAATCGGACGTCGGGGGGGGGGCATAAGGCTTTCAGGGTGGGGACAGGACTTCAAGGGGGAGAGGAGAGTCGGGGCGGGCGAAAGGAGAGTCGGGGTGGCCAGAGAGTCGGGGCAGGCGAAAGGAGAGTCGGGGCGGCATGCGTGGTATATGGGTGTGTGCGGTATATAAAAATTTATTTACATAAATTACAGTTTCCCGCGCGCTATACCCATGTGCGCGTTTTACACGGGTGCGCGGTATATGAGTAAAAATACGGTAGTTGTTTTTTAAGGCAACGGCTGTTGGTAGGGAGTTATTAGATCTCTTCCCTCAAAAACATGACCATTTGTTGTGAGCTTTTCCAAGAGTCATTACTGGCTCAGGGATGAAAACTTTTTGTTTTCAGTTGAATTTCCAGTGCTTTTTCCCTTCCCATTGCCAGGGTCGTATGAGATCACCAACTGGCCTGGCTTGTTGAGTCTGAAATTCTGATTCCCAAGGAAACATAAACGTATGTTTGCTTATGAAGCTTACCCCCCTCTTCAAAGAAACCGTGCTAGCATTTTTTAGCGCAGAATGGCCTGCGCTGCTCCCGACGCTCATTGAGTTTCTATGAGCGTCGGGAGCAGTGCGGGCCCATTCTGCGTGGCTCTCCACGCTAGAAACTACTAGCACAGTTTCGTAGAAGAGGGCAGTTAATATACTACCTCTAAGCCATCCCAACACAGTAGGTTACAATCAGTTGCTTCAGTATTGTGATTTATTTAGGACTTATGGTAGCTCTCATTCAGGTGTATGTTTATGTTTATTAATATATGATATACCGCTTAAGCATATTACAGATCTAAGTGGTTATAATAAAATACAGGTACTTAAAAATTTCCTATCTGTCCCAAAGGCTCACAATCTAGCTAAAGTACCTGAACAAAAAAATTATTAAGATAAAGGAAAAAAAAAAAAAAGATGCAACAAAATTCCAAGAATGATGAGGGGAAAAAGAAACAGCATTAAACCACAATAAAAGGTAAATAGAATGGGAAGCAGAATGTAAGGAAAAATTAAAAAAAAAAAAAAAAAAAAAATTTTTTTTAAAGATGCAAAATAAAATTTCAGTTCAGCTCAGTTCAGTATCAGGCAGTAGCAGGATGGGAGAGGAAGTAGGCTGCAGGTGATCCCTCGATGCCCTCTCCCCTAGTTCAGTATCCCCATTTCCTTTGTTGCTTTGCTTCCGACCTGATGTTGTGATCTGAAATCCCCAGTCCCCCCCCTTCTTTTTCAACTTCACTGCTGGGCGCTTGTTCTTCAGCGGCGCCTCTTGATTTGAGGGAAAAAGAGACATCCTCTGCCGCTGGTAAAGAGGAGCTCCATGTGAAAAATGCCACCGTCTGAGGTGAATCGTGCTCCAGCAGCGGGAGCCTGTTTTACTGTTGGCCTGACGATGTTGCTATTTCTGTGTGTGTGTGGGGGGGGGAGGGTTTCGGCAGCTGAAGCCAGATTCCTGCCATCCCCAGAGAGCAAGCAGGAGGATCTCCGACCCTCGATCGCTGGACCAGAGACAGTACTAGTTACGTCCACGTCCCAAAGAGGGATTACAATCTAAGTTTATACTTGAGGCAATAAAGAGTTCAGTGACTTTCCCAAGGTCACAAGAAAGAGCAGCAGGATTTGAACTGGGCTTCTCTGGTTATCAGCACTGTGCTATATGCACTATGCTACACCTCCACATCATCCCCCCCCCCACCCCCGATTTTGTATAGGTCAAAGGTGGGTGCCCAAATTTAAGCATGCAGGATGGCTACAAGTGTAAAAATTAATGATTTAATAAGATGTCAACAATCCTGCACACTTAAAAGAATACATCTATAGGTATAATGTGGGGGGGGGGGAGGGGCGGCAAGAGGGACATTGTTTCCCAAATGCGTTGTAGTGGAGTGCTCCATTAAGCCTGCCAGGCCAGTGGAATGTGCTGTGACTGTGAGCCTTCACACCAAGGAGCTCTGCAAGTCTTGGCCAGGTCCCATCTCCATGGCAACAGGAAAGGTGTATCACAGAGGGAGGGACCTGGCAGAGGCTTGCAGATTGACTTGGCATAATGGTTTTTGGCACATTGTTTTGCTTTGTACAGTCAAACCTGCTGCGGCAGGGAAAATGAAGGTTTGGGGGAAGGCGGGTAGACCATGAGGGAGGCAAGAGGGGAAGATGCTGGATACAGGCAAAGAGGAATGCTTTACCATAGGTGGATTTTGGAAGGAGAGATGAAAAATGCTGGACCCTGTTGTGCAAGCAGAGGGGAGGGTTTCTGGACCAAATGGTGAGGGGCAAAAAATGACAGGAGAGATGATGGACAGGGTGGAAAATGCTGGAATATTTTGAGATGGTTAGGAAGGGAAGCAGAGGGCAGGGAAGATGCTGAACCATGTTGGAGGGACATGAGCGGGAGATGTTGGATGGGGGAAGGAATGGGTAAAGATATTGAACAAGGTGAGGAGGGACAGAATGGCATGAATGGGGAACATTCTGGATTATGCCTGGGAAGGGAGGAAACGGAAGATGCTGGACCATGTTGGGGGACAAAAGGGGGAAATGCTGGATGAGGGAGAAAGGGGAGATGTTGGACCATATGATAATAGACAGGGGATGAGAGGGAAGATGGGGAGAGGAGGGAAGATGCTGGACACAAAGGATGAATAAATTGGGAATCAGAGGGGAGATGTTGGATTGGGGGAGGGAGAGAGACAAGGATGATGATTTTGGTAGATAATAGAAGTTCAAAATCAAGCAATACCATATCCCAACCTTTCCAGACAAATATTTAATCCCCTACACTGCAACCCGTACTCTGCACTCAAGTTATCAAGATCTGCTAGTTGTCCCTTCTATTCAATAACATTTTTACAACACCTCTAGAAAATCCATCTTCTCAGTTATGGCGCCCTCGCTCTGGAACGCTCTTCCTCTGCATAAAAAACAAGAGTCTTCTCTTTTATTATTCAGGACAAAACTCTAAACTTTTCTATTCATGGACACTTGCAATACCTAATCTTGGAGCCCTCTGTTTCCCTTGGAATAATATCTATTTCAGGTTTTTCAACACCAAACACTTCTTTAGAGGCAAATTATCTCCTAATGTTCTATCTATTCCCCTCCATTTTGTTTTAACTTGATGTATTTTTTTTACTACCTCTTGTATCTCCCTCCCCTGTCATGTTAGTCTTGTACGGTATCTGTAACTTTCCCCCCTCCTCCACATTTAATTGTTATGTGGTTGCTATTTTTATTTCCGTTTTTAAGTATTTTTGTTGACTGTAAACCATATAGATAAATTTTGATGGATGGTATATCAAAGAAATAATATACTTGAAACTTGTATTATCTTGGAAGTCTGATGCTGAGGATGAGAAAGAGGGGCTAGAGGCTGAGAATGGGAGAAGGAGGTTCACTGGTAGATTCTAGAATTGGGAGTTCAGTTGGGAGAAGGAAGCAAAAGCGGGAAGGGGTAAAACGTGGACCTCATGGATCTAAAACCGCACATCCTTAAAAATCTTCCGTCGTTCATTATTCCACCGCTTTCCCCGCATGCTCAGCTCTGGCCTCCGGCTCTGCCTTCCCTAGTGGCTAAGGAGGGAGGAGGTGCACTGTGGCTTTTGCTAATTAACCCGATCGTCCCTTCCTCCAGATCTCTCCCTCCGCGCCGGTTCCGAGAGCCCCTGTGATATGACACTGGATGGCAAATAGTTGGGTTCTTTTTCTTAATGTGTGCAAAGGTCTGCAGTGCATCTGACCTCGCAAACTTCACGGATCTGAATTGCACATCCTTAAAAATCTGAGGTCCATGCCACTTTTAGTCTCAGCACAGGTTATGGCTCTGACAGACCACTATGACACTTTAGCGCTGGTGGGTCCTAATGCTTTTCCCTCCCTCAGCTGAGACTAAAAGTGCCACTTTTAGGGCACCATTTACAAAGGCGCGCCAGGGCCTTAACGCGCGGAATAGCGTGTGCTAAATTGCCGCATGTGCTAGCCACTACCGCCTCCTTTTGAGCAGCGGATAGTGCGCGCTAATCCGGTATGTGCATTAAAAACGTAATCGCACCTTTATAAAAGGAGCCCTTAGTCTCGGCATAGGAAGGGAAAAGCATTAGGATCCCGTCAAAGCTAAATTGTCACAGAGGTCTGTCAGAGCCATAACCTATGCTGAGATTAAAAGTGGCACGGACCTCAGATTTTTAAGGACGTGCAGTTTTAGATCTGCGAGGTCCGCGTTTTACCCCTTCCCAGCAAACGCTGACATATGGGCTAGAGCCAGAAGAGGTCAGATGAAGGAGCAGAGGGATTAATGGCCAGTGTAGAAGTAGAAGGAGGAGGTAGGTGGGTAGATGCCAGGAAAGGTGGTATGAGAGAGAAAATGATGAACTGATGCTAGAGATAGGGGAAAGGGAGAAAGAGGCAACATGATATGAAGAAGGTGAGAGACAAAGGAAAGGGACAAGTCTTTAAAAAAGGAGAGGGAGGGTGGCTTAGGTACATTAGGAAGAGTGTGAGCCCACCAAGACAGAGAGAGAAAAATGCTTTGAGCACCTGAATGTAAACCACGTAGGCTATATAAATGGTATATAAATACTAATTAATTAATTAAAATATAAATAAATACAATTAAAGGGAAAACTGGAGTCTAAATAATGGGGGTAAAACATAAGAAAGTGGCTGGAGGTAAAAAGGGAGTGAAGGAGAGAGAAGATTTGGAGAAGTGCTGAGAACAAGAAAGGGGGAAGGGGTAAAGCGCGGACCTCACAGACCTGGCGGACCTCGCGGATCTAAAACCACACGTCCTTAAAAATCTGAGGTCCGTGCCACTTATAGTTAGTTTCTGGCTACGACATACCTCCATGACAGTTTAGCGCTGATGAATCCGTCTCAGCATAGGGAGGGAAAAGTATTAGGATCCGTCAGCGCTAAAATGTCATCGAGGTCTGTCAGAGCCGCGGACCTCAGATTTTTAGATTTACTGGGGCTGCTGGAAACCGGTTTAGAGGATTCGTTTTAGAGCCGCTCCAGCACTAGTCTCTGGCTCTGACAGACCCCGATGACATTTTAGCGCTGACGGATCCTAATACTTTTCCCTCCCTATGCTGAGACAGGATCCGTCAGCGCTAAATTTTAATCGAAGTCTGTCAGAGCCAGAAACTAACTACAAGTAGCACGAACCTCAGATTATTAAGGACGTGCGGTTTTAGATCCGCGAGGTCCGTCAGGTCCGCGTTTTACCCCTTCCCCAAGAAAGGGCCTCATTCAGAAGATGGGACTGGTGGACTAGAATGTGGCTAAAAGGTGGATCAAGCAAGCTAGAAAAAGAGATACAAAATAAAATGTGAGAACTAGAAAATTAAAGGTAGGGGCTGGAATAACAAAATCTAGCTGTGGACAGATAAGGCATTTGAAAGAAATCCCCCCCCCCTCCTCCCCAAACCAAGCAGGCAAACGACGTCCGTAACAGCCCCTCAAACCTGGAATGCTCTTCCAATTTTTATACGGAACGATCAAGATTTGGTAAAATTTAAATCATTATTAAAAACATTTCTTTTTAATGACGCTTTTAACTCTTGATTTTTATTTATTGTTTCTCCTAATGTGTTTTCCTATGTTTAATCTTTTATTTGACGAATGTATTTCTTAACCCTATTTTTACCCAATGTAGTATAATAAGTTTTAACCTTTGTAAGCATTGTGATTCCCAACAGTTTGTTTTGTATGTTTGTTTGTTGTCTTTTAACTAAATTTGATTTGTACATCGCTTTGAATTAGAGAAAGCGATTAATCAAGAACAAATAATAAACTTGAAACTTGAAAAATCCTAATTAAAGCACCTAAGATATTTTTGGCACTCGATTTTGAAGGTTTAAGAAGACTCTTTGCAGCCGAATAGAGCATCTCCTCTTTCCTTTATTGTGTAGGCTCTGGGGGAGTAAATGCAGCCCCTCACCGTCCTAAACGGGCGCACAAAGCTTCTCCACAGGGGCCCTGAAGTCTCCGTGCAGTCATTCTGGCAACTGTGGGCTGCTACATCCAGCCGCCGCAAAACACACAGGGCAACATTGTGCGCCGAGCAAACAACGAGCCCGGAAAAGGCACACTTTCTCCACCCCCCCTCCTCCGACTGGCCTGGGAGGGGAAACCTGCCCCAAAGTCTCATCTCTGTCCGCGGCCAATGGCTGGAATTCGCCACTGCCCCACGTTCGCCTCCGGATCCAGCGTTTTCCCCTCCCCACCCGAAGCTCCTTCTGTAACCAGGGGGTGCCGCGCGCCGCTCCCACCAGCGCCTCATTTCTCCTAGAGCGCTAGCAGAGGGCGACGCAGCGTTCCCGCCTCGCGCCGCCGGGCTCTTCCGCGCGCAGCCCGCACGCGCCCTCGGGTCCTGCCAAAGCAGCCGCCCAGAGCGCCAGGGCGAGGACCTTAGCGGCGGGACAGACGGAGGTCTCGCGAGAAGCGCGGCGGCGGCGCTCGAACCTGTGTCTGCCAGACCCGCAGCGCCGGCCGAAGACCGCGATGGGCTCCTCCACGACCTTCTTCCTCTTGGCGTTGGTTTTTCCCTTGGCGTGCCTTCTCCCCGCTGCTCAGACGACTGTGACCGAAGCGCCGGTTATCCCCACAGGTGAGGAGCACCGTTCTTCTCCCGTCCCGCCCCCTCCCCAGACATGGGTTAGGGAAGCGGGTCCAAAAGCCGTTTGGCGAAGTTGGGTAACTTTTTTTTTGCCATGGCAATGCCTAAGAAGGGATCGAGCTTAAAGCGGTTCGCGGAGAGGTCAGTGGGTCGGCACTTTTGGGAAAGTAGAGGATGGGTGTGAAATGCTTCGCTCTCTTCCTCCAGTGGCATCGTTCTGCCACTCTGCCTGTTGGTTCAGTGAAAAGGTCCCTAGTTTGCAGATGAGAAGATAGCTTTTGATTCTCCTTTGCCTTATTTCTTAAAAGAAATTTATGAGTTAAGCATAGGAGCCAGCTCTGTGGGTGCTGGAGAACCAATCCAAACTATAAGAACAAAACTGTGGATGATGATGATGTTCTAAAAGATGATTTATGGATCACGTCCCCCCCCCCAAAAAAAAAAAAAAAAAAGAATGAATACAAATATAATAGTCCACTTATATGTAGTCCTACCAGACCCTACACGGTCCGTGTAGGGTCTGTAAGTCCTACCAGACTACACATGTGGACTATTATATTTGTATTTATTCTTTTTTTTTTGGGGGGGGGGGAAATGATCCATAAATCATCTTTTAGAGCATCAAAATCCACAGTTTTTTTTTGTTCTTATCGTCTGGATTGTTTTCACTCTGGAATATTGGGTCTTCCGTTTTTGTTGCTTTTTTGGTTGCTGGAGAACCCCCCCCCCCCCAATAGTGAGCAAACTCTTTGACTGTGTCCAGGAAGGGGTGATTTCTGTTGGGTTTAACGCATGTGGATTATTATATTTGTATTCATTCTGTTGGAAAAAGTGATAAATCATCTTTTAGAGTATCATCATCCACAGTTTTTTTTGTTCTTATCGTCTGGATTGTTTTCACTCTGGAATATTGGGGTCTTCCGTTTTTGTTGCTTTTTTGGTTGCTGGAGAACCCCCCCCCCCCCAATAGTGAGCAAACTCTTTGACTGTGTCCAGGAAGGGGTGATTTCTGTTGGGTTTAACGCATGTGGATTATTATATTTGTATTCATTCTGTTGGAAAAAGTGATAAATCATCTTTTAGAGCATCATCATCCACAGTTTTTTTGTTCTTATCGTCTGGATTGTTTTCACTCTGGAATATTGGGGTCTTCCGTTTTTGTTGCTTTTTTGGTTGCTGGAGAACCCCCCAATAGTGAGCAAACTCTTTGACTGTGTCCAGGGAGGGGTGATTTCTGTTGGGCTTAAGGCTGCCAGTTGTTTTGAAAAATTGGTTCCTATGATCCGTAGATCCATGAAATGGTGCCTCAAATGCAGTTTGAGGTAATACCAATCAGTAAGTATCTGTATGCATAAAATAAGCCTGAACTATGATTTCGGGACCCTCAGAGGGATGAGCATAGTGATGGTCTTCATTTGCCTTAAAAACTGTGTGATAAAGAGCAGCCTGACCTGTTAAAAACTAGTGTTTCTGACAAAGAGAAGCAACCTCTGCAATCATTAGTAATTAATGTTCTGAGCACCCAGACATGAGTGGTTTATGTTTATTTTATGTGTTCCCACACCCTAAATAAACTTCACGGGGAAGCTAGTTGAAGAAAATCAGCTTGTTCTATAAAGTGGTTTGTAATGAAGAAATTACGACCAATTGAACATTAAACAAAGGGCTCCTTTTATCAAGGTGCGGTAGGCGGTTAACCCCCGCGTATTCAACCGCCTGCCGCGCTAGTCGCTAACGCCTCCATTGACGAGGCATTAGGTTTTTGGCTGGCCGCGGGGGTTAGCGCGTGATGAAATGTCCAGCGCGCTGACCCCTGTAGCGCACCTTGATAAAAGGAGCCCAAAGTATTTTCCCTGTAATTAATGTCCTGAAACATGTCCTTTGTTGGCCCTGAGGGATGGAGGTGGGGAGGCTAGAACATTTTTGGAAACTGGTGTCCTGCTAACAACGAGAGTTACCGGTAGTTCTCTGTTGATCATGGCTCACTAGGTTATGGCTATCAGTAAAATCTATAATTATGTTATAAACTGTAGATGTGAAATTATTTTGGAAAAAAAAAAAAAAAAGCCAAAACAAACATTTTGACACAATATTATTAGCTGCGCTAGAGGTTTTTGTGCGGGCCGATGCGGTTAGTGCTCCGACGCGCATAGAATTTCTTGCCGGCCCACGCTTAAAAAAAAAACCAAAAACCTTTAACGCAGCTTGATAAAGGGTGAGAGGTGGGGTTATATTTCTGTAGCCTGAAAATTAGTATGAGAACTACAATTTTAACCGATATTTCTTTGTACATCCAAATTTCTTTGACTGTCTGATTTTTTTTCCTTCAGAGAAGATCAGTAGTAATGCTTCATGGCTTATCTCACATATTAGAATTCTATGAAATAGAAGCAAAATGGGCTTGGATTTATTATTTTTTTTTTAACTGCTATTGGCAATAGTATTAAGCAGTGTACAGTACAGCATTATAACAAAAGCACAAAACTTTACAATTTGAAGTATACAATGTAGGTGTATCATTATAAATACCTACGATCACCCTCTGGTGAACCATGCATAAAACTATCATTTACATCGGGCTATAATAAACCAGTTGTTCATCATTTATTTTATGATTAATTAATCAGTCCATAGTATTGTTGAAATAAAGTTGTTTTAAGTAACTTCCTAAAGCAGAATAAGATAAACCATTATGAAATGAATCGGACAATGAGTTCCAGAACGCTGGTCCAGCGTAGGAAAATGCCCGTTTTCTTGAGAGAGTACTTGAGAGAGTCCAAAGGAGAGCAACGAAACTGGTAAAAGGGCTGGAACACTGCCCATACGCCGAGAGGTTGGATAGGCTGGGGCTCTTCTCTCTGGAAAAAAGGAGGCTCAGGGGAGATATAATAGAGACCTTCAAGATCATGAGGGGCATAGAGAGGGTGGATAGGGACAGATTCTTCAGACTGAAGGGGACAACAAGTACGAGGGGGCATTCGGAGAAACTGAAGGGAGATAGGTTCAAAACAAATGCAAGGAAGTTTTTTTTCACCCAAAGGGTCGTGGACACTTGGAATGCGCTACCGGAGGAAGTGATCAGGCAGAGTACGGTACAGGGATTCAAACAGGGTTTGGACGGATTCCTGAGGGATAAAGGGATCGTGGGATACTGAGAGAGGTGCTGGGATGTAACACAGGTATAGAAAGCTAACCAGGTAATAAGTATAGAAACCCAACAGGTCGTGCATGTGCAAGACCGGAGGGTTAGGACTACGATGGGAAGATAGGACTTCAATTAGAAACCAAGGTGGCAAGGGAGCCCCTTCTGGTGATTCAGACAGGTCGTGACCTGTTTGGGCCGCCGCGGGAGCGGACTGCCGGGCAGGATGGACCTATGGTCTGACCCGGCGGAGGCACTGCTTATGTTCTTATGTTCTTATGTTCTTGTTAGTGTTTGAACTGTCCAAGACCTGGTAACTGAAACTGAGACTTTTGAGAAGAGCTTAAAGCTCCTAAGGAGAATTAGGCTAAAGATTAGGGCATACTATTTGCTTATGGGCCCTGCTGCTAATACAGGGGATGTTTTTCTAAAGACTAGCACATGTTACCTGCAGGACGGCCAATAGGAGCAAAATGGGTCCTGTAGCAGATAATGAGCTAATCTTTAGTAAAAACAAAACAAAACCCTTTAAGTTAAACTTTGAGCAGCAGGATTTTGATAAATAACATATCCCTAGACATTGGCCATTTGCAATGTGCCTCCCTTGTTTTTGGTGACTATTAAAAATAAAGCTTCTCTTTCTGCACCATTAAAATCGCTGCACACACACACACACACAAAAAGTCCAGGCAGTTCTATGTATCTCAAAACAAAGTACCTTTTCCCTCAGATGTAGAATCTAGATGCTCAGCACTGAGGTAATGTGCCATCCCACAGTCCACAAAACATTGGTGCTCAGACTGGCCGCCTTCAATATCACCACAAAGAAATGCATCTGAAACCCAGCACGACTCAGGAACTGGATAGGATGGAGCCACCTGAGCCTAAAGCAAAATCTCAGCATGTCCAGTCTTCCCAAAGTGATATCAATAATGGTGCTAATGGATACATAGAGTATTCCATTAAAAAAAAAAGGGGGGGTCTGCCAGGTGTAGTGACCATGGAAAAGAACATATTTACAACAGAACTGTAGGGCATTTGCTGGAACTTGGCGAGTCCTCTTCTGAGAAGCTGAAGTCTCATTTGTTGGGACTTCAGCAGCTCTGTTTAGACCAGTGTCTCTCAAACGTTTTTAGCTCCAGCAAACTAAACAGAACAAATGTTTTTCATGGCATTATAATTGCAATTATAACATTGCAAAAACCAACAAAAAATTTAATTTGAGAGCTATTTATGCAAAGTTCTTTAAGCTACGTATGGGTAATTGCAACAACGGTGAAACTAAAGTAGATAGAATAGAATTGCTAATCAATGCGGTGGATGAGCTTGTTTTTGAGTGCAAATTAACTCAAAATGTGGCTCGATAGTCAATAAGCAAACGCACATTTCATCATCCACCATCTGCAGTCATTCTCATTTATTAAATTTAATTTATGTCGGAGCTTACAATCCAAGTTCGCAAAGATAAGAAGATCCAAATGGTAACAAAGCTTTGATTGCTTTGTTGCTCAAGTTAGGAAAACTACTGCATAAAAAATAAAAATAAAATTACTTGCCATTAGTTCTCTTTTTTTTTTTTTTTTTAAATCTTTATTCCTTTTTATTTCTCTCAACAAGTGTATAATATTATTACAATTAATTCACATAACTCACTTGACATTCTTAAACAATATTATTATACTTGTTTTAATTCCCCCCACCCACCTCCCATCCCTTCCCATATCAATAAAATAATCTATCCAAACATATACATACTTAGACATCCCTCTTCCATAATACAATTAATCATACATTAACCTATCCCTCCCCCCACCCTTTATTCCTCAAACTCTTTTTTCATTTTATTATATACATTAATGCACAACAAATATATCTCATCATATTACATATATCCCCTAATATTTCATAACAACATATTTCCAATAATTTTACCCCCTTTCCTTTTCTATTCATACATATATACCATGTTTCTTATATCCGGGTGGTTGTAACCTTATGCACATAGATGCTTATAACATTGACAGACTCTTGTGTTCAGGCGTCCTGCAATAGTTTTGGCATCTGTGGGCGCTTCCCACATGCTAAAAATTTAAATTTTTTAGTGCTAGGCATTTGTTTGGAGGTGGAGAATAGGTATGCCCAGTGCTAATCAATTAGCACAGCTATATCGCCATGCACTAACCGATTAGCACATGGTTAGTGCGTGAGCCCTTAATGCCTATAAAATAGGTGTAGTTAAGGGCTCACGGACTAATGGTCATGCACTAATGGGAAGATTAGCATGTGGCCATTATTGCACAAATGGAAAATATGGCCATTTTACAGCTGTGCTAAAAGTGGCCTCAGTTTACAGAAAACCCACACACTAATCATGGCAAATGGCTACTTTTTAGCGCTGCTTTGTAAGAGGGTCTGATTTTGTGTCTCTTCAGATAGAGATGAATATTAGTAGCTTACCTATACCATGCTTGGGCATCAGTAGCTAGGGACAGCAGTGTCCCTTTGTTAAGCCAGGGAAATAGCTCCTATGCCCTAAATAATAATAATAACTTTATTTTTATATACCGACAACACCAATAGTTCTAGGCAGTTTACATAAAAGAGAACTGAACAATCAGTGATAATACAATTGAGTTAAAAGTTCATAGATACAGCATAATAACCATCAACCAGGTAATAAATTTATCAAACAAATAAGTCTTAACCATTTTTCTAAATAAGCAATAAGATGGTGATTGAGAGACAATTTCACCTAGCCGTGATTGTAATTTGCCCACTTGAAAGGCTACTGCTCTATCCAGAAATGTCTTATAACAGCAATGATTTAAGTTAGGATAGGCAAATAAAACGCAGACTTCGAGTTTGCCTGATGGATCTATGCAATTCGAACTGAGAGGAAAGGTAAATTGGATACATTCCAAATATCACTTTGAAGCAAATACACGGAAATTTGAATAAAATTCTTGCTTCAATAGGAAGCCAATGTAATTGCTGAAAGTAGGGATTGATATAGTCTTGTTTTTTTTCAAATCGAAGATTAGTTGGACTGCTATATTTTGAATCAACCTCAATCTTTTTAGAATTTTTTTTATAAGAGCCCAAATAGATTATATTACAACTAGTCTTTAAGCCCATTACATTAACGGGTGCTAGAATAGATGTGTCTGTCTGTCTTTCTCGCTCTCTCTCTCCTTGGCCGCTTTCTGTCTGTCTTTCTTTCTCTCCCCTTGGCTGTCCACCACCACCCCTCCACCATCCCTTGCCTGCTCCTCCTGTTCAGCAGTAGCCCTTCTCCCTTCCTTTTACCTCCCCCATGTCCAGCAGCACCCCTTCCCTGCTCCCCCTGTCCAGCAGCAGCCCTTCTCCCTTCCTTTTACCTCCCCCCTGTCTAGCAGCACCCATTCCCTGCTCCCCCTGTCCAGCAGTAATCCTTCTGTGTGTGTCTTTCACTTCCATCTACCTGTCTTACAGTATGTGTGTCTCTATTTATGTCTGTCTGTCAATGTCCCTGCCCACTGCCTGTCTGTTTATCGTGCCCTTTCTCCCACCTACCTTTTTTTATCACGGGCAAACGGCACACAGTAAACTGCCATAGGTGAATGCGCCTAACCCGCACTAACATTTCTCTGTCGGCCACGGAACTACTGATCACTGAGGCAGGGATCATGCAGGTAGGAGTGTGCATGCGCGCTTAGGGTTTTATTATTAGTGATAATCCAAAATGGACAGAATTAACGCTTGGACTAGCAATCTAAAAGAGGTGGGATCAAAGTATTTTTTTTAATAATCCGCAGCTTCCACAATGCAAAAAAAACATTTCGTAACAAGTAAGTCTGTATGTTCTACTAAAGGTAGATGACGATCCTGCGTAACTCCCAGAATTCTAAGGGAAGTGATTAAAGGATAATCCTAGCCATTAAGATGGAGTGTCATATCAGTGATCAGTTGGGACTAGCTAAGAAATATGTAGTTTTTTCTGTGTTTAACTTCAACTTGAAATCAATAGTCCACTGCTCGATTTGATTCAGGATGAACGATATCTGATTTTTAATTTCGGTATTAAAGGAAATGACAGGTATCAGGATGGTAATGTCATCTGCGTAAATGTAAAATTTTACGTGAAGACTCTGCAGTAGAATATCCAATGAGGTCAAGTAGATATTAAACAAAGTTGGCGACAATGGTGAACCTTGGGGTACACCACAAGGGTTGCTCCAAGAATGAGAATATTTACAATTACTAAAAACCTGATATGATCTTTTTTTCAAAAATCCCTGAAACCATGCCCAAACTTTTCCAGATATTCCCATGACATCTAGGCAGCTTAACAAAATTTCATGATCTACTAGACCGAAGGCACTGCTTAAGTCTAACTGGAGTATTAATGCACTGGTGCCAACACTAAATAAATTGTGGAGATGGTCAATCAAAGAAGCAATAATAGCTTCAGTGCTAAAGCCTTGTCTGAAACCAGATTAATAGTCATGAAGGATACTAAATTTCTCCAGATAGTTTACTATTTCAAAATTAACCAGGCCTTCCATCATCTTACAGAACAAAGGTATACTTGCAATAGGCCTGTAATTTGATTTAAGAGTTGTAGAATCTTTCAGATTCTTTATAATAGGAGTAACCAAAATCTGACCCAAATCATCCGATTTACACCTTTCAGCGCTATATAAGTGATAAGTAGTAGTAGTAGTATTTAGACTGGCCATTGGGAAAATTGGGCAGTGCCTGTGGGTCCACAACGAAGGCCCGCTCTCTCCTAGCTTCCATTTATTTTAATCACGGACCCATGAGGCTTATTGACCAGGGGCCCAGATCACTGTCATCTACCCTTCAAATAGACAACACATGGAGTCTTTTAGAATTGACTAGCATTTGTTATCTGCAGCAGGAATAAAATAGGTTCTGTGGCAAATAACACCCCCCTCGCCCCTTTTACAAAACCGTGGTGTGGTTTTTAGTACCGGCCGTGGAGGTAAGAGCTCCGACACTCATAGGACTTCCATAAGCGTCAGAGCTGTTACCGCCAAGGCTGGTGCTAAAAACCACACCACAGTTTTGTAAAAAGGGGGGGGAGGGGGGGAGGAAATTGCACTAACCTTTAGTGAAAGACTCCTATAGATAGCTGCTTTGGGCATTCAATTTTGAATGCACCAAGGCTAAAAAGAGAAGCCTGGTGTTGCTTGCTCTAGCACAGGGGTAGGGAACTCCGGTCCTCGAGAGCCATATTCCAGTCGGGTTTTCAGGATTTCCCCAATGAATATGCATTAGATCTATTTGCATGCACTGCTTTCAATGCATATTCATTGAGGAAATCCTGAAAACCCGACTGGAATACGGCTCTCGAGGACCGGAGTTCCCTACCCCTGCTCTAGCACAATGATGTTGTACCCTCTTTCGTCTTGTTCTCCAGTAGAGAATGACACGGGGACAAATTTCTTCCCGTCCCCAAGGGAACTCATTTTCCCATCCCGTCCCCGTGAGTTCTTTTCCAGCCCCTGCCCCATTTCTGCAATCTCCATCCTCATCTACACAAGCCTCAAACACTTTAAAATCATTTATTTATTTATTTTAAAAAATGTATATACCGCATACAACTATACATACCATCTTGTTTCCCTACGATTGTCACATATAACATAGACATCTCTAAACAACATCATTAATTATCCCTGTTATAAACAGGGAGCACAAATTCAATCAAGTCAGAAATACAAGCAAGTTTTAAATCATACATGGACAAGGCTTGTGCAGTTAGGCAGAGCTTACAGGAATGGGGCAGAGACATAGGGCTCCTTTTACTAAACTGCGCTAGCGATTTTAGCGCGTGCGCTAGACGCTAATGCCAGCATTGAGCTGGCATTAGTTGTAGCCGAGTAGCGCAGGGTTAGTGTGCGTGACAATTCAGCGCACGCTAAAAACGCTAGCACACCTTAGTAAAAGGAGCCCATAGACAAAACTCTCGGGGACGGGACGGGGACAAATTTGTCCCCGTGTCATTCTCTACTCTCCAATACTGCCTCGTGTTGCCAACATCTTAAATCAGGCCCTAATTATTGCAAGAACTAGTTCTTCTTTAACTGCAATTTTCTCTATAATTGCATTTTTCTTCTAATTTTCTGCTCAAAGAACATTGAGGATTCTTACATCTGCTTAGCAATAGTTTGTACTGCTAGACACATCAAACAGCCCATGTTTGTTTATTCATGCAGTAATTTGAACATCTAAATTTGTGTACTCTTATTTCATTTTGGCTCAATAGATAACTAAAAAATTAGATGCTTTTGCCAGCTGCAAGTTTCAGTGAAGCCCGACAGTGCAAGCCCAGGAATATTAAAATAGGAGTAGAAATAAAGGTAAACACATGTGAATGTTAAAATAAATAAATAAAAGAAGTAATAAGAATTATGTTTTCTTAAAAGTAGAATTCTTTGTCAAAATGCCCTTCACATGTCCTCAGGAAATGTAGCTTGGGGTGGGAAGGCAGACTTCTTGCAATAAGCAGCAAATGAAAGTGGACTTTCATGAATCAGATTTTCTCAATAATATACAGTAAGCTGTTTAATTTAGAACAAAAGCTTATTCAAACGTACTTGAAGACTGATATACTAACCCACAGGATTTTCCACAGATTAGTGGCTTGTTTCTGTAAAAGTTTGCTTCAGACGATGAAGGGCTCCAATACAAACTTTCATGACAAATCGAGTTCAGGAGTTTCATCTAGACTAGATTAATGCCTTCAATGGGTTAATTTTGTGTATACAGTGACAGGAATGAATTGCATCCCAATGCCAGACTATGTTAGAGAGGATCTCAATTTCTCAGCTTTCATCCGTAATCTAGAGAATAACATGGGGACAAAGTTTGTCCCCATCCCCATGAATGCTGCCCCTATGAGATTTTTCTGGTCAGAGAGAACCCTAAGCTGGGGAGTGGGCTTTGGAGTCCCCTCAATAATTTCTGCCCTGGGCTCCAACCATGCCTATCAACAGCTCTGATGTTTCAAATCTGACATATTCTAATCACAAAACAGAAAATAAATTTATTTTTTTTACATTTTGTTGTCTGGTCATTTTATTTTTCAAATTAGGTGGTGTGGGGATTTTTGTTCTTTTCCCCAATGTCTTCTCTAAACTCATAAGTATCTCCTGCCCATTTCACATTTCTGCTTTCTCCATTCTTGCCATCCATTTTCCATCTCTGTGTACTTATCTTTCCCCACGTTCAGCATCTCCCTTCTCTGTCCTCTATACTTTCCTGACTAGCATCACCCCTTTGTCCATCTTCCAACATTCTTCATCACCATTGTGTCCCTATCCCTTCACTCGGTGCCCAACATCACTCCTCTGTGTCTCTGTTCTCCTCAAGTCCAGAATCTCCCTTCTCTGCTCCTATTCTCCTCCATGTCTAGTATTTTCTCTCTGTGTCCTTATTTATTTATTTACTACCCCTTCCATGCCTAGCATTACCCCTCTGTGTCCATAACCATTTCCATGCAGCATCTCCCCTTGCGTGTTCTTGTCCCTGTGTTCTCCTCCATACCCATCATCTCCCCTATGCTTTTGTATACCTCCCTGTTTCCAGCTTCTTCCTTCTCCTCCTCTCCTACACCAATGTGTCTGTCTTCCTCTTTCTTTCCTCCACTGTATGTTCAATATTTTACTCCCTTTTTCTTCATCCCCTTGGTTCGGCATCTCTCTTTCTTTTCTCTTCTTTCCTCCCTCCTGCAGGTCCAGCACCTCTCTTTCTCTTCCCTCCAGCAGTTCTTCATGGGTCCATAACTTCTCAGCCTTCCTTAAAACAACCCCTCCTACAACTCCATCTAAACCCATTGGTTCAGCACCCATCTACTATTACTACTATTAATTATTTCTATAGTGCTACCAGATGCACACAGCGCTGTACAGAGTCCAGCACCTCTTCTCCTTCCCCCCAGCTCCAGCCCTCCCTCTTGTGGTTCTAGCACACTCTCTTCCTTCCCTCTGGCTCTAAACACCCCTCCCCCCAAAGTGAGTACAATACTTTGCAGCAACAACAACAACAAAAAAGTTAAGTAAAAAATATATTTTTGTATGGGGGTGTGTGTCCCAGGATGATGAGGAGGCTTCAGAGTTTTCTATGGGTGAGAAGACCTCTTACCAAGCTGCTGTGATAGGAAAAGCCCTTGCTCTGCAGCTGTGTTAGGAAAAGCCCTGGCTCTGCCTGAGCCTTGGGCCAAGTTCAGAGCCTAGGCAGCCTCAAAAGAATCCCCACAGGTCTGGATGTGGAGAGACCTGGATATGAGTGACTCCTTTGCTGACTTGAACCCATGAAAATTAACACCCCGCTTTTCACTTTCCAGGAAAACGGTTTAGAACCACAGATTGTGTCAAGTACAGTATAATCTCGTTATAACAGACTTCAAGGGACCTGGAAAAACAGTCCGTTATATCCAGAGTTGCATTTTTTAAAAACTTTATTTAGGTCAACTTGAAACAACGTACAATCAATGAACAACAGTCACTGCACAAGCATCAATAACAAAACTCAGCAAAACATTGGTATGGCATGAAATGATTGAAAAACCAGAACACTAAAAGATGTTCTAAAGCATTATGTCGTACTATACTGGAAAGAAAAATACTCTGTCATTTTCTTCTGGGCTGCATTTTGATACTATATCACCGGTACGCCATGTGCCTTGTAGGCGGAGCTTGCATGTCCATTATAGCCGAACAAAACTACAGCTAAAAGTGGCTCTGGGGACCAAATTGTCTGTTGTATGCGAAAGTCTGTTATATGCGAATCCGCTGTATGCGGTGATTTTCTGCATGTTCATAAAGGCGCACGGCTGGGACCAGCGGACCTTGTCCGCTATAAATGATATTCCATTATAAGCGAGTCCATTATAACGAGATTATACTGTATTCTTTAGCATTTGAGTAATAAGAACATCTTAGGCACTGTTAGTGTATCAGATTGCATCCTTGATAGCTATACAGCTTCAGAACACATTTCACTATGTGGATCCTTCAGAGCTCGCAAACCTTTTCATGAAACTCTATGGTCCTGTATTTTCTAATCTAATCTAGTCTTCCTTGATACATCTGTAGAATATGGGAGGTACAGTAGGGTGGCAAAAACATTTTGGCCTCCTTTTACGAAACTGCGAGAGCAGTTTCAAGCAGAGGGAGCCGCACTGAATGGCTCGCGCTGCTCCCGACACTCATTGAGTTCCTTTGAGCGTCAGGAGCAGCGCAGGCCATTCAGTGCAGCTCCCTGCGCTAGAAACTGCTATCGCGGTTTCGTAAAACAGGGAGGGGGTGGGGGTGGGGGTGGGGGGTTGTGTTACCAACGTTTCAGCAGCAAAACAAAGAAAGTCACCAAATCATTCCACGGATGGAAAACCAGAAAACAAAACAAAACTGTGGAACCGATGATCTTGATGTAAAAGTTTATTAATAAAAAGTCTTCACAAATACAAGCAAAAGCAGGCCAACAGATAAATCCATATAACGCACAGTAAAAAGGTGTGGTATGGACCCGATACAGTCCATGTTTTGGTTATGAATAACCTTCTTCTGGGGTCCTATGTTGATTATACAACTAATTTTGAATATGCTAGAGAGCAATGTTTTTTCACTCTCAACTAACTGCCTAATTTATAAATTTGAATTTCCCTTATGTTTATCAGTTTATGAGGTAGGGAGGGGGGTATTTTATTATTACATATATCATACAATAATGGAGTATATGGTTGGGAGGGATGGGCGAGGGGTAGGGATAAGAATCTATGTAATATACCAATGATTGTTTATAAGTGATGTATTTATTGTTACTGTGAATGAAAATATTAACACTTAATGCAATTTTTGAAAATGAATAAAGAATTATAAAAAAAAAAGAATTTCTTTTTTCTATTTAAATAGTTTTCTCACTCAGGAAGCACCTTGGATCCTCAAATTTTGGGACTTTAATTTGATTGAGTAAATAGTAATAGTAAATAGAGTTATATTATTTCTTTTGTTAGCTACTATGTTGACTTAATCATATTCTGTACAAGAAGTTTATTCTTGATAATTTGTTTAAAATATAAATAAAGAAAAAAAAAAAAAGAAAAAAAAGAAAATCAGAATGCTGACGGCGCAGGTGCAATGTTTTTTTCAGACAGCGACTTGTTGCACGTTGCGCCTACGCCATCAGCGCTCTGATTTTCAACTCGCAGTTCTCGGGATGCTCTCTAGCATATTCAAACTCGGTGGTATAATGGACATAAGACCCCCAGAAAAAGGTTGAGAACATAACAACATAAGAATAGCCTTACTGGGTCAGACCAATGGCCCATCAAGCCCAGTAGCCCTTTCTCACGGTGGCCAATCCAGGTCACTAATACCTGGCCCAAACCTAAGGAGTAGCAATATTCCATGCTACCGATTCAGGTCCATACCACAACTTTTTACTGTACATTATATGGATTTTATCTATTTACCTGCTTTTGCTTGTATTTGTGAAGACTTTTTATTAATAAACTTTTACATCAAGATCGTCAGTTCCACGCCAATGTTTCAGCAACTGGACAAGCAGTTCAGTTGTTCGGCAGCAATCTAATCTTCCAGTTTTCAGGAAGTCTGATTTATCTGCTATGCGATCTGGCCTCAGGCAGAAAATGGTTATTGAACTTGTAATTGCTTGCGTGATCGATGCCTGCTTGTTAGTGTAGTGAGGAACAAGGAATATATTCACATTCTTAAAAGGCTGCAAACATGCACTTTTACCAGGGATGAGCAGTTTGTATGTCACTTTCATTTCAACAGATTAAGCCATCCTACCTGCTTGTGCTTTCCTTTCCCTCATATGCATAGCTCATCTCTATACAGAAGCATGTTTGTTGCAAATCCTCCATAAAGTTCATCTATAGTATAGTATTTTTTTTTTTTTTTAATGAAGTGGTTATTCTCAAGTACAGTAGTGTAGCGAGGGTAGGGGTGCCCGGGGCGGAGGCACAATTCTGCGCCCCCCCCACCATCAAACTGGGACCCTCCTGATATCCCCCCACCACCGAGCACCCCTGACTTCTGATCACCCCTCCCACTCCTACAAAATCCTGGTGGTCTAGTGGGCTGGGGGGGTGGGGTTGGCTCAGAACTCCCAGCTTGAGAACCCTCCACCCCCAATATTGCCTCCCCCCATATGTTTCATCGAAATCAAGCAGGGTGGATCTGATCCAAACCCCACAGCCCACTAGACCACCAGGATATTGTGGGAAGGGGTGTGGAGATTGGAAGGGTGCTTGATGTCTGAGGTGTCAGAGGGAAGGGAAAGCATGCACTCGGCAAGGGGTCAGAGAAGAGGAGAGATGCTGGCGCCCCCACCAAGTTGGCTTCCGGGGTGCAACCCCCCCCCACCGCCTCCCCTTACTATGCCACTGCTCATGTATCAGCCAAGTAAAATCCTTCTACAAACTTGACTGCAACAAAATTATCTGGCATGATGTTCACTAACAGTTCTGAGTCAATGAACGCCATAGTGACTCATGAAGTTGCATTCTTTGTCAAAACCTTGGCCTTCTTCATTAACGAAGGCTTATAAATGGGCACAACCTTAACCATAATACTAGCTAAACCATTCATACAAACACAGCAGTTGTCAAAACTGAATTCTGTCACCTTCTGAATGCTTTTCGTTTAGCTATTTGCCTGTGTAAAACTTTAGAGCCTAGTCTTCCTGTGCTATCTTGCATTGTACCATGAGTGGGGAACAAAATCGCCTGTTGGGGTAGGGAGAGGTCATGGAGAACACAGAGGTAGGTATAGTCATGCTAAGGGTGGTAAAGAGGCTGCAGGTAGGTGGGGTGAACTATGCATCAACCAGGGGTCCTTGAAAATTGCCTAATGACAGTTCATCTAATGAACAATTGGTCTAAAATACATGTCTAATGGGTTAGTTGGTCTAAAAAAACCTGGTGTAATGGTACAATTGGTCTGTTGGGGTTAATGATTTAAATAAAAGAGGAGACAGGCTACTGATGCAAAAACAACAAGATAAAAAAATTAAAGAAACTTTATGAAAGAAGTTAATTTTATAAAAATATGAGTGAAGAAAGTTAATATGAGAGAATTACAAAGCACCAAAGTTTTCCAATTTGTTCTAAAAGTGTAGATTGTAGGCAATGCCACACAGAAAATCCTGAATATTGTAGGAGGCTCACTGTGCAAAATTATGTTCGTGGACTGTACATGGGTTCGCAGGACTCTTCGCGACCGGCAAATGAGATCACTTCCATTTTGCTTGAATCATTTCTGTGGCTGGGCAACGCTCATGTTGGAGTTTATAAACTGAGTGCTAAATTTCAGAAAGAGAAGAAAGATTTTGGAAGGTCAGATGGTCATAATATGAGGTGAGCATTATGAGGTCATAATATGAGGTGAGCAATGAAAGAAAATGAAAAGTGATTAAAGAAGTTGTGAACAGTGTATTCTGTCGGTTTTTGCACGGCAAGCCTTCTACGGTCATTTTGGATGTTCTATGTAGCATTTCACACAATCTGCACTTTTAGAACAAAATCGACAAGCTTTCATGCTTTTTAATTTTCTCATATTAACTTTCTTCACTCATACAAGTTTATAAAGTTAATTTGTTCCATAAAGTTTGTGTGCTAATCTTTAATTTTTTTATCTTGCTGTAGATTAGATTAAGCCAAAAAAGTAACTCCAAACACACCTGCCAACGAAACTTAACAAGATACCAACAGAAAGGCAGAAAAGATCATTCGGTTCTCAGAGAGACTGTCAGTTGACCAAATCCAAACAAACACAAAATGAGGAAACATCAAACAACGGTTAATCAATATAATTTATATAATTTAGTGATGGCGTGCCCTCAGTGTGATTAAGCAGCAAAGGGAGCAATACTCCTATGCTTTACATCTGAGACAAGGACCGACCAGTCCCTGCCCCCACACCATCATCGGGCACTGCCGTAGTGTGTGAAAAATCAAACTGTGAAAGTGCAAAATCAAGCACAAAACTATAACAAGAATAAGGTCGATTAACAGTCTGTCAGAGAACCACCCCCAGAGAACTCCCGATCAAATCAAAGCCGACTTAGCTGGAGCAAAACAGATGATGAAGCGGTCTCCCAGAAGCAGGGAACTCCGCAGAATGCCAGGTCCAACCAGGCTGGTTTCGGGAAAAATCCCTTCTTCAGGAACCCAGATTACAACACAAGAACCATCGAGCCGGCTGGGGGAGGGCGGAGACTGGTCGGTCCTTGTCTCAGATGTAAAGCATAGGAGTATTGCTCCCTTTGCTGCTTAATCACACTGAGGGCACGCCATCACTAAATTATATAAATTATATTGATTAACCGTTGTTTGATGTTTCCTCATTTTGTGTTTGTTTGTATTTGGTCAAATGACAGTCTCTCTGAGAACCGAATGATCTTTTCTGCCTTTCTGTTGGTAGATTAGATTAAAGCATGTGGTGTGCGTAGTCTCATTATTTATTTCAAAAAAGTGATCTGCCATATAACAAATCTATGTCTTCACATCTTTATCTTGATTATTTAATTTTTAGATCAATTGTCCATTAGATGAATTAATTTCTAGCATAAATTGCATACTGGATGGATTGTACGTTGGATGAACTGTATCTTTAGACCAACTGTACCAAATCCATTAACCAGTTTGTTTTCACTCATAGATTTATTTGGCTCTGCGCTGATCTTAATGGCCTACTGTGCCCCAAGATAGGGGTGAGTATAGAACAGGGGTAGACAACGAGGGCTACAATCCAGTCGGATTTTTAGGATTTCCCCAATGAATATGCATGAGATCCAGTGCATGCAAATAGATCTCATGCATATTCATTGGGGAAATCCTAAGAACCCGACTGGATTGCGGCCCTCGTTGCCCACCCCTGGTATAGAAACTATACAGCTAACTGAATAAGACACTGACGATAATCCTTGCTTAGGGCATCATGTTCCCATGTAGCAATCCTTTCTGAAATTGCAATCTGTGGAGAGGATATTGGGATAAAACATAATTTTTCCTTTTTACTCCACAGCTTCTCTCTGAAAAAAGCTCACATATATATACTAGGTCTGTGGTTTCTTTTTGCCTATGTGCATCACTTCCAGAAACAAATCTAATCTGCTACGACTGCCAGTAACTTGCGAGCAAGGCTAGACTGATGATTGTACATGTTGTGCAAATTCCAGATAATCTTTGTTTCTGGACAATGTATTTTGGTCTGTAGAACCCATGTTGTTATAGATCATGAGAGTGTCCGGTTAATAGATCTTAGGATAAATGGTATATTGATGTGCATATGTAAAATACTGTAGATACTTTGGTGTAAGTATAAAAACAGACTGATAGAGAGTACCATATATCCTTAAAACAATGGACTATATAGGGGGAGGCAGTGTTGTTGCCCTGAATATCTATTGTCCCCAAAGATGCTACCCACTCTCTCTCTCCTAGTTGAAAGACGCGGCGGTGGCTCCTCTCACGATCCCCGCCTGCGTCGGACTTCCGACGCAGGTGGGGATCATGAGAGGAGCCGCCGCCATGTCTTTCAACTAAAAAATACAATACGGCAAGACGAGCAGGGAGCAGGCCAGACCAAAGCTCCGACTTGAACTGCCAGTTGGCTGGCTCCCTTGCCGGAGTTATTTTTCAGTTTAAAGGTGCCGCCGCAGCTCCTGTCACGAGCCACACCTGCTTCAGAGAAGACTTCTAATGCAGGCGGGGATCGTTAGAGGAGCCGCGGCGGCACCTTTAAACTGAAAAATAACTCCGGCAAGGGAGTCGGCCAGATCACCACAGCAGCCACTCCCCCCCTCCCGCCCTCTCTCTGTCTGCAAAAAAAACCCCAACAATCGCTGGCATGTAGGGGGAAAGGGGAGCTTGCAACAACAAAAACTCCTGATGCCCGCGACTGTGCCCCCCCTCCAAAGTAAACTCCTCTGGAGCAAGGGGGGAGAGGAAGGAAGAAGAAGGAACCGGCAGGTTAGACGGTAAGCTGGGGGCAGGAGCAAGGGAATCAATCGTGAGATGAGGGTGGAGGACAAGGAGGAGAATGATAGTTGGGTGGGGACGGAAAGAGATGCCTGATTGGGAGTTGGGGCCTGGGTTGGTGAGGAGAAGAGAGACATGGCATAGCCACTAGAGAGAGAGGCTTTGGGCGGTTGAGAGAAGCAGGCATTTGGAGTGCAGGTAGGAGAGAGAGAGTGCATGGATGGGGTGGGCCACCACCACCTCAGTGAACGAGAGCTAAAGGAACCCCTCCCCTCCCCCGCCAGGATGTGCAGGCAACTGACCACAGCTGGATTGAGGAAAGGGCAAGGGATCCCTTAGCTGGCACCGCTGGAAAGTGGCTTCAGTGAGGGTCTGGGCAGGGAGAGCGACAGAAAGAAAAAAAGATAGAAAGAAAGAAAGAAGAAATAAAGATAGACAGTGTGAAGGAGAAAGATAGAAAGAAATAAAGAAAGAAAGATAGACAAGGCAGGGAGAGAAACAGAAAGAAAAAAGATAGACGGGGCAGGGAGAGAGACAGAAAAAAAGGAAAAAAGAGACAGGGGGGCAGGAGAAAGACAGACAGACATCTATTCTAGCACCCGTTAATGTAACGGGCTTAAACACAAGTATTCTATAAGTGTACATAAATTTTAGGAATGCCCATGATCTGCCTATGCTTCTCCCTTGGCCACGCCCCCTTTCAGATTCATGGACTAGAACAGGGATCTCAAAGTCTCTCCTTGAGGGCCGCAATCCAGTCGGGTTTTCAGGATTTCCCCAATGAATATGCATTAAAAGCAGTGCAGGCACATAGATCTCATGCATATTCATTGGGGAAATCCTGAAAACCCGACTGGATTGCGGTCCTCAAGGAGGGACTTTGAGACCCCTGGACTAGAACTAGTGCGCAGCACTTCTACCAAGTTGTATGTATAACTTTTAATTAGTGGCAATTAGCATCAATTATGAGTTAATTGTTAATTAGCGTGATTGATCTTGTTTAACAAGTTGTGTGTACAGATTGTTTGTGCATACTGATTTGTGCACACAATTTAAGGCGCCATATATAGAATTTGGGGGATTTGTGTATTATATGGGCTAGAGTAGAAGTCCAGTGGTTAGTGCAGCAGCCTGAGAACCTGGGGAACTGGGTTCATTTCCAGAAAATAGGTGTGATTTATATATTGTAACTGCTATGAAACATCAGGTGAGAGAGAGAGAAATTTTAAAATTGATAAAGAATAGATTAGATTAGATTATTGCAACAAAACAAAGAGTAGGGCATTGTAAGTTTTGATGAATTCTGCAGCAAGATTGATCATGGGTGATTCACGGATGGACCATATTAAGCCGATTTTGAAGCATTTGCATTGGCTTCCCATACAGCACAGAGTGGTATAAAGTGTTATCGATAGTAAATCAGGTTTTGTATCACAAAGCGCCTGGATATTTTAAAGATTTCTTGAAGTTGTATCACCCAGGAAGGGAACTGAAATCTGAAAATGATATGAGACTATCATTGGAGAGAGAGAGAGAGGAATGTGATGCATGCAAGGGTTAGGAATTCAATGTTTTCAGCAGTGGGGGTGAAATTGTGGAATGCACCGATGGAACAATTGCATTTATGCAAGACCAGAGACAATTAAAAAAAAAACTTTTGAAGACACAGTTATTTGTTGGGGGTTTTTTTTGGTTTTTTTTCTGCTATAAACATTTATTTAAATCAATACAAGCAGCATGCGTAACAACCCCCCCCTGCTAAAAGTAAACATGCAGAGTGAACTTGTGGTGGAGAAACAGCCAGTGTATGTTAGTTCTCTCAAGAGAATCAAAACTCTTTTACAAAATTAAGATAATCTTTGAAACACTCTAAAACAGCGCTGCAGCTAATTTCCAGAGCGACAATCTGGGTAGATTTTCTGATTCAAAATTTTAGCTGCAAGGTAAATGGTTCTATAGTACCTATGGATCTTGCATTTTCCAGCCCAGATAGCAGGTGCATCTATTTTCAAAAGAAATTACTTTCCTTTCAACTCAGCTGTCACATGGAATTACCTGTATCCATTTTTTGTTTTATTTTTACTCAATATCGTGATAAGGCACATAAATCCTTCTGTAAATAATCCTCAGCTTCGTACATTCTTTTTCATTATGCTCACCCCTTGTACCGGGACACAGTTATTTGTTGATGCATGTATGTGAATTAATTAGGCATTATTAGTAGGGTAGGCAGCAGGACAGTTTTTTTATTGGAGATGTGATGTACTATTTTTTTTTTTATTATTACTTTGCATGTTGTTTGTAAACTATCTAGATTTGTAGGCAGTATGTAAATTTTTAAAATAAAATAAACAAAAAAATATATATGAAGAACTGAGAGAAGTGCAGTTAGATTTTACTGCACTATGTAGGTCTTGTACTGTACTTGGCAGATTTGTTATGGAAACACATTTCCTGCTGAAATACCTGAGAAGTTATTTTGGTCTGTGAGCTGTTTTGTTTTTACTGCACTCGGATTCTTCTGTTTGGCTCTGCCTTGGCCACCTTATAGTGGCAAAAAAAAAAAAGATTGCATGAAAGAATCCTTTATAGCACCACTGGTTTTACTCTAACAAGATGACCGTTGAATGGCTGCTACTGTTCTGATGTTTTAAGTTACAGGAAATCTAAATTAGTAAATATGTAGAAATCATGCATGGAAGGAATCCATTTTTTCCTCTTCATTTGCATTAAGGTTAGACCAGATTATCACATCCCTCTTTCTGAGCTGTTAAGTGCCAGCTCAGTACTTAACCCTCTTTAGTCCCCTCACTCTCTTTTTTTTTTTTTTTTTTCCTTATCCTTGATTCTTCATTGGTTATTCGGTAATTTAAGAGGCAAAATTTGTAGCTCCATCTTTCTATGTTACCAGTTCTAAGTTTGAGCAAGGGTACCATCTTCACCTGCTTCACAATGGATCATGAACCACAGTCGAAATGCTTTCCAGTGCTCTATATAGTGAGCCTATCGCTCTTTTTTAAAAAAATTAATTCCAATTCATCATTGATTGACCGCAAGAAACATAGGGATAATATTCTGCCCATGGTGGTAAGTGCCATATAAGTCGCTTCCAGCCATGGGATGACCTAATCTGCAAGTGCAGCTACCCGGCAGTTCATTGACCCGGCAGTTAACTGGGCATCAACCACTCTTCTGACTGCTGTCTGGATAACTCGATGCTTAAATTAAGACAGCTGTTTGCTATCCTAACTTTGTAGGCTTACTTAGCCAGCTATTGGACTGAATATCACTGCTCACTGTCCAAATTGCTTCTCCGCCCCCAGTCTGCCTCTAACCTAGCTGGTTAAGTGATTACTGGTTAGCCACCAAGTATTGGTGGCCAGCTAGCTCAGTGAGGTTTAACTGGCAGGAGCCTCTCTTATATATATCTCTATCTATCTATATATATGTGGAGAGGTATAATCAAAAGATATGTCTAAGCCCATTTTGGGCCTAAATCGCTAATCACCCAAAGTCGGACATGGGAAAAGGTCCATTTTCGAAAAATACATCCAACATATTTTTTTTTTTCGAAAATCGTCTAACTGTACATCCAGCCGTATGATCGTCCAGACTGTTAAGTCATCCATCTTTATACCCCATTTTCGTCCAAAAATTTGTCCAGGCTGCCAGGTGCTTTTGTTCTGGAGGCAGATATGTAAAGATGTTATTATGATTTTTATGGCTTGGGGGGAGGGGGGGTCAGGGATCACTGGGGGAGTGTGTAGGGGGGTCTGTACTTTGTCCCTACAGTGGTAATCTGGTCTCTTTGGATAACTTCTTGTGACTTAGACCTGGTTTTAGATGGCCTAAGTCACAACGTCCAAGTTCCGTCTAAGCAGTGTTGTAAAACTTTTGGTTATACTTGCAGTACGACTAAGTCTAGGATGGCCCACGTCCCGCTCAAATCCCGCCCTCACCACTCCTCCTAAAACACCCCTTTGAGCTCTGGGCGTACTGCAGCACTGTGAAGGCCTAAGTCATTTTTAGATACATCTAAAACCCGGTTCGATTATCGGCACTTGGACGACTTGTCTCACTGATCGTCTAAGTGCCGATTTAGGCCGGTTTTTAGACACATTTCCGTTTCGATTATGAGCCCCTTATATTCTAAACACCGGTTTATCAGATTACAAAAAAAAAAAAATAATAATTTATTTTTAAATTTATAAAATGTGAATATGAGTGCTCAGTTCCCAATCTCCTGCATTGGAGTCACAAAGACATTATGTTGGGACTATCATTGTGCTCATGAGTCCCTGAATTTATTTAATTCTGATGATAACCTCAAAAGAGCCACTATGCCTTCTTCCTGCTTACATCTTGTTTTAATATACTAGGCAACGTCACTCATCTTTAGTTGGCATTGGCTCAAAACGAGTGTTTCCATGTGACTCCGCAGGATTCCACCACCTTGATTGTGCTATGATATTTGATCACTATTGTGTCTCCTCTCTTAACCAGTTAAACCATTTTGAATTTTGACTCTGTAATTATCAGCTCAAATCACAAAGATAAAAAGAACAATGATAATTTCCCCAAAGCTGCCATTTGAATCTAGAGGGAGATGTTAAAGATAGAAAAGCTGATGTGATATACCCCCTCTTATACTAAGGTGCGCTCACTGATTAGTGTGCGCTAATTGAATTAGGGCGTGCTAAACATTAACACATCCATGAACTAACATGCATGCGTTAGCATTTAGCGCGTGCTAAATCGATTAGCGCACCTTAGTAAAAGAGGGCCATAATCTATAAGCAAAAGAAAAAGAAAAAAAAGAAAGTTGGGACCAAAGAAGTCAAACACAACTGCCATAATAGATCAAGCATGATAAATAACTTTTTCAACCATTATTAGAGAGCAACCTTCTCACTATTTGATTTATAAAAATAAAACTGTCATTACAAAGCCATGGTATACGTTCCTGTCGTGGGCCACCAACGCTCATAGGAATTCTGAGTGTCAGAGCATTTACCTCACTGGCCCACAGTAGAGAAACCTCTAATGCATCTTTGTAAAAGGAGCCCTTAATTAGACATTTACAGGAAAAACAAGGTACTAATATAGTCCTAAAACAGGCTGACAGAGGGGGAGCAGTAGTGGTTATGAATAAAGAAGATTATATAAAGGAGAACCATAGACAATTTGATCTATCCGTTTCTTTAAAACACACAATTGGTGATTGAGAAAGATGCTGGCTATCTAACTATGAAAGAATACAATTTTCTTAAGGTCCCAGAATATCAGTTATACAGAGCCGTGCAAAGGTTTTGCATCACCTCCAAGTAATACATTGTTCCGTCTTTCTTGCTGGATCACAGCAATATTTCTGATGCCTAATGCTGCATATTATATACTCAGATATATAGCATGAAAAATATCAAACGGCTACCTCGTATATACCGTATTTTCGCGGATATAACGCGCGCGTTATACGCGATTTTACCTACCGCGCATACCCCTCGCGCGTTATATGCCTGAGCGCGGTATAGAAAAGTTTTTAAACATAGTTCCCACCCCGCCCGACGCCCGATTCACCCCCCCAGCAGGACCGCTCGCACCCCCACCCCGAACGACCGCTCGCACGCGCTCCCACCCGCACCCGCATCCACGATCGGAGCAAGAGGGAGCCCAAGCCCTCTTGCCCGGCCGACTCCCCGACGTCCGATACATTCCCCCCCCCGGCAGGACCACTCGCCCCCTCACCCCGAAGGACCGCCGACTCCCCAACAATATCGGGCCAGGAGGGAGCCCAAACCCTCCTGGCCACGGCGACCCCCTAACCCCACCCCGCACTACATTACGGGCAGGAGGGATCCCAGGCCCTCCTGCCCTCGACGCAAACCCCCCCCCCCCCCCGACCGCCCCCCCCCAAGAACCTCCGCCCGTCCCCCAGCCGACCCGCGACCCCCCTGGCCGACCCCCACGACACCCCCACCCGCCTTCCCCGTACTTTGTGTAGTTGGGCCAGAAGGGAGCCCAAACCCTCCTGGCCACGGCGACCCCCTAACCCCACCCCGCACTACATTACGGGCAGGAGGGATCCCAGGCCCTCCTGCCCTCGACGCAAACCCCCCTCCCCCCCCAACGACCGCCCCCCCCCAAGAACCTCCGCCCGTCCCCCAGCCGACCCGCGACCCCCCTGGCCGACCCCCACGACCCCCCCACCCCCCTTCCCCGTACCTTTGGAAGTTGGCCGGACAGACGGGAGCCAAACCCGCCTGTCCGGCAGGCAGCCAACGAAGGAATGAGGCCGGATTGGCCCATCCGTCCTAAAGCTCCGCCTACTGGTGGGGCCTAAGGCGCGTGGGCCAATCAGAATAGGCCCTGGAGCCTTAGGTCCCACCTGGGGGCGCGGCCTGAGGCACATGGGCCAAACCCGACCATGTGTCTCAGGCCGCGCCCCCAGGTGGGACCTAAGGCTCCAGGGCCTATTCTGATTGGCCCACGCGCCTTAGGCCCCACCAGTAGGCGGAACTTTAGGACGGATGGGCCAATCCGGCCTCATTCCTTCGTTGGCTGCCTGCCGGACAGGCGGGTTTGGCTCCCGTCTGTCCGGCCAACTTCCAAAGCTACGGGGAAGGGGGGTGGGGGGGTCGTGGGGGTCGGCCAGGGGGGTCGCGGGTCGGCTGGGGGACGGGCGGAGGTTCTTGGGGGGGGCGGTCGTTGGGGGGGGAGGGGGGTTTGCGTCGAGGGCAGGAGGGCCTGGGATCCCTCCTGCCCGTAATGTAGTGCGGGGTGGGGTTAGGGGGTCGCCGTGGCCAGGAGGGTTTGGGCTCCCTTCTGGCCCAACTACACAAAGTACGGGGAAGGCGGGTGGGGGTGTCGTGGGGGTCGGCCAGGGGGGTCGCGGGTCGGCTGGGGGACGGGCGGAGGTTCTTGGGGGGGGGCGGTCGTTGGGGGGAGGGGGTTTGCGTCGAGGGCAGGAGGGCCTGGGATCCCTCCTGCCCGTAATGTAGTGCGGGGTGGGGTTAGGGGGTCGCCGTGGCCAGGAGGGTTTGGGCTCCCTCCTGGCCCGATATTGTTGGGGAGTCGGCGGTCCTTCGGGGTGAGGGTGCGAGTGGTCCTGCCGGGGGGGGGGATGTATCGGACGTCGGGGGGGGCATCAGGCTTTCAGGATGGGGACAGACCTTCAAGGGGGGACAGGACTTCAAGGGGGGACAGTGCACGGAAAGTCAGGGGGGGTGAACGGAGAGTCAGGACAGCGCACGGAAAGTCAGGGCAGTGCACGGAAGTCAGGGGGGGTGAACGGAGAGTCGGGACAGCGCACGGAAAGTCAGGGCGGGCGAAAGGAGCGTCGGGCATCATGCGCGTTATATGCCTGAGCGCGGTATAGAAAAGTTTTGGTACATATCATCGTGATTTCTGCGCGCTATACCCCTGTGCGCGTTTTACACAGGTGCGCGTTATATCCGCGAAAATACGGTACTAGTTTCATAGAAACAGGAACTTCTTCCTTGTTTCAAATAGCAGCCTTTATTCACAATCTTCTTAGACCCTCAGCGTCACCACTCAGAACTCAAACGTATCACTGAACTTTACGTTCTGAGCTTTACGTGGCAAATCGTCACTTGGTCTGTATGTGTTGTTTTATATATATATTTTTTTCATTATTAAGAGCTTAATTTATAATTTTAAACAGTTTTTAAACCATTTTAAATTATTTTAAATAGTTTTTAAATAGTTTACTTAGCTTTGTATGCTGTTTTTCATTTAGTAAATGTCTATAGCAAGCAGGGTGTCCTAGCCTAGGATATTTACTAAATGAAAAACAGCATACAAAGCTAAGTAAACTATTTAAAAACTATTTAAAATCATTTAAAATGGTTTAAAAACTGTTTAAAATTATAAATTAAACATATTATATACTGACATGTTTACAATTTTATGCTCATCCTGCACATTTTAGATTGATTTAGGACTTCAGATTTAAGACTTGCAATGCATAAACTGCGGAATGTTGAAAATGTTGATATTTTGTGTCAAAACCGGATCGAAACCATCCAATCAGATCACTCCATTTTCAACCAATGGCATTTGTTTTGAGGAACCAATCACAGCGCAAAAGGCAGAAGGATACTTGGGTATATAGGGAGAGGTATGGGAGGGGTGTTAATGTCTCTGTGTAAAATCTCTGATGAGATTTCATTATGGGATTCAGCAGGGCAGTCAAACGTAGCCTGCAGGGACATTCTATGTGACCTATGTTGTATCTACTGTAATTAGCATTCTGAATATAACATCTGATTATTTACATAATGTAAGTCTGCCTCCTAAGTAATTGTAATGAGGTGAATGGAAAGAACGTGTTCCTTCTTATCTGTCCTGTGTTTCCTTAAGCGACTGAAAGCTTACTTGTTTAAAAAATTCCTTTATTAGATTTTTGTTTTAGTGATCTTTTCTTCGATTCAATATTAATCTGCACTGAATCTGTACCTGGGAGTTGGCAGACCATAAATCTGTTCTAGAATGTTGCCTGAGTAAGACCTGGGCTTCAGTGTCTCTCTTCTTTGTTTAAGTTTTTAGTTCTATTTAGTTGGTTTCTACTTTATGTTGTTCCTTTCATAAGAACATAAGAATTGTCACTGCTGGGTGAGACCAGTGGTCCATTGTGCCCAGCAGTCCGCTCACGCGGCGCCCTCTGGTCAAAGTCCAGCACCCTAACTGAGACTAGCCCTACCTGAGTACGTTCCGGTTCAGTGGGAACTTGTCTAACTTTGTCTTGAATCCCTGGAGGGTATTTTCCCCTATGACAGACTCCGGAAGAGTGTTCCAGTTTTCTACCACTCTCTGGGTGAAGAAGAACTTCCTTACGTTCGTACGGAATCTATCCCCTTTCAATTTTAGAGAGTGCCCTCTCATTCTCCCTACTTTGGAGAAGGTGAACAACCTGTCCTTATCTACTAAGTCTATTCCCTTCAGTACCTTGAATGTTTCGATCATGTTCCCTCTCAATCTCCTCTGTTTGAGGGAGAAAAGGCCCAGTTTCTTTAATCTTTCACTGTACGGCAACCCCTTCAGCCCCTTAACCATCTTAGTCGCTCTTCTCTGGACCCTTTTGAATAGTACCGTGTCCTTCTTCATGTACGGCAACCAGCGCTGGACACAGTGAGGGTGCACCATGGTCCGGTACAGCGGCATGATAACCTTCTCCGATCTGTTTGTGATCCCCTTCTTTATCATTCCTAGCATTCTGTTCCTGCTTTTCACCGCCGCCGCACATTGCGCGGACGGCTTCATCGACTTGTCGATCATAACTCCCAAGTCTCTTTTCTGGGAGGTCTCTCCAAGTACCGCCCCGGGCATCCTATATTCATGCATGAGATTTTTGTTACCTACATGCATCACTTTACACTTATCCACATTGTGACCAGTCAGACACGTTGCCTGCCTTGGTCCCAGCTAAAGCTCCTACGAGGACCCCTAGTAAAACCCGGATGGGATTGTAGAAAGGGTGTCCTAAGGTAAAATGGGATGTTTTTCAGGTTGACCTCCAGGGGGAGCCTGAATTCTCCAAGGACTTCCTGGATGAACAGTATCTAGGCCACCACAGGAGGAGCCCTAGAGCTAAGTTGTTCCCTGCTGAGTCAGCCAGGTTATGGTGTGTTCCTAGAATATATAAACCAGCAGTGGAGAACAAGGAAAGAGGCAGGCTAGGGAGAAGGTTGAGACCTTTCCTCCCTGAGAGTCTCCTCGGGCCAAACAGGAGCGAACCAGCCTCACCTATGGAGGTGCGGAGGCTGGAGACATGCTGGAGAGATCAGTATCTGAGCTTGAACTCCCGAAGGAAACTGACAACATTCCAGAGGAAATGAGCCTTGGTGAGGAAGCCATGGAAGTTGGTTTTTCCACCAGCTGCAACTGCTAACTTGAAGAAACAGTGAGTGTATTTTCAGCTTGCTTTGTTTGAAAAAGACTTGTTTTGTTGAAGCTGAACCTTTGAGGATCTTTTGGTTTTTCTTTACTGTTTTGCATTTTTGCTAGGAAGCTGATAGTGTCTGTTATTTTGGGAGAGGTTTGCTATTACCTGGGAGGGAATTTTGTAGGCTATTTAATAGCTAAATTAAAGCAAACCTGAGGCACTCTCCTTTGACTGGCAGTTTAGTGCATGACTGCCAGAGGCTTCATTTTAGTAGCACTGAATATAGGGTAGCCAGTGCCTTGAACCCTATTGTTACTAAACTGAATAATCTGCTTGGGAGCAGGCTGTATTAAGCTCTGTGGTGAGCCCAAACCTCAGAGGTGAAGAAATAAGAAGAAAAGCAGTTTGGACTTTATATTGCACTGTTTTTGTTGCTCTTTCTTTTGAGTTTGGACTGTTTAAAGTTTGTGGTCTACTTACCTGTTTTGCTTGGACCTATAATTACCTAACTTTTGGTGCTTTACCAAGGAATAAAAGGGAAGCATTTTCATTTATCACCTTTTGAGAGAATTGTGATTTTTTTTTTGTTTTGTTTTTTTATTGGTGTCAGTCCAGGCCTGCAGGGTGACTCCAGTCCGGGTCACACGTTAGTGCTGTTTGTTATTGTAACCACTAGAGGTGCTGTGGAGTCCCGGTTGGACCTCATGTTGATGCCCATTCCTCGAGCCTGATTATGTCATGTTGCAGATCTTCACAATCCCTCTGTGTCTTCACTACTCTGAATAACTTCGTATCGTCCGCAAATTTAATCACCTCACTCGTCGTCATATACCTTATTCATAGTTTTACAGGGTTCTGTACTTTTTTCTTTTAATTTTCATTCGGGCGAGTCAGAAAACATGTTGGATAGGAGGAGTTTGACAGTTATAGAATCACAGCATAACTGTCTACTAGCCTAAAGGCCTGGAATGGTTTATTTTCAGCAGAGGCCCTTCCACCTGCGTGTGACTGGAGATAGCTGCGGGGAGATTGTTGCTGGAGGTGGGACCAGGCATGGTTGATCGCTGCTGGTTGTTGCCTAGGATGGTACGGCGTCTGCTCTCTGGGGAGGAGCTGGTGGTGTCTCTGGATCCTTGGAGTGGGACCGTTCCGTGGACTCCTCCTCCTGGTTGTCCGATGGAGGCAGAGTGCTGTATTCTTCGGGAGCTGCCCATAAGCATCTGCCGCCCACCAAGAGCAGTGCGACCCGGTGCTGGATTGTTCTATCTCTGTGCATCTTCTTCCTGGAAGCGATAAGTCAGGGCTGCAGCAGCTGGAAAGCCTGAGCTGATATCTGTCCACTTTTGCCGTTGGGATTATTTAAAATATGGACTTTTGCCGTTGGGATTATTTAAAATATGCTGAGGCAACAGAGCTGCTTCAGGAAATTGGATTTTCTCAGACTTATTTGATTTTATTTTTCAATTTTTTTCTTCCAGTTTATGAATTATTTAAAATTTTATTCCATTGTTTTTACCCCTATTCTTATTTTATTAACTGAATTCTATTGTTTAACGGTTCCTCACTTCTATTCCTTTTTACATATTACTTTAATTCATTTACCGTATTTTCACGTAGATAACGCGCACCCTTGTAAAACGCGCACACGGGTATAGCGCGCAGAAACCACGATTTTATGTACAAAAACTTTTGTATACCGCGCTCACGGATATACCGCGCATGCAGCCCGACTGTCCTTTCGCCCGCCCCGACTCTCCTCTGGCCACCCCGACTCTCCTTTCGCCCTCCCCGACTCTCCGTGCGCTGTCCCGACTATCCGTTCACCCTCCCTGACTTTCCGTGCACTGCCCCGCCTCTCCGTGCGCTGTCCCGATTCTCCGTTCACCCTCCCTGACTTTCCGTGCACTGCCCCGACTCTCCGTGCGCTGTCCCGACTCTCCGTTCACCCTCCCTGACTTTCCGTGCACTGGTCGGGTTGGGCCCATGTGCCTCAGGCCGCGCCCCCAGGTGGGACCTAAGGCTCCAGGGCCTATTCTGATTGGCCCACGTGCCTTAGGCCCCACCAGTAGGCGGAGCTTTGGGACGGATGGGCCAATCCGGCCTCATTCCGTCGTTGGCTGCCTGCCGGACAGGCGGGTTTGGCTCCCGTCTGTCCGGCCAACTACCAAAGGTACGGGGAAGGGGGGTGGGGGTGTCGTGGGGGTCGGCTGGGGGGGCGGTCGGAGGGTCTTGGGGGGGGCGGTCGTTGGAGGGAGGGGGGTTTGCGTCGAAGGCAGGAGGGCCTGGGATCCCTCCTGCCCGTAATGTAGTGCGGGGTGGGGGTAGGGGGTCGCCGTGGCCAGGAGGGTTTGGGCTCCCTCCTGGCCCGATATTGTCGGGGAGTTGGGGAGTCGGCCGGGCAAGAGGGCTTGGGCTCCCTCTTGCTCCGATCGTGGATGCGGGTGCGGGTGGGAGCGCGTGCGAGCGGTCGTTCGGGGTGGGGGTGCGAGCGGTCCTGCTGGGGGGGGTGAATCGGGCGTCGGGCGGGGTGGGAACTATGTAAAAAAAATTTTGTATACCGCGCTCACGCGTATAACGCGCGAGGGGTATGCGCGGTAGGTAAAAACGCATATAACACGCGCGTTATATGCGTGAAAATACGGTAGATATCATTTACATAGATGGTGCTCCTGTCTGTAAAGTTAGGAATTGCTTGAAATATTCTACATGCTTCTCGCCTCTCCTCTTCTTCCTGCCCTCCATAGTCCTCCCTACCCTCTTCTAACCCCTTCCTCTCTAATGTTGCCTTGAGCTTGTATAGGTATGTGCGACGCACAAATGGAAGAAATAAAATAAATAAAAATAAATACTATTACCATTACCATTTTAGTGCTTAAGAGTGCTCTAAAGCCACTTTGTCTGTAAGACAGAAGATTAACCCCCAAAATATGCATGTCTTAAATAGATGGCCATCACAAAAATATTTTTCTTACAGTTGTGAACATATGCTGTGATATTTGAGATGGCTGTAGATCGTGGACCTTTGATGTTTTATTTGCAGCGTGATCAAATCTGTAGGACTTACTGGTAGTCTTACACTGGGAGGTAGGAAGGGATGCTTGGTCAAATTCGTATGGTGCCTTTGTGCTGGACTCTGTTGGTGTTTAAACAGCTGGCCTTTGCATGGTCTGAACAGGGTCTGTAAGGGAAGTTGCATTGGTTTTAGAAATGATCAAGGTTCCTGCAAGACCCCAATAAACCTTTTTGCTTCACCAGCACAGCAGCCTTTGAAATGCAATCAAGTTGTCCTTTTTTCATGCAAAGAGATGCTATAATTGTTTAAGCAGGATAAGCCTTATATCATGTATAATTATGGTAACATACCACACAATTTTACACAAAAAGGTTATATTTAGAATGTGGCATCTAGCTCAGATGTTTGGCTCAACAAAAGAGGCTTGTTGAACGTTTTTGTTTGAATGCTGAGTTTTTCTTTTTGTAAATAACCTTATATGTATAATTAGGAAGTCACGTCAACCTTTTAACTTAAAATGGAGAGTGCTTAACTTCGAATGCTGATTTCCACTTGCTGGCATGTGAAAACACAGCAGTGACAGCTTGGAAATGTGTTTCACTAAGCAATCTAATCTTTATATTTACCATCGAAAACTAAATGCTTGGCTGGAGTGCAGGCATTTTCCCCATTCGATCAATGAGTTGTGAATTTGGGTGGAACGTGAATAGCCTGGCATCTTCCCAAATGGCACAATTAATTGTTTTGTTAGGTGAAAAATAATTCAGATTGGACGTCCAGTCACGGCACATTAGTTCTCTCATGAATGACATTCTAGAGATTAATTGCTGCTGCAAATGAGTGGGGCAACTATTTGTTTTAACTGTTGACGAAATGAGTTAAGTTTCCGTTTACTAAATTGCAGTTTTGACCTTCCAGTTTGCTATTCCTATGACTATTTTAATTTGCACATAACACACAATACAGATGCAGTTTAAGCTAAGTGAAAAACACAGTAGACATGTGTAACAGAAAACCTAAATCTTCCTCTGTTATTTATGAAGAAGAAGCTTCTGGAGGTCCTGCTCCTAATCTGATTTTGCACTAAAATGAGAAGAAAGGGAGATTGGGTCTGCCAGTAGTTAAGAGGTGTATCCTCTTGAGTTTTTTGGAGGAAAGTGCAAGAGGCATTGTCTTTAGAGACTATGGGCTCATAATCGAAAGAGAAAAATGTTCAAAAACTGGCATAAGTCGGCACTTTGTACGAACATTTCTCAAAAACGTCCAAATGCCGATAATAAAAATGGGTTTTGGACGTATTTTTAAACGACCTAGGCCTTCATAGTGCCGCTGAATGACCAAAGCTAAATGGGGTGTTTCGGGAGGCGTGTCAAGGGCGGGAGTTGGGCGGGACGTGGGACGGCTTAGATTTAGTCGTACAGCATGTATAACCGAAAGTTTTACAACAGAGCCTAGACGGAACATGGACGTTGTGACTTAGACCATGTAAAACATGGTCTAAGTTACAAAAACCCACCTAAAGTCACCAGATAAGCAGTGAAAACACATAAAACAGACCTCCACACTCTACCCCAGTGATCACCAACCCCCCCTACCCCCATAAAAATTTTAATCATAACTTTAAAATTCAGCCTTCATAACATTATCACCTGGTCGCCTGGCATAGGAAAGCCTAGTCATCCAGCTCAGAGGCAGTTTAAGTCGTTTTGGGGGTGGGTTAGGGACTCATGGAGAGGAGGACCCATGTCCATAAGCCCCTGTAATCACTGCATTGATACTTAAACATGTGCATTCCCCTATACACCCCCAAAACCCTTTTTTACTGGCATATAAGTGGCTCCTGCAGCCATAAGAGCTATTGGGGTGGTAGATAAGTGGGTCTAGGGGATTCTGGAGGTGGTTTGGGGGGCTCACCGTAACCTATAAGGGAGCTGTAGGGAGGAGAAGACATGGCACCCTTTTTGTGAAGTTCACAGCAGTGCCCTTTAAGGTACCCCACTGTTTAGGTGGCATGTCTGGGTGTGCAGTCCATCACTTTGCAGACCCCTCCCACATTCAACAGGGCTTGTTCTAAGCGTTTTGGACTTGGACGGAAAGTTGGACGAAAATGTGGTATAAAGATGGACGATTTAGTGGCTTGGACGATCAGATCGGCAGGACGTATAATTAGACGATTTTCGAAATGAAAAAAAAGTTGGACGTATCTTTCGAAAATGTGTCTTAAGCTGTTTTTTACTTTGGACGACTTGCGAGATGGACATAAACGGACTTAGACGTCCCTTTCGATTATGCCCCTCCACATGGTTGTTTCCCCTTACCTTGCACCAAAGGATATACATGTAAGAAGGTATTGCAGAACCAGATGAGCAGCTTTTCTTATGTCTGCTAGATCATAATGAGGGGAGCGCAGCTGTGCCTTAACTTGGTTAGGCATAATCAAAAGGAGGATGTAATTGGCTGGACCATAGGAGGTCTGGTCTTGAAGATCCAGTTGAACAGTTGGAGGTCAGGTAAGACACCAAAGATTTGAACAAATAGACCAATTGCAAATCCCAAGTTTTGCTTCCCTCAGAAGGTGAAAGGGACCAATAAGGTGCATCCCAGTTCTACTACCGAGAAGACCAGTGCAGAAGTGTGAAGGATCAATCTTCACTGAGTATCCCGAACAGACAGATGGGCTTTATATTTTTGGTAAAAGGGATTCCTGTTTTTTATTTTTTTATTTTTACTCTCTCTGGGAGGAGCACATTTTCTTTATCTAATGTCTTTCCTTTAGGAAACAGGAACTGAGAAGGATGCTTTAAACTACATTTTTGGGGGGAGTTCAGGGCACATTATACACTGACAGTATTTAATTCAGATACTGAGCCATAAACTGTGGAGTGTTTGAGTACCCGATTGTAAAACCGCTTAGATAACCTTGATAGACGGTATATAAAATCCTAATAAATGTAAAAAAAAATGTAATGTAAATGAGTGAGGAAGAGAGAGCCTGTTAGATAGTCTGTGGAGAGGAGACTTGGGTTGCCCAGGTTGGGATCCAGAGGCTATTAAATGAAAGGGCTCCTGAAAAGGAAAAAAGAAAGGAGAGACGTTATCTAAAAGAATACTACTCCATGTCCAAGGACTTGAAATAAGGATTCTCATTTTGGATTTTGGTATGAATTTTGCCCTTTTGATTTCTCCTTGCTGTCTTGCTCAGATATGTCTTGCATATATTTATTTTGGGGGATTATCAATAAAGATGTTTACTCTAAAGATAAAGGCTCACACCTGTGGCAGTACTGTATTTTCCTGCTAAGGGTCAGCAAAACCATTTTGAATCTGATTCTTAACCAAAGTCAAAGCCTGGTGGTCCAATGGGAAGACACAAAGATGGGGTTTTGGGAGTGGAGAGAGGGTTGGAATGAGGACAAGTAGGAGGGTTGGTACTTTGTAAGATAGGCTTGCTTGGGGGGAGGGGGGGAGGTAGGGACCTGTGATTAGGGATGGAGGGATCAGGAGAGAGAGTGAGTGGTGAAGTGTTGATCGGGGGATAGTGGGATCTGGTAGTGCCACTGTGAGTATCTGGATTGATGAAAGTTACTATGTTACATGCCCGAGTCAATAATAGGGAAGGTCCAAGCATGTAACATGGCGTCCGTGCATTAACTATCTGCCCTGTGTAGTAGCTACATGGCATTTTACCCCTGCATTTATGTACTTTACTGCTTATTAATTTTTGCTATTTAATGTGCAGTAGTATAAATCCTACTGCACTTTAGTGAAAGAGCTCTATAGTCTTCTGAACATTGCTCAAGGTCTACTTACTTTCAGTTCCTATTTGTGTCCATATTCTGGTCTTGCTCAGTGAGCACCAAACAAAAATATTTGTTAATCAGTACTACTTTTCTCTCATCAGTCTACATATTCCTCTTCTTCTCTCGAGTCCACTTTCTCCTGTCACCGACACTAACATATCTTAAAAAACAGTCTTATTTACCAATTTGCTCCATGATTTATTTCAGTGTCCCCCAAACTTTTTAGCCCGCTGGCACACTAAACCCAGTTCCACGGCCGGAAGACCTCTGGAAGTGCGCATACGTTGACACAATGATGTCACGTGCATGTGCGATGACATCATGCCGACATCTGAGCATGCACAGAGGGCCCACGAGCTGTGACCTTGAACCTGTCACTTCATTGGTGGGGGATCCTGGAGGAGGGGAGGTGCAGGTAGAGGAGGAGAGATGCCGGCGAGGAGGAGAGTCATTGGCACCGGCTGACTACCTACGGGATGTACCACTCGCTGGGAAAGGCACATCCTGGAAGCTGTTAGCCAGTGCCGGTGCCAGTGCTGGCGTATCAGGGTATACCTGGAATCTGTTTGCAATACACTGATCTATTTTCTTTTCCATTTGTACCTTTAGTTTTGCCACTATTTTCTCAGCTTCTTCCAGGTATTATTGTCTGGTTTCTTTTTTTCAATGATCTTGGGTAATTTATAAATGATAACCTTTTATTCCATTATTTTCAGCAACTAGTTTCAAAAGTGTGGCCTCTTTTACTTTTTTTTTTTTTAACTTCCCCAACAAATACATTTAATTATCCTTATATTAGCTTCTTTCAGTTTTGCTCATTGCTTTTCAGTTCCCCTAAAAAAGCTTCCATTCAGCTGAATCCTTGACAAATTTTGCTTCGATGACGTCTAGGACCCTTGCTGTTGAACCATCGCTGCCTGTGCCCTAATATTGGATCCTAGATCTTGACCTGCTATGAAACACTCTCTTGATTCATAAGCATCAGGACTAATATTGCCTTCCCCCAGATGGGTTCCGTTACCAATTGCCAGAAGAAGTTTGATCACGTAACTCCTTATTACCGGCAGTTGCACTGGTTACCGACAGAAGCACGCGTAAAGTTTAAGTTTGTCTGCATCTGCTTCAAAGTACTATATGGTCTAGCCCCTAAACAGACTTAACAGACCTTTTCACCTTCTCCACCAACAAACACAAGAGAATCTCTCACCTGAACTTCGTTTCCCCCCAAGTTAAAGATTGCAAATTAAAAAAACACTACGAACACCTTCTCTCACATCAAGCAGCATTATGGGGCAAAGACCTAAAACAATTGCTCTCGCCCTCCACTTACGAGGAATTCAGGAAGCGCCTAAAAACATACCTATTCCTGAAGTACCTAGACAACTGACCCGCACTCTACTCTCAACAACGGTTTTCTTGACCTATTTCTCACTCTCTTCTCCCTTCAGGTCACTCATTTTGTACCTCTTGTAATCTTTTGTAAACCGCATAGAACTTCATGGTATTGCGGTATATAAACTGTTATTATTATTATTATTTCTCCCTGTAGAATATCCAGGATTGCCTTACTTCAAGATGATACAACAGACAGGATATCCCAAACAACATGTGGCAGACTGAAGTCACCAAGCAATAGCACTCCCCCTTTCCTATCAATTTTATGACCGTCTTCAATAATTTGTTTATTTATTTGAAATATTTATAACTGTTCTGGGTGGGGAAGAAACACATATGCATTTTAAAACACCAAATTGCCCCAGTTAGGGCTCCTTTTACTAAGGTGCGCTAGCGGTTTTAGTGCATGCTTAGCGCGTGCTAAAATGCCGCACACCCTAGCCACTACCGCCTCCTTTTAAGCAGGCAGTATTTTTTCAGCTAGCGTGCGCTAATCCTGTGCGTGCGCTAAAAACGCTAGCATATCTTTGTAAAAGGAGCCCTTAGATTGCAAGCCTTTCGGACAGATAGGAAAAATACTTAAGAGTACCTGATTAATATTCAGTATCATTGTAAACCACTTTGGGTGAATCTCTTCATTAAAAAAAAAAAAAGGTAGTTGATAAATCCAAATAAATAAATAGCATCAATGATCTTTGAAAATTCTTTGAACATCATTTACCATAGAAAAAATTTCAGATATGTAATATTATACTAGCCAAAAGTGACTCTTACCTTAGAACATGCTGAAACACATTTTACATTTTCCAGGATGAACTCCAACAATGTCTCACATGGTATAACAATTATATCAACTTGCTGCAGTACATGCAAAGTTTACATTGCAGAGAGAACTCCAAACAACTTCTCTTTCGTAATGGCAAACATTTTGTTATGTGGTATTAGATAGATTGTGAGCCCATTGGGACAGACAGGGAAAAATGCATGATCGAAACATTCAAGATATTGAAGGGAATAGACTTAGTAGAGAAAGAGAGATTGTTCACCCTCTCCAAGGTGGAGAGAATGAGAGGGCACAACTTCAGGGTGCCGAGGCTGTAGCTCTAACCACTAGGCCACTCCTAGCATTGTATGATAGTAAAATAGTACATCAGGGTAGGGCACAAAAAGGAGGGGATTAGGGATCACGAGAATAGGCATAGTGTGACTCTGCTGCTGAAACAATATCACTGGCTGTCAGTGGCCCAATTAATAAAATTCTTACTTTCACTCACCAAACCTTTTATCCACGTGTCCCACTATCCTTATCATCCCATATTGTTACTTACACAGTAACATAGAATCATGATGGCAGATAAAGGCCAAATGGCCCATCCAGTCTGCCCATCCGCAACAACCTCCTCTCTCTAAGAGAACCCACGTGACCATCCCAGGCTTTCTTGAAATCAGACACAGTCTCTGTTTCTACCACCTCTTCCGGAAGACTGTTCCATGCATCTACCACCCTTTCTGTAAAAAAAAGTATTTCTTTAGATTATTCCTGAGCCTATCACCCTTTAACTTCATCCTATGTCCTCGCATTCTGGATCTTCCTTTCAAATGAAGGTCGACTCATGCACATTTACATCACATAGGTATTTAAATGTCTCCTCTCTGTGGTACCACCCTCTTACCTCCTCCACTGTTTTCAGGAGTGCTGAAAGCTCCAGCTATAGACATAATTAATAGATAGATGTTTCTCAATCAAGTGCAGATTGTAATAGCTATTGTAAAAGTTACACTGAACTTCAATGTGACTTTCCATATTTTGAATGTGTATTGAACGGATTGCCCTACTGGAGATCCAGTATCTCCTGATGGGTCACTGGTATAAACAAACACATCCCCATGGAGTCTGTCTTCCTGAAGGCCAGCAATGTAGGAATAGCTGCCAACTCTTGAACCTCTGTGCCTTTAGGAGGGTGGATCTGGAGGGTAGATATGGCCCCTGGAATATGTTTGTCAGCTTAGGGCTCCTTTAACGAAGGTGCACTAGCGTTTTTCGCGCATGCACAAGATTAGGGCGTGCTATAGTGCTGTAGGGGTGTTTCCTTATTTGCACCTGAAGGTTAGGCCTCTATGACATCATCAAGCCTGAACCATCATTTAAGCCTGATCCATTGTCTGCAAAAAATCTTTCCAGCATGAACCTTGTAAGAAGAGACATATTTGCTGTTTCTGCCTGATGCATTCTGGGTATGTTCCAGAATTGTATTCTAGTCAAGGACATCCAGTTATGCCTACACGATCTTCCCATGTGAATCTTTGGGGAGGCACGCTCCTATCCTATGCTTCTTATCTATCGAAGGCGCCTGTGTCTCCCAGCCTGTACGAGACTTTATACAGAAAGGCTATTCATCTAAGTTCTGCCTCTGGATTGGTCCGAAGAAGTCATCTGACGAGATCCAAGTGAAATGTGCTAATTATAATTTAGTCTGTGCCAGGATGTGAGGGAACTCGCATCTTATCATAGGTTACTCTGCATTCTCTATAATAATTAAGACCTGAAAGTTACCTGTGGTGACTCTCTGCTCAAGAGAGAGAGACCTGGACCTTTAAACAGATCTGGATTACATCATAAAGGTAACCTTTGTGGACAACATAAGTTACAGCTTCTCCCATGGCTGACGAACTCTTGTTCTGGTACCAAAAGAATTCTTATCTTCAGTGCTGAGTAGAGGACGACTTCCTTTTCACCTGATTTTGTGCCAAGGCCTAATTGAATGGTGAGAATACGGAATTCTATTATCTTATCAGCTGGGGTTAGATAAGTGAATCCTATTGTGGTTCGGGATAAGGAGAAGTGAAACTACTCTTGGTGATTAGCAATATATTTAGTTGCTGCTAATCAGGAATTATTATTATAAGGAATTATAGAGTGTAAGAATTAGTTTTACTTATTTATCTAGCAAGTGTGTTGTGATAATTATGTACTGAGTTTTATATATGTAATCGGATATTTTGTGAACAATAATTAGATATTGCTGCTGGCTTGTGAATTATATTTTTCTATTTTCATAATAAAAGTATTTCTCATTAGTCTGGGTCTTGTGTCGTGTAAGTAGGCAAATAAAGCTGAACCTGGATGAGATATTATAGGCTTCCCTAGAAACTAATAGGCACGTATTTGTTTATGTAACTGATTAGTGGACCATAAATCTTTCTACAGTGCGCATTATCCGAAAAACTACCACCTGCTTAAAAGGAGGTGGTAGTGGCTAGCGCGCACCACATTTTAAAAACCGCTAGCGCACCTTTGTAAAAGGAGTCCAAAGGCATGGGTTTGCAGGCAGAAACCATAGCTTGGAGGCACAGGCTACAGCATTAAAGTTAGGTTGAGAAGGGAAGACTGAGAGATTAGATTGAAGGGGGGTGGATGCCAGTTCCAGGGAGAAGATTCTTATGCCCTTGCTGATTTTTGCTCAGAAGGCACTCAGCTTATTAAGATATTAGAGAAAGAGGCAATAATATATCACTGACTCCAAAATATAGGGTCTATAAACCATATACCTTCATACCTCAATCACTCCAATGTTTTTTGAAACCATTCGATCCTCAGCGAGGCCACTTCCCCACTCAGTATACACTCATAGTGGGCGACTTTATACCTCAGATCGTCATTGGATCCTTTATACTTTTATACATTCATGAATTTTCCGTTTTCTTATTATCTCCCCCTTTCTGTGAACTGAGACCAGAAGTTAAAACAAGCTAAAGTAAATCACGTTTAATTAATATATATGAACTATCTAAGAAAACAGAAAATAAGATAATAAGAAAACGGAAAGTTCATGAATGTATAAAAATATAAAGGATCCAATGACGATCTGAGGTATAAAGCCGCCCACTATGAGTGTATACTTGCTGATTTTTGGTCACAATTGCTGCAAGTATATGCCTCAAACTTGACGAGAAATACAATTTAGCTTCTCCTAAAAGCAAGTAACCAAATTCTGTGAAGCTCTGACTTTAGCAGTCTCCGTGAAAAGGGCTCTTATTGCAGGGTGATAATTAGCATTTAAAATAAGAGACAGATTAATTACCACTGATACAAATGTGTCTAACTTCTTTCTGTCCGATTTTAGCTATTTTCTTTTAAATAAGTTCTGTTTTTACATATTCATTTAACTGTTACCAGCTGAACATTCTCTCTATAATTAGGTAAGCAATGGGATAGATGGTTGTGAGCTAGAATAGACGGTAAACATTCATTTTAACTTCTGATAACTGCTTTAACAACTAAGCTAAATTTAAACACAGCATTTAAATAGATTTTTAAACAGTAGATCATCTTGTTACTAAAAGGTGAAGACAAATATGTCTTATTTTGCTTTCAGTGGTACCAGACACCTTCTCTTGATGATGTGATTCAGCATTTTAACACGGGGTTTACTTTAGTGGCTTTATTTAATTGCAGCGATCTTTGAGCCTTGGCCAAATTGCAAACATATAATTAACTCTTTTATGTCAAATTATAGTACTTGGTAATTAAAGAACCCTTTCAGACTAATCATATTTTTAAAAAATACCACAAAATTATAGTTTGAAATTAAAAAAAAGTATTAATTTTGCTCATTCTGATATACTTATTGAAGTGCATTCAGCCCTACAAAATTATAGAAAACGGTGGCAAATAAGAATTGAAAAGCTTATCTAGGGTTCTTTTTGCAAAGGCGCGGAAGCGGTTAAACGCGCGGAATACTGCGTGTTAAACCGCCTGCTGCGCTAGTACCTAACGCCTCCATTGGCGAGACGTTAGGATTTTAGGCTGCCACGGAGGTTAGCGTGTCCGACGCGCTAACCCGGGTAGCGCGGCTTGATAAAAGGAGCCCCTAGTGTTCCATCTTTGAAGCAGTACTGCAGCTACACAATTTTGGACTTTCCATCTATGCAAGGATCTCCTGGTGTCTCTTTCTTTCTTGGGCGTTATTAACTACTTTTGGGCCCCTTTTTTCAAAGCCAAGATAGTGGGTCTCACACTGCAAATGCATTGAAGCCCATTCAATTATTATGGGCTTCGGTGCATTTGCCATGGAAAAATCACTGCTGCGGCTTTGTAAAAAGGATCCTTTGTGAAGAGATTCAGCCAAGGCGGTGTACAACACGTACATCCTGACATAAGACTTGTATGCTTAGGCGCCAGCTCTGGGTGCCCGAACACCTCCAATATTTTTTGAGACCTCACATGACTGCAGACATACTACTAGAACTACTACTATAGTGGTGTGCCAAGGTGGGAGGGGGGTTGGTCAGCCCTTGGTGCAACTCATCGGGGGTGCTCTGGTCCAGAGTCCGGTCTGGTCTCTCCATGCTGTAGCCACTGGCAGCATTAATGAGCTGAACAATCTGCCTTCAGCGGCCCTGGAAGCTTTCACTCTGCTGCAATGTCCTGCCTCTTTGGGGACAGGAAGTTAAACAGAGAGAAAGCTTCTGGGTCCGCCAGAGGCAGTATGTTCAGCTCATTAACGCTGCTGCTTGCCCGAAGCTTACGAGTGGCAGAGAGAGAGAGAGGTATGAGAAATGTCACACCTAGTTGAAAGGAGGGAGAGAGGGGAGGGATATGGGAGAAAGCTACCAAAATGGAAGGAAGGAAGAAGAACCACCAGGACAGGGAGATGAGAGAGAGAGAGATGCCAGACCATGGGGAAGGAAGGGAAGTGAAACAGAGAAGAGAAGAGAGATAGAAAGGAAGGAGACAGAGATGCCAGATCATGGGGTGCGGGCAGGGGGCTGGGACAGTAAAGAAAAGGGAAGAGTGAAGAGAAAGAGATGCCAGACAATGGGGGAGGGAGGGAAGAGAATCAGAGGAGAGAGATGCCAGAGCATGAAGAGGGGAGGAAGAAGGGTAGGGAAGATGGAAAGAGACATGGATGCCAGAACTATGGGGTAGGGGCAGGGCTGAAAAGGGAAGAGAAGAGTGAGAAGAGAGAGAGCCCAGATTATGGGGAAAGGGGAGGGATTGAGAGGAGAGCGATGCCAGTGCATAGGGAGGTGGAAGGAGCTATAGAAGGGGTCAGAGGAGCAACAGTGGGGGAAGGGGAGGGAGACAGAGCAGTGTTGATAAACATTTAGAAAACAGAAATAAGATGATCTTTATATTTGATTAATTTTAATATATTTTTGATTAACTTTCATAGACCAAAACCACCTTCTTAGGTCAGGAGACTGCACTGATCTGAAGAAGGAGGTTTTAGCATTTGAAAGCTAATTAAAAAATATACTTGTCTAATAAAATGGTATTAGCTTATCTTTTGTTTTATTTCTGTTTGTTAATTTGTAAAGTGATGATTGTTGTCATTTTATTTCAAATTTACATCTGTTATCTTTATATTTTGTACAGTATTGGGCATGCATCACTGTTTCTGTTTCTGTGGTGTTGCACTGTATGCAGAGTCTGACTTCTTGGCAGTTCAGTTTAACTTTTGTCTACATATTTCTAATTTTAGTTTGCGATTACTTGTTCCATTCTAGACGAGGGTGTATCTGTGCTCTGCGTGTATGAAACAAGCATGGATTTCTGTTAGCATTGATTATGCAGGATCAGTCTGTGCTAATATGGATTGCCTAGTTTTACAATGGGTATACTGATGTTCTAGTTCCCACTACAGTGTTTAAGATGCTGTGTTTTCCTTCAAAATAGAAGGAAACACTGAGCAAATTAAAGTATATCATAGAAAAATCCAACACAATAAAATATCAATTAACACAGTTTAATGGGGATAATGGACAGCCTTGCCTGGTTCCTCGATTTATACTAAAAGCATGTGAAGCCAGACCATTAACTCTCAATTGCGCCTGTGGCCTATTGTATAGTGTTCTAATAACCACCTTAATTCTCTTTGTTATCCTATACTTGGCCAAAACAGCATATAGAAATGACCAGTGAACCCTGTCGAAGGCTTTTTCTGCATCAAAATTAATTAATAATGAAGGCGTATTGGTGGTACGAACCTTATTTATATTCAGAAAGACTGATTCAAGATAGATTTGTGAATGGAAGTTCTGGATGAGGTGGATGGTGCTGGAAAAACTCATAGCTGCTTATTATGTGATTTTAGGACAGTCTGTGCTCTGTATGAATGTTTTTAGGTCTATCCTTTCATTTTTATATAGTTCTTTCTGAATTTTGTAAACTACTTGAAACTGTTGGAAGCTGAAGCGGTATATCAAATTTTAATAAAACATAAACATTGGCCCAGATTCTATAAATGCCGTCTAAAGTTAGGCACCTAGGTAGGTGTGCCTAACTCAACTCAATTTTCTTAATTGGCTTACTTGGCACTAATAATTGAAAGCGCCATTAAAAATCAATTTAAAAAACTTAAAAAATGAATTATCTGGTAGGCGCCTAACTCAGTAGGCACCTACCACTTCGAGGTAGGCTTCTATACTGAGACGCCTATCAGCAAGCAAGCATCAGTAGTGTAGAATGGGAGGCGGTCTGCCCCGGGTGTGATCTTGGTAAGGGCGCTGGCACCCGTTGTCCTCTCTGCCCCCCTTCTCCTTTGTGACCCAACCTACCGCACATGTGCGCCCCTTCCCTTCCTCATACCTTTACAAACTTGCTGCCCACATTGCCTCGCTCCGACATCATTTCTGGGCCCCGCCCTTAGGAAGTGACATCAGAGGGATACCTGATATGATGCGTGCAGCAAATTTGTGATGTTTGCTCACGCCTGAAAAATTATGTTGAAAGGGAAGGGGGTGGGGCGTGCGTGGCTGGTGGAGGGGTCAGGAAGGAGCAGAGGCGGAGTTTATGGCGGGGGAGGGGTGCCACCACCCCGGGCACTACTCACCCTCGCTCCGCCACTGGTAAGTGTGGTGGATTATGGGCATGGTTTGACTTGGGCGCCAGTAGGCCAAGAAAACCCTGGCCTAAATGACAGTATGCCTAAGGATTTAATGCCTACCAGTGCCTAAGACTGCTTAGGCGCTATTCTATAAATGGTGCCTAGTGGATAATTAACAATTGCACTAAACCGCACCAAGGAGTTAGGTGACATTTATAGAATCAGGGCCATTAGGTTCCGATATCCTTATCTTTTACTGGGCAATATTAAAGAACAAGCGAATCTTTCTATAAAATTATGGCAGTGTCTAGTGCTTTAGAAGAATTGATGCGCCCTGTGGTTGAATAAAGTGAAGTGAAGGTCGTTTTAGTTCTATCTTGCATTTCAGAGTCTTGGAGGAGGTGGATGTTTCTTGATCTGTGAGGCCATTGTGACTACAAAGAGAAAAAAAAGAAAATCTGGTGAAATCAATGTTAATCCTTAGAGTTTCTTGTATTTGTTTTGTTTCTTTCTTTCTTTTAATTTAATTTTTCACTGAACAAAAATAAAAAGATGTGACAGAGCCCAAGTTTTCCAGGCTTAGTAAGTACATTCTATAATTGAGACTGTAGGCTGGAAGGAAGGAAATAATTACATCTTTCAGAATATTGTGAGGTGAGAATTCATGCGGAATAAGATTTCAGAGAAAATGTTGCTGTCTTGGAAGTTCATGTACTGAAATATTTTTCATTGGGCAGCATAAAAAAATGACATAATAAGCTCACTAAGATTCCAGCTTTCTCCTGGCCACTATGGCCAGCAGAACCCTGGATTATATTTAATATAATATCAAAATATGTATTACATTGATGACGACTATGTTGTAACTCTAAAACTATCAGAAAAAGGAGAACAAATAAAATATGATGAGATAAATGAAATGTTAGGTAATATACAAAAGATTGGTCATTGTCAATTTTTTTTTTTTTAAAGACTGGCATAGTAAAAAAAATAAGTTAGCATCTACAGAGAAACGTTTTCAAATATTTTGACCCATGTTTACAAAAATAATAAAGTAAAAAATATTACCTGACTAATTTTTGAAGTAGCTTTCCGTTTGAGACACTTTGCAGACAGGGCTTTGTCAAATTCTATTTCAGGCATCTGCAAAGCTGAAGGAAACCAAAAGTACAGTTCAGTTTCCAAAGCTGAGTTCAACACTGTAAACAGAATTAGCAAGATTGATGTTCTGCTCTTTATGGAAAAATACAGACCTTGCATTTATCATGCTATTCTTTTCACCGTTACATATGAGATCATATACAGAGTTAGGAAAGCAGAAAAAAAAAAACCCAAACACGTTAATCTGCCACACCCTTTTATAATGTAGCTTTACATACATGTAGGCAGTCTCATCTATACAAAATGTGCTTCACTTGAAAAACCGCATGCATGTGCATGCACTTACATGCTTATGTGATGTGCCAACCTGGAACCTTTCTGAATTTGCAGCTGGTGCAGTAATTGAAGGCTAAGGCTGGCATTGGCCCTAACCTGAAACTTCTATTCATTTTTAAAATTATAATTGTTTATATAAAAAAAAAAATGACAGGCCTGACATTCCACCATATTAATCACGCTGCCTGTTGTGTTGCTAATTCCTTGCTTAAATCTTCTTACCTCTGTTTTTACAGCTGCCTTTAAGTACTTTGCTGCTGCCTATGTAGTTTTCCCCTGGATGGATTCATAGTGGATATGAACTGTGTCAGTGCTGCTGAGATGAAGGACCAGATTCAGTAAATGGTGCTCAAATTGGGGAAACTGTTAAAAAAAAACCCCAATTTGGCGCCCACTACTATTCTGAGCATCCTTTATAGAATAGCATATACCACCAATTCCTGCATCCAAATCTGGGCAACAGGAGTTATGCCTGCTGAAACCAGATATAATTCCTGGCATCCAATTTGGCTGGGCATCCATGGTATTCTATAACTCGGTGCATAAATTTCTGGAATGTCCTGATCCGCCCATGCCCTTCCTTTAACAATGCCCTCTTTAGGGTTGTGCACTATAGGATTATGAGACGCACACAAAGCCAAATTGTTGGCAGTTAAGATTGATAACACTATGGGGATCTTTTACGAAGGGCTCCTTTTACGAAGGTGCGCTAGCGGGCTTAGCGCGTACTACATTGCCGCATGCGCTATACGCTAATGCCTCCATAGAGCTTGTGTTGGTATTTTTCATGTTGCGCGGGGGTTAGCGCGCGCTAATCTTCAGTGCTAAAAACGCTAGCGCACCTTCGTAAAAGGAGCCCTAAGGTGCGCTAAATATTAATGCACGCTAAATGCTAACGCGTCCTTAGAATATAATGGGTGCATTAGCATTTAGCGCGCTCTAAATCAGCGCCTTAGTAAAAGATTATGTTACTGTTTTCCTCAGATGACCTTCAGGCCTTCCGTCCCATAAGTGTCTCTCAAACTTTGGAAGTGGGCGGACATCAATGCAATGATGTCACGCGCATGCATGATGTCATCACGTTGATGTCTGCGCATGCATGCCTGCGTGAAAGCCCTTCAGACGGGACCTGAGCCGCTACTGGGGTGTGCTGGAAGGGAAGATGCATGGTGAGACGGTGAAGCGCCGGCTGACTGCCTACAGGATGTGCCTCTCGCCGTGACAGCCATGTCCTGTAGCCGGTGCCAGTGCCTCTCCTCCTCCCCGGTGTCTTTCGGCACACCTGGAATCTTGGGCGGTAAATTAATGTGCCATGGCACACAGAGTGCAATACACTGCCATAAGGTGACACTGTGTCTAGTCTTGAAGCAATTTTGATTGCACTTGGGGATCCCTATAGAATTAAAGAGTCACCATAACTCCAAATTAATACTGCTCTTTTTAATTTCAGGAACAATCCTCCCTTTTCCTGAATTTCCTTTATATTTTTGTGACCCTCCTATGTTTATTGTGCTGCAAAGCATCCTATTTTGTGGTTAAAAAGCCAGTAAAGGAAACAACAGTTTCACATGTTACACGGAAAGTCTGTTTTCCACACTCAAATGCGCAAAAATCAAGTTTTCATGTGACAAATATGCCCATTATGCACTGACAATTTAATTGGTGAATATTAATTCTAACCTGTGTTTAGCTGCGTAGCGTGACATTTAAATATTAATTGTCGTCACTTATTTTTTTTTAACTTTTCAGATAAATTATTAATTCTTACAGTAGCAACTAAAAAAACTGATGGCTTCCACCGGTTTATGCAGTCTGCAAAGTACTTCAACTATACTGTGAAGGTATGTCTTATGATCAGTGTAACACATAATTGCATTGCATAGAAGCAGTGGCATAGCAAGGGTGAGAGATGCCCAGGCCGGTGGCACCCCTTCCCCGCCCTCATCTCCGCCGCCCTGCTCCTTCCCCGATCCCCCCCCCCCCCCCCCCCCGCTGCGCCTGCACCCCACTTCCTTTCCTTAAACCACCTACTACTACTTATCATTTATATAGCGCTGAAAGGCATATGCAGTGCGGTACATTTTAACATTTATAGACGGTCCCTGCTCGGAAGAGCTTACAATCTAACTTGGACAGACAAACATGACACATAAGGTTGGGAATGCAGAACCCAAGGTGAGAGGAGTTAGGAGTCAAAAGCACTCTTGAAGAGGTGGGCTTTTAACTGGGCCTTGAACACTGCCAGAGACGGAGCCCGCTGTAGGGATTCGGGCAGCTTGTTCCAAGCTGACGGTGCAGCAAGGCAGAAGGGACAGTGGGCAAAAGCCTGACTGAAGCGGATACAGAATATTATGGGATGAGAGGAAGTCTAGGTAATGGCGGTGAACAGCATGTTCAAGTAGCTTGGATAAGAAGGGGAGGAGGGAGTTGTTCACCTCCACAAGCAAAAAGAATGTCAACATGCTCCTCGCAACTCCGTTGGCTCTCCCTCTGATGTCACGTCCTACTTGTGGGACTCGGAAGTAACGTCAGCGGGAGAGACAGTCGTGGTCGCGAGGAGCACGTTGAAGCTGATATAGCGGTGAACAACTAGAGATACGGTGGAAGGGAAGGGGGAGAGGAGAAGTGGGAAGAGGTGGGGGGGCAGATGGAGAGAAGGAGGGGTGCCAGCACCCCCACCAACATGGCACCCAGGGTGGACCACTCCCCCTCCTTACAACACAGCAGTTAGAGCATTGGTGTTTGACCTAAGGGCCGCCGTGGGAGCGGATTGCTGGGCATGATGGACCAGCAGCGGCGATTCTTACGTTCTTATGTTCATAGAAGCAAGAAATTAAGGTGGCATAAAACTGCCACTATTGTTTAAATCATTAGTAGCTTTAATCCAGGGCTACATACTTTGCCTGATATTCAGCACTATTTAACCATCCAGGAACGACTCCTGGATGGTTAAATAACGCTAAGTTAATAGTCAATGTTTAAGTTTAAGTTTATTAGGATTTTATATACCGCCTATCAAGGCTTTCTAAGCGGTTTTACAATGTGAGATGGCCGCAGAATATTAGTGCTTATTGGCTAGCGGATAGCTGGCTAAGCCGCAAAAATGAAAGCACTAGTCGACTTTGTTTAGCGGTCCGATTGTGCCGCTTAAATAGCCAGTGTATCTTTAGTTGCTATCATGTTTCAAGTTTTATTAAAATTTGATAAAACGCTAGTCATACATTCTAAGTGTTTAACAGTTAAAAAATTAAAATGGGGAACAATTAACAGACTTATTAATGACAAGGTAATAATATCAAGGAAACAACAGGATGGTAGGGAGAAATACAATTTTTAAAGAAAAGAGAACAATTAAGGTTAAAAACAAGAGGGAAAAGAGAGGGATCATATCAGTGTGGAATATAAACTGAGCCAGCCAGTGCTGAATCTTAGAACATAAGAATTGCTGCTGCTGGGTCAGACCAGTGGTCCATCGTTCCCAGCAGTCCCCTCCCGCGGCAGCCCTTAGATAAAAGGACCAGAGCCCTAACTGAGTCTAGCCTTACCTGCGTAAGTTCTGATCTAGCAGGAACTTGTCTAACTTTTTCTTGAAACCCTGGAGAGTGTTTTCCCCTATAACAGCCTCTGAAAGAGCGTTCCAGTTTTCCACCACTCTCTGGGTGAAAAAGAACTTCCTTACGTTTGTACAGAATCGGTCCCCTTTTAACTTTCGAGAGTGCCCTCTCGTTCTCCCTACCTTGGAGAGGATGAACAACCTGTCTTTATCTACTAAGTCTATTCCCTTCATTATCTTGAACATTTCAATCATATCCCTTCTCAGTTTCTCTAATATTACGCTGTACGACAACTCCTCCAGCCCCTTAACCATTTTAGTCGCTCTTCTCTGGACCCTTTTGAGTAGTACCTGTCCTTCTTCAAGTACGGCGATCAGTGCTGGATGCAGTATTCCAGGGGGGGGTCGCACCATTGCCTGGTCCAGCGGCATAATAACCTTTGCCGATCTGTTCGTGATCCCCTTCTTAATCATTCCAAGCATTCTGTTTGCCCTTTTCGCCGCCGCCATGCATTGCGTGGACGGCTTCATCGACTTGTCGACCAGTACTCCCAAGTCTCTTTCCTGGGGGGTCTCTCCTAGTACTGCACCAGACATCCTGTATTTGTGTACAAGATTTTTGTTACCGACATGCTTCACCTTACACTTATCCACATTAAACTTAATTTGCCATGTCGCGACCCATTTCTCGAGCGTGTTTATGTCCTGTTGCAGGTCATTGCAATCCTCCTGCGTCTTTACTACTCTGAATAACTTCGTATCATCTGCAAATTTAATCACCTCGCTCGTCGTTCCAATTTCCAGGTCATTTATAAATATGTTGAAGACCACGGGCCCAAGCACCGAACCCTGCGGCACTCCACTGGTGAAGCTTTTCCAGTCCGAGTATTGTCCATTTACCCCCACTCTCTGTTTTCTATCCGCCAACCAGTTTTTGATCCATGTGAGTATTTCACCCTCAATCCCATGGCTCGCAATTTTTTGAAGTAGTTGTTCATGCGGGACCTTGTCAAACGCCTTCTGAAAATCCAGATATACAATGTCAACCGGGTCACCTTTGTCTATCTGCCTGTTAACTTCCTCGAAGAAGTTCAGCAAATTCGTCAATCTTGACTTAGTTGGCTAAGTTTAAAGCAGTCAGAAATAAATTGGTTATTCAACACCGGTCACTGGAAATGGTTGGCACCGAGCACAATCTGAATATCGACCCCACTGTGTTTGGTGTCATGAACCAGTCCAGTAGAACAGTGTTTCTCAACTCAGTCCTGGAGTACCCCCTTGCCAGTCAGGTTTTCAGGATATCCACAATGAATATGCATGAACTTGATTTGCATACACTGCCTCCATTATATTCAAATTTCTTTCATGCATATTCATTGTGGATATCCTGAAAACCTGACTGGCAAGGGGGTACTCCAGAACTGAGTTGAGAAACACTGCAGTAGAACATATGCACATCATGACACATCTTGATGGGATCACGGACATTGCTACAGCTGCAACCATAGGGTTGCGGCCTGAAAAATATTAATAATTGCTGATTTAATCATTATCCCAGGACAAGCAGGCAGCATATTCTTGACTGATGGGTGACGGCACCGACGGAGCCCCGGTACGGACAATTTTAGAGTGATTGCACTCTAAGAACTTTTAGAAAGTTCTAGCTCGGCCGCACCGCGCACGCGCGAGTGCCTTCCCGCCCGACAGAGGCGCGCGGTCCCTCAGTTTCTTAGTTTCCGCGGAGCTAAGAAGACGCGTTTTCAACGGCTGTTGAAATTTTCTCCTAACTTGCCTTCCCGCTCGCGTAAACTTTTTGGCTTAAATTGCCTTTTTTCTTTCTTTCCATTTTGTTTAAAAAAAAAAAAAAACTTTCATTTTTTTCTTCAGTTTTCGGTTTTTCCCCGGCGGGGCCTTCTGCCACCATCGAAGCCTCGGCCTTCGATTTGGCGGAAGCCGTTTTTACTTTCATGCCCCCTCAACCGGGTTTTAAAAAGTGCCAGCGGTGTGCTAGGCCTATATCTCTCACGGACCCACACAACTGGTGTTTACAGTGTTTGGGTCCTGAGCATCAGGCCTCTTCTTGCACCCGCTGTGCTACTTTAAAAAAACGGACATTAAAAAATCGCCAAATTCAGCAGCGATTGTTGTTCGGTGCCGAGATGTCCGACCCCGTTCCTTTGACTCCGGCTTCGGCACCGATTCAGTCGGCACCCTCGTCTTCGACGCCGCGTGATTCCACACCGGCATCTCAACAGTCAGGTAAGCCGGCTAAGAAGCCTTCCCCGCTGGAACGTCTTCCGGCCTCGAGTGCAGTGAGTCCAATCCTGCCGCCTGTAAGACGCCAGCGGAAGCGCTCCGCCCCTATAGAGGTGAGTCCCTCGACATCGGGCTCCTCATCTCCGGGGCGTCGAGCGGCACCGCAGGTACTGCAGAAGAAAAAAGCGGTACCGGTGCCATCCCTCGATGACCGCATTACGGCCATCCTTCAGGTGCAGCTTAAGGAGCAATTAGAACGACTCCTTCCTGCTATCATGACACCGAACCTTCCGGTGCCAGTCCGCACCGAGCCACCGGTACCGATTGTGGATCAACCCGTATCGATACCGATTGTGGAACCCGTGTTACCTGCTTCCACTGTCTCGGTACCGCTTCACCTAACCTCATCGGTATCGATGCCAGTCCTTGCACCGGAGCCGAGAGCTCACCATCAATCGGTGCAGACTTCGGCACCGGTGCGACCGATAACTTCTCCTGACTCGGTATCGATGAGGTCGGGTAAGTCGGTGCGCAAAACCCGACACATGCAAACGTCGACACCTGAGTCTCGGGACCATTCTTCCCATGTCAGAGACCCTGATCTGTGGGGAGACTCAGAGGAACCCTTTCTTTCTGAAGGCGAATGTTCCTCAGAGGAGGAGGATTCGGCTGTCCCTGACCCATCCTCCAAACAGGCCACTTCCTCTTTCTCTAGTTTTTTGAAAGAGATGTGTGAGTCCTTGTCCATTCCTTTGGAGGCTGAATCCAAAAAGTCTAAAGCTTTTTTGGATGCCCTTGATTTTGATCAGCCTCCAAAGGAATTTTTGAAACTTCCCCTTCATGACATCTTGAGGGAAACTTTCTATAAGAATTTAGAGACTCCTTTAACTGTCCCAGGGGCCCCACGTAAGCTGGATTCTCTATATAAGGTAATTCCCATTCCTGGGTTCGACAAACCTCAACTTCCACATGAATCCTTATTTGTCGAATCCACCCTTAAAAAGACTTCAGGAGCCAGTGTATATGCATCTGTCCCTCCTGGCAGAGAAGGAAGGGCCATGGATAAATTTGGTAAGAGGCTCTACCAAAATGCTATGTTGGCAAATAGGGCTGGTAATTATGCTTTTCATTTTTCTTTTTATTTAAAGCATCTCCTTACCACCATGGCTTCTTTCGAAAAATATCTTCCTTCACGAAAGCATCCCGCTTTTCACACATGCTTGTCGTCTCTTCTACAATTACGTAAGTTTATGGTTAGATCCATATATGACACCTTTGAACTAACATCCAGAGCGACAGCAATGTCAGTAGCTATGCGTCGTTTGGCCTGGCTTCGGGTATCCGAGCTTGATGTTAACCATCAAGATCGGTTAGCCAATGCCCCATGCCTAGGGGATGAGCTCTTTGGGGATTCCATGGACTCAACCACACAAAAGCTCTCTGCTCATGAGACGCGCTGGGATACCCTGCTCAAGAATAAAAAGAAGCCTCCTCCGCCAAGACCATATAGGCAGCAATCGGCCTATCAACGCCGCTTCACAGCTCGTCCATTGACTACCACTGCTCAGCAACCTAGGCGTCAGAGGCAACAACAACGTCAGCCTCCCAGACAACAGCAGCAGCAACAAGCTGTAAAACAACCTCCTCAGCAGAAGTCACAGCCCTTTTGACTTCATTCTCCACAGTATAGCCAGTATCCCTATTCCTGCTCTCCTGCCTCAGCCTATAGGAGGTCGACTTTCTCTGTTCCTCAGCCGGTGGGAAGTAATCACATCGGACCAATGGGTCCTCAACATCATCCGCCACGGCTACTCTCTCAACTTTCAGACTCTTCCACCTCAAAGCCTGCCAAAAGAGTCTGCTTTGAACAGTCCTCAATCGGCCCTCCTTATTCAGGAGGTCCAATCCCTCCTCCTTCTGAACGCTATAGAGGAAGTTCCTCTAGATCAAAAGGGGCAGGGATTCTACTCCCGTTACTTTCTAGTTCCCAAAAAGACAGGAGATCTCAGACCCATCCTGGATCTTCGCGATCTCAACATTCATCTAGTAAAAGAAAAATTCAAGATGCTTTCTTTAGCCATCCTTTATCCCCTTCTAAATCAAAACGACTGGCTATGCTCCCTCGATCTCAAAGAGGCTTACACTCACATACCGATCAATGTAACCTCAAGACCATATCTCCGATTCATGATCAATCATTGTCATTACCAGTACAAGGTGCTGCCCTTCGGTCTTGCCTCATCTCCAAGGGTATTCACCAAATGTCTCATTGTGGTAGCGGCATTTCTACGCTCTCACCACCTGCATGTATTTCCTTACCTGGACGACTGGTTGATCAAAGACACATCCGCTCAAGCAGTCCTTCTGGCCACCAACCAAACCATCCAGTTTCTACAACTTCTGGGATTCGAGATCAATCTACCCAAATCTCATATCATTCCCACTCAGAGACTTCAATTCATTGGAGCGATCCTGGATACACTCCTAATGAGAGCTTTCCTACCATCCAATCGTCTCCAGACTCTTCAGTCTCTATGTCACCAGGTGCTTCCACTGCCGTCCATCTCAGCAAGACAAATGATGGTACTCTTGGGGCACATGGCATCCACAGTTCATGTCACACCTCATGCCCGTCTTCACCTGCGCACTCCTCAATGGACCCTTGCTACCCAGTGGTCCCAAGCGTCGGATCCTTGCTCACGACACATATCTGTGACATCATCTCTTCGTCAGTCTCTTCAATGGTGGTTGGTATCCTCAAATCTATCCAGAGGTCTTCTGTTCCATCAGCCTCCTCATCAACTAGTCATCACCACCGACGCCTCTCTGTACGCATGGGGAGCTCACTTGAACGAGTTCCAGACTCAAGGTCTTTGGTCAGCCCAGGAAAGGAAGCATCAAATCAATTTCCTGGAACTCAGAGCGATGTTTTACGCCCTCAAGGCCTTCCAACACCTTCTCTTTCCTCAGGTCCTTCTGTTGTGCACAGACAATCAGGTTGCGATGTACTACATCAACAAACAGGGTGGGACAGGCTCTCGCCTTTTATGCCAGGAAGCCCAGAAGATCTGGACTTGGGCCATAGATCATCATCTCTTCCTCAAAGCTATTTACATTCAGGGGGCTCAGAATTCTTTAGCGGACAAACTCAGCAGAATTCTCCAACCTCACGAGTGGACACTCGATCCCGTAACTCTGCAGTCTATCTTCGATCAATGGGGCACTCCTCAGATAGACCTCTTTGCAGCTCCTCACAATCATCAGCTGCCCCTATTCTGCTCCAGACTTTACTCTCCGCACCGTCTAACAGCAGATGCTTTTCTCCTCGACTGGTCGAATCTGTTCCTGTATGCCTTCCCTCCTCTGCCTCTCATGTTGAGAACCTTGTTCAAGCTCAAGAGGGAACGAGCCACCATGATTCTGATTGCTCCGAGGTGGCCCAGGCAACATTGGTTCTCCCTTCTACTTCAACTCAGTTCCAGGGAACCTTTTCTTCTTCCTCTGTTTCCTTCTCTGCTTACGCAACAGCAGGGAACCCTTCTGCATCCCAACCTCCAGTCTCTACACCTGACGGCTTGGTATCTCTCGGGCTGAACGCGACTGATACTCTTTTGTCTCAGCCCGTTCGTTCCATTCTGGATGCCTCCAGGAAACCAGCCACTCTACAATGTTACCATCAAAAGTGGACGAGATTTTCTTCCTGGTGTCTTCTTCATCATCTTGATCCCACCTCCCTGGCAGTGGAGACGTTGTTAGATTATCTTCTTTCTTTGTCTGACTCTGGCCTGAAGTCCTCTTCCATCAGGGTCCACCTCAGTGCCATTGCAGCTTTTCATGAGCCAGTCCATGGAAAACTTCTTTCAGCTCATCCCCTGGTGTCCAGGTTCATGCGTGGGCTTTTCAATGTTAAACCACCTCTTAAAGCCCCTCCGGTTATCTGGGATCTCAATGTGGTTCTTTCAGCTTTAATGAAACCTCCATTTGAACCTTTAGCTACTTCTCCTTTCAAGTTTCTCACTTGGAAGGTACTTTTCCTTATTGCTCTTACCTCTGCCAGGAGAGTCAGTGAGCTTCATGCACTGGTTGCAGATCCACCTTTTACGGTTTTTCACCATGACAAGGTGGTTCTGCGTACACATCCAAAGTTTCTCCCCAAGGTTGTTTCTGAATTTCATCTCAACCAATCCATTGTTCTACCGGTTTTCTTTCCAAAACCTCATTCTCATTCTGGGGAACAAGCTCTGCATACTTTGGATTGTAAAAGGGCTCTTGCTTACTATCTGGAGCGTACGAAACCCCACAGATCAGTTCCCCAGCTTTTTCTGTCCTTTGATCCGAATAAATTGGGACGTCCTGTTTCTAAACGTACGTTGTCTAATTGGCTGGCAGCGTGCATTTCATTCTGTTATGCTCAGACCGGACTGACACTGGAAGGTTCTGTCACGGCCCATAGAGTCAGAGCAATGGCAGCATCTGTAGCTTTCCTCCGTTCCACTCCTATTGAGGAAATCTGCAAAGCTGCTACTTGGTCCTCAGTTCACACTTTTACATCTCATTATTGTCTGGATGCATTCTCCAGAAGGGATGGTCACTTCGGCCAATCTGTTTTACAAAATTTGTTTTCTTAATGGCCAACCTTCCCTCCATCCCTCTTTTTGTTAGCTTAGAGGTCACCCATCAGTCAAGAATATGCTGCCTGCTTGTCCTGGGATAAAGCACAGTTACTTACCGTAACAGGTGTTATCCAGGGACAGCAGGCAGATATTCTTGCGTCCCACCCACCTCCCCGGGTTGGCTTCTTAGCTGGCTTATACTAACTGAGGGACCGCGCGCCTCTGTCGGGCGGGAAGGCACTCGCGCGTGCGCGGTGCGGCCGAGCTAGAACTTTCTAAAAGTTCTTAGAGTGCAATCACTCTAAAATTGTCCGTACCGGGGCTCCGTCGGTGCCGTCACCCATCAGTCAAGAATATCTGCCTGCTGTCCCTGGATAACACCTGTTACGGTAAGTAACTGTGCTTTTTTGCTTATGTGATATAACTTCAATAGGTTTGGATAGGGTTTGGGGAGATATTGGGGCTGTAGAAGGGAGTCTCTTTGGACTCACTGCTCTGGAGGGAGGGGGTGTTGGGCCTCAAGAGGGACTACCACATAGCAAGTGCTTGCCCACCATATGAGGGATTGTGGATGTCCCATGGGCTGCTCTCCTGTTGGGGGGGGGGGTATTGTTGCTGGAGGAGGGACTACATATGGGGACCCTCTTCCTACTTGGAAGGGTATCATGCCATGGGGAACAGTTTCCTAAGATAGCAACAATTTTACAAAGCTGTTCACATCTGTGTATGTTGAAGAGGAAGATAAGAAATCTTTTTGTTTTCCCCATATGCAGCTTCATCAAATCTCTGCTTCCTCTGGATAAGGAGGGTCTTGAATGTGCAGCTTTAGTCTTATTGTACAAGAGGCTCTGCGCTTGTCTTGGCCACATGAATTCTCCTCTTTACATAAATCTAAAATCTTCCCCTATATGTAAAAGTGATGCCACTTACATGAATAATTGGTAGATTTAGTAAAACTGCAAATCTGAGGAGACTTGATTAAGCAGCCTAGGTCCAGTACACAAACTTTTGATATTTTGAGGTGGTTTAAAACTCTTGAGAGATATATTACTCTCTTCTCAAATATTCCATCCAACCCTAACATGCCTTCCAACACCAGGCTCATGCAAACAGTTAACCAGATGTTATGTGTGACTTGAAGCCAACATAGAAATTTTCCATGGTATAAAAGAATTCGCCATTGTAAAAATACAGACTCTGCATGTAGTTTGAAGAACCATCATGTCGACAGCACACTTCCTTTAAATTTTTGCATGCTGCCACTTCTGTGAATAAGTTGTGCCTTTTCTGAAACCACTGTTTTATGAGTTTCTGCTGATTTATGTAGTAGACCAGTTTTGCAGATGTGTAAAACGCACCCAGGCCTTCTTAAAAGCACCTCCTAAACTCGCTGTCATAGCTGTAATGTAACTCAGAGCCCGATATTGAAGGAAAGATCCTCACTGGAATTTAGGATGGATGAGCCGTTTGGCTTTTATCTGCTATCATGTTGCTCCCAGATAGTCAGAAATTTAAGAAAGTATTGAAAACAACACTGTTTGTGGAGGCTTTTAGTTGATTGGATTATAGTACTAGTTGAGAAGAATTTTAGATATATTTTGTTGTGTTTTTTTTAATTTTTTTGCATGTCAAATTATGATTGTTTGTATTTTGTAAACTGCTTGGGATTAAGCGGGAATAGAAATTTTTTTAAAATAAATACTGTGTAAACTATTTAAATTCAGATGATTTATAGTTGGTTAAGGTTTTGAATATTGGTGCCCAATTTTAGGTGATTCATTGACTTACCTAGTGTTGCTGGACTTCAGCACTGAACACTTGCTTTAGCCTTTCCCATGGGTATGTCCTCTTTTTAAGGTATTGACATTTTGATGATGAACTTGGGACAGTTTTCTATTAGCCAGAGCAGTTGCCTGTTATAGTTAAAGGTTATTAAAACAGTTATAGGTTTTTAAAAACTTGTAACTGTTTCTATCGTGTCCGTATATAAAATCTGGATAAAAGTACTACTATACTGTATATTGCCCCAGATAGATAGATTGTGAGCCTGCCGGGACAGACAGGGAAAAATGCTTGAGTACTTGAATAAATTCATGTAAATCGTTCTGAGCTCTTTTGGGAGAACGGTATAGAAATATGAATAAATAAATATTAATCAATATAAATGAAAAATGTTTGCATTGTGTAATGAGTTAAACTATTAACTATCAGGACTGACGCTAGAGTATCAAACAGCTAGGCAAACCTTCAGCTGGGCATCATAAAGAAGGGTATCACAACCAGGACGCGGGAAGTCATCATGCCACTATATCGGGCGATGGTGCACCCGCATCTGGAATACTGCGTTCAGTATTGGTCGCCGCACCTCAAGAAGGACATGGCGGTGCTTGAGAGAGTCCAAAGAAGAGCAACGAAGCTGGTAAGAGGGCTAGAAAACTGCCCATACGCTGAGAGGCTGGATAAGCTGGGTCTCTTCTCTCTGGAAAAGAGGAGGCTCAGGGGAGATATGATAGAGACTTTCAAAATCCTGAGAGGCATAGAGAGGGTGGATAGGGACAGGTTCTTCAGACTGAGAGGGACAACGGGTACGAGGGGGCACTCGGAGAAACTGAAGGGGGATAGGTTCAAGACAAATGCAAGGAAGTTTTTCTTCACCCAAAGGGTCGTGGACACATGGAATGCACTCCCGGAGGAAGTGATCAGGCAGAATACAGTACAGGGATTCAAACAGGGATTGGACAGATTCCTGAGGGACAAAGGGATCGTAGGGTACTGAAAGGGGTGCAGGGACAAAGGGTCAAGAATTTGATGGGAAGATAGGACTTCGATGAGAAACCAAGGGGTGATTCAGACAGGTCATGACCTGTTGGGCCGCCGCGGGAGCAGACTGCTGGGCGTGATGGACCTGTGGTCTGACCCAGCAGAGGCACTACTTATGTTCTTATGTCAATAATGTAGTTCTACTCTAATTCCTTTTGTTCCTGTTTTGTTTAGTAATTTTGTTTTGTCCTGTTATGAGTCTGTTGAATTTATTTTATGTTTTTAGCCTTGCTACTTACATTATGTAATCCTTTTTAATGCTCTGTAAACCACTAAGAAGTTTTGATTTGGCAGTATAACAATTTTTTAATAAACTTGAAACTTCTCGAAAAATACGTCTATAATATTTTTTTTCCAAAAATTGTCTATCTGGGACATCTAGGCTGTTGTTCATCTATCTTTATATTACATTTTTGACCAAAATTTTGTCCAAGTCCCAACAAGACCATTTAGAAGTGGGAGGGGCCCATAACAAGACAATTTAGAAGTGGGAGGGACCAATTTTGTAATGGACTAGGTACCCAGACATGGCAACAGAGTAACGGGGCACCTTACAGGGCTTTTATACATGTTTAAGTTCTGATTTTGGGCTCCCTAGTGTGCTTAGAGGCAGGGCTAGCCCTAACTAATTTTTTTTAAAATGAGGTCTGAATTACATCACCTGAAAGCAAGTGTTGTATGTGTACGATGTGAAACACAGAAAATGAGAAGTGAAGTTTAAAGTGCTTATTTATAAATCACCAATAATATATCAAATAAAATACAATTGTTTGTAAATGTCTTTTTCTAGATATTGATTCCTCATGACGGTTGATCTTGGAGAATCTTTTCATAATTGTTTGTATAGGTCTTTTTTGGCATTGATCTTCCTATTGCTGATTTTCTGAGGATTTGCCGGTTCCAAATTTATGTATGTAATACCATGTAAACCGTTTAGGCCTTAGACAGTATAGAAATTCTTAAAATAAATTTTAGGGCCCCTTTCACAAAGCCGCACTAGCGAGTCCAATCTTGGCAACTGTGACACAGCCCATAAGAAATGAGTGGGTTGTGTCATGTTTGTCGTACAGGAATTGCTAGATCCAGCACTTTCATGTGGCCAACAGTTATGAAATGGAAACACGAGTCAAACAAATTAAACTTGCACATGGTATTTCTACGTGGTAAAAAAAAAACCAAAACAGGGAGGGTGAGCAGCAGAAAAAAAGCAACAGAAGTAGAAAGATTGAGTTTCTTTCTTTTTTTTTTTTTTTAATCTTTATTGATTTTCAAACTTCGACAGTGCAATACAATTAATTGAACATAAAATACTGCATAAAACGCACTGTTAACTACACAAGTAATACATAAAACAATCATTTTCTCCCATCCTTCTCCCAATTATTAATATAAAGATTGAGTTCCATGTGCCGATTAAAACCCCATGATAGTTTTTATCAATCTCTGGCTTTTCTGCTATTAGGTTCTTGGTAGAGGAGAAGAATGGAAAGGAGGCAATGCAGCTAATTCTATTGGTGGAGGGCAGAAAGTGAGACTGCTGAAGGAAGCATTAGCAAACTATGCTGGCCAAGAAGATCTGGTGATATTATTCACAGACAGGTAAGATGACTCAGCTTACATAGCTGTCTGCAAGAGGTTACTAGACAAGTTACCAAGCAGTGCAGTGTGTGACGATTGCTTCTGTTTTAATTCTGGCTGTTATGATTTGGCTGCATTTTCCTGTCTCTGTTTTTACTTACAGTAAGTTAGCTGCAGTAGCTGGTCTGTCAAAATGTCAGCCTGTTTGCCCTGGACTCTGAGGATATGTCCATGTTTCTGCCTTTGCAGATAACAGCTGTGAACTTAGGAATGTTACCAGATGCTGACAGGTTGTGCAAACCCTTTGACTTAAGTCACCAGTTTTATCTTGGCGTGTAATATTCTTCAGCTTTCTTATCATGGCAATTAAATGTCATTAAAGTTAAAGTTGTCATTTTTTCTATCATTGGACTTTTACTGAAGATTTAATTTAAGTGCTTATGATCTGCTTGTTCATTCTCAGAAGAAGAGGCATTTGCTTCAAGGCAACTGTAATAGTCTACAAAGAAAGGCCTTGGTTAGGTAGTAATCTTGCTGATCTGTATCGTAATCTTTGTGTAAGGAAATACACATCCATCCTTAAAAACATAAGAATAGCCTTACGGAGACCAATCCAAATCACAAGTGCCTGGCAGAAACCCAAATAGTAGCAGCATTCCATGTCACCAATCCAGGGCAAGCAGTGGCTTCTCCCATGTCTTTCTCATCAGCAGATTATGGACTTTTCCTCTAGAAACTTGTTCAAACCTTTTTTAAACCAGCTACATTAACCACTCTTACCCCATCCTCTGGCAACGCATTCCAGAGCTTTATTCTCTGAGTAAAAAAAAAAAATAAATTCATCATATTAGTTTTAAAAGTATTACTCTGTAATTTCTACTGAGCCTCTCCTATGGTAGGTGATACAAGTCTTGATGTATACCGCCATGGGTGAATTTCTTTCAAAAGGTGGATAAAATCCTAATTAAAAAAAAAAAGTAAGATTGACATTGAGGGTTACAGTGATATTTCTGCTTTTCAGAGCGAATGAAATAAGGTAAATGCTGTTACCTGTCTGAGAAGCACAGCTTAAACCATGTTTATCAATCAAGGAGTCAGGCACTAAATATGGTACTTCGGAGTGCTTTAATTAGAGCAGTCCTATAACTGGTCACCTGTATTTATGCGCTACTTGTGTGCATAAATAGCACTTTCACGGGGAAGTGGTGAAGGCTTTCTCTCATGCTGGAGCAACACTGCCACCTCCCTATTTCTGCCCCCTATGGGGATTCCTAGTTTGCCATGTGGCAGGGCTGGCTCTGCATACTTTGTAAAGAAAAGTGGGTGGCTTACTTTTATTTATAGAGGACGAGTGTAATAGGTCAAATATGTGCCTGCAATTTAGCCATGAGCACTTATACCCGTCTTAGAGCTGATGTAAATGCTAACGCCTAGATTGTTTAAAGAGCACATGTTTATTCTATTAATCATATGCGTAATTTTGCACTCTTCTTGAACTCCACTCTTGTAAATGCCTACATGCAAAGTTCATGCGTTCAAAGAATGGCATGTTTCTCAAGTCAGTCCTGGAGAACCTCCTTTCAAGTCTGGTTTTCAGGATATCCACAATGACTAGGCATGAGATCGGTTTGCATACATTGCCTCCATTGTATGCAAATCATTTCCATGCCTATTTATTGTGGATATCCTGAAAACCTGACTGCTAAGGGGGTACTCCAGCACCGACTTGAGAAAAACTGATATAGAGAACAGCATGAACCTGGAAGATAGTCAATTACATGTGTATGTGTCAACCTATGCAAGTACATGTCCTGGCAAATTCTATATAATACACGTAAAGTTAAGCATCTACATTGGCACACCTAGTCAATGCAGGCACCTGACTTTATTAATAGGTTTAATCGGTGCCAGTAACACCTCAGAATTGGCTTTAATTGGTCTTAATTGAAAGTTAGGCCCCTACTGTAACTCAAAAACCACAAGCCTATAAAAAGTAGGCATCTAGTCCAAAGTGCCTACCTCAAAGTGGATGTGGTTAGAGGCAGATCATGGGCGAGTTTGAGTTACAACAAAGAGGCAGTGAAGGTGACCTGAGGTGCTCAGTTCCTTTATTATATCAATTGAGGCTCGGCACGTACATGTTTTGGCCAAAGGCCTGCTTCAGGAGTCTGTGCAATAATTGTGTAAAGAAAAATGAAAAATATCATCTATGGTTTTTGCCCTTATCATCAATGTCCTAAATAAATAAAACACGGGTAAACATCATCGAAAAAAGTGCGACAGCTACTGCTCACAAAAAAAAAAAAAAAAAAAAGCAAAGGTTATTCAAGTTAGGCACTTCTTTGTGAATTAAGAGACATTAAGCACCAAACTTAGGCGCAGGTATTTAGACAAAAAAAAATCCTGGCATAAATAAGGCATGCTAAAGTTAGGATGCCTAGCCAAGCCTAAACACAATTCTATAATTTTTATAGAAACATCATTCTTAGTACCGCATTAGTAGGAGTTTCGTCAGCCGTAAGCCTGAAGTCATTATACCATTATATAGATCCATGGTGAGGCCCCACCTGGAGTACTGTGTACAGTTCTGGAGGCCGCATTACCGCAAAGATGTGCGGAGACTTGAGTCGGTCCAGAGAATGGCCACCAGGATGGTCTCAGGACTCAAGTATCTCCCGTACGAGGAACGGCTGGATAAATTACAGCTGTACTCACTCGAGGAACGCAGAGAGAGGGGTGACATGATCGAGACATTCAAGTATCTCAAGGGCCGCATCGAGGTGGAAGAAGATATCTTCTTTTTCAAGGGTCCAGCGGCAACAAGGGGGCATCTGTGGAAAATCAGGGGCGGGAAACTGCACGGGGACACCAGGAAATTCTTTTTTACTGAAAGGGTGGTTGATCGCTGGAATAGTCTTCCACTTCAGGTTATTGAGGCCAGCAGCGTGCCTGATTTTAAGGCCAAATGGGACAGACACGTGGGATCTATTCACAGAGAAAGATAGGGGAGGGTCTTTGGGGTGGGCAGACTAGATGGGCCGTGGCCTTATCTGCCGTCTATTTCTATGTGTCGATATTTTATGCACACTTTATAGAATTGGATTCATCTTGAATACTTGCATTTACATACATTCTTGCTACTTGCAATCTATATGGCTCCTTATAGAATTACCCCCATATATGCCAATGGGGAGAGGCAACTAGTTGATGGGCGGGGGTGGGGGGGGTGAAGCCTCAATTCTTCAGGGCTGCATTCCAGTCAGGTTTTCAGGATTTCCTCAATGAAAGTGCATGAGATCTATTTGCATACATTGGAGGCAGTGCATTGAACTAGGATCTTATGCATAGTCATTGGGGAAATCTGAAAACCCAACTGGGCTGCAGCCTTTGAAGACCGAGGATACCTACTTCTGAACTTGGAAGTAGAGAATGACACGGGGACAAGGCAGAACTTAAAAGATACCCCGTCCATCTTATCTGGTACTGAATATTGGTGATACCTGGATAATTACCCGGTAGCCCCAATATCCGGGTAATGGCTGGCACTGAATATCTGGGTATAGATTTAAACATTTGAATCCAAAGCTGAACTGAATGTTTAAATATTTGGGATAATGTTTTGTTAGGAATTAAATGTGATATAAAATAACCAGATGCCTTGGACCAGGTGTTAAATTTTGAGTGTGCATGCTGTCTTTCAAAATCCCTTTATGCTAACTGGCCTGAAGTGAAAGAGACAGCTAGCATGGGAGATTTTATCCCCCACCAGATCAAGATAAGGCCCTCCATCTGCAAGAGCAATCAATCACTAGCTGCATTAACCCCACCTCTTCTCTCTATGGCATCATTAAGCAGCTAGAATTTTCCACATGCCAAGGGCTGACAATGTCTGAGACACCTACAACTCTGGAATGAGAATTAGCATTCAGGATGAAAAGGTTTAGGTCCCAATTCCTGCCCCATACTTTCTCTCTCTCTGTCATTTGGAAGCCAGATGCATCTGGGGACATATCTTAAAGACAAGAAATCATCTTCCAAACATGTCCGCTTTATTGTCAGCTTTACACCTCTTTTATATCATTTTACATGAATCAGTGTTGTCAGCATGTGTCAGCATGTGACGTAAATACAAACCATATATGGACACAGGTCACATGAAACTTTAAAGAAATAACAAGCATGTTTACTATCTAAAGGCTGAAGTCCACAGGGGGCCTTGGTCAGCAGAGCTGCCTTTTTCTTATCTAAAGCTGTTTGCAAATACAGCTTATGAAAACAATTGAATTCACTTCACAACAAGATAAGAACACATCTTTTCAAACATAAATGTCCTTGCAGTATTTCAGAGAAGGAAAAACAAACAGGGTCTGGTTTTCTTACAGCTTTAAACAGCATATGGAAAACTACAAGACGTGTCCCTTCAATCCCCTCTTATGTCATGAAAATGACGTCATAAATGCACAGCATGAGCTTGGAGGGAGAGATACTCTAGATATGTCTCTCGAGGAGGGGTTTTAGGAGCTGTAATACGAATAACACAGTGCATGAGCAGGCAAAGACAAGAGTGCAGATAATAATAGAGATTATAACAATAAAAAGGTCTTTTACCCAACCCTGCATTCAACTAAAGTGCTGATCCCAAGAATTAGATAAATCAGAGTTACATTTGAGCTCAGCAAAGAGGTCTGCTAATTTCTGAATGGCCATAGTGGACCTATATTGTCAGGAATAAAAGTGCAACACCATAAAGTACTGGGAAGAATTTTATAGACATCCCTCTTCTCAGCTAGAATCATATCCAGGGCCATACGATTTTGAAAACCATCTGAGAAGTGGAGCCTAATTGATCAGCAATACCTTGCAAGGCGTCCCTAGAGTAGTTCACAAAGCGTTGCTGATTATAATACATTTAACTAATCCGATCAACATTCTTATTAATAGTAACAAAGGGAATAAGGGACTCAAACCCAGCCTTAACCTAAGCTTGGGTCTTAAATTCATCTGGGACCCCTCTTGGGACCCCTATAGCATCTATGTATACATGCAGATCAAAACAACCAAGGAGATCAGATTTATGTCGAGACAGAAAAGAGGAAAAACCATGTGAATAGGAAGGGTGCCTTTCAGAAAGAATATGCAGGAGCATGGAAACCTTAGCTAAAGCACACTGGCCTATCCACTGGCTGGGTAGCTTAACAGGGAGCCAAAAGTCTCCATAGAGCCAGTAAATATCACCTAGGGTGAAAATCTGATGCTGCAACAATGGGGCATACCTATGAGCCAAGACAGAACAATAACCTGGAGGTAAATTACCTACAAAACTACCCTGTGTCAGATTAGAAACATGACATGTGTAATTACCCTTATAGATGGTAACGGCAATATCAAGCTTTTTCTGTCCAGGCAGCAAAAGGTATTTAGAACACCACAGTGCACAAAGAGGATAGGTAAAATTAGAGGAGGTAGATAGATCCCGTAAGAAAACTGATAGGTCGGATAGCTAGACCCACCCTTAGGGGGAGAGTGTGGCGCAGTGGTTAAAGCTACAGCCTCAGCACCCTGAGGTTGTGGGTTCAAACCCACGCTGCTCCTTGTGACCCTGGGCAAGTCACTTAATCCCCCCTTTGCCCCAGGTACGTTAGATAGATTGTGAGCCCGCTGGGACAGAGAGGGAAAACTGCTTGAGTACCTGAATAAATGCATGTAAACCGTTCTGAGCTCCCCTGGGAGAATGGTATAGAAAATTGAATAAATAAAAAATAAAAAAAAATAATAAACCACATGCCCATAATGTACATACCTTCATCAGTAGGTCTAGGGTTGTCAATAGTAAGAGAAAGCTTAATAATTTGTGCAGGAACACTTTTCCTATAACAGTTTCCAACCTTATGAAGGGTCATACAAGTAAGCAGTGATTTACCATTTTGGTCCACTTTTTTCAGAGTACTTTCTGATTTATAAGCCCAGTCAGTATCAATATTCCACCCTACCGCTCCCCAGAATGCACACTTATCCCCCCAACGTGAGTCAGTAACACATATATATACATATGTCTTTAGTTTTAGGAATCTCTGAGGACCAATGGCACAGCCTTGGGATATCAATTGATGAACAGTCCACAATGTCACAATACTCAAAAGAGAAGGTGGCAACTTGCACACT